>NC_135706.1:12454777-12767277 GCF_964276395.1 Gasterosteus aculeatus
TTGTTTACACAGTTGTGGGGCATTATTCGTGTGTTTTCAATAGAGATTATTTTTTCTGGGGAAGTTGCAATGTTTTTATATTTGCAGTCATTTGAATTGTGTCTGTGGCAATACTTTCATCTGTGGTCCGTGGCTCGGCACTACTGCGACGCATACTGACCTGTCAGACGTTTATTTGAATGATTGTAACCCGATACCATGAATTATCTTAACACAAATCACTGTGTGTGACCTCTCTGCCAGTGGACCAAGCGGACCCCTACGCCCACGTCGCTGCGCTCCATTTTGACCAGATGCTGCAGCGTTTCGGCTCTCCTATCATCATCCTCAACCTGGTCAAGGTAACGCACAAAAGAAAAAAAACGTCTTCGTAAGATACTGTGAAATAGGCTTTATGTAATTGAGCAATTGTTACTGTAAAACCATCAATCGATTTGGCATGCACACGCATGACCCCTTTAGGCACACAGCCGTACAACCTTTTGACTTGAAGCTCACGTTGTCGCACGCATCGGGGAGCCGTGAGGCAAAGGACCAATCGCAGACCTCGGAGGTCCGCACGAGCCCCGGCCATGTGACAAGTGCAGACTGTAGGCAGTAAGGGAGGGGACACTCGTGAGAGGAAGGATTCGGCAGTCAACCGTGAAAGCACAACGGTCTGTCGCTTCCCCGGTGTCACGCCGTGATAGCTGCATGGTTGAATGTTAAGGGGGAGAGAGCACATGGCCAAGCATGTGAGCCACTTTTCCAACCAGCCAGCTGATGAGACCAGATAAACATCAAACCTGATCAAAGCTATACGTGTATACATAATCGCCCATGGAAAGTCTCATCTTTTGGGTACATGGGTTATTTTTTTTTTGTTGCACTTTTTTGAACTTGTCTGTACTGTGAGCAGCAGATTCATATAATTAAGTATATGTGCACGTGTCGCATGCTACACTAGTCTCACATCTGTGCATAGTGTAAGTCTGTGTGTGCATTTATGCGTGTGTGTGCCACACTGGATGGCACACGCTCGCTGAATGAGATGGCAATTGCAGCCGTGATCTGCATTGGATGTTGATGGAGATGTGAGCTGCTTAATGAGAATTCTAAGCCCATTATGACCCAGGGTGATCAATCAGAGAGGCCTAATGTTGTGGAGAAATAATTTCCTGGAGTAATACCTTAGTGAACTGTGTGACCACAGGCTACCAAGGCCGACTCAAAGGATGCATGCATGCTTTATTACCGTAATCATATTATTTGTATATCATTTTTTTCCCGTTTATATATTAATTATATATCTGGAGAGACAATAATCCCAACAGCAATTGAGCCCATCAGATGTCCTGATCTCAATCGATACTTTGGGCTTGACGTTTCTTTTAATTAAATTAAGACACTTGCTAAAATCCTGTATCTCGTCTTCCTTTGTTCTGCACACAGCATTTCTTGTAGCTCCATTTTTTCCCCCCCCGGAGCTGCCTGTGGAGAAGAACTGACTTGTTTCTCACGTGTCAGATTATGTCTGCTGGTGTCCTCAAGGGACCAAATGTCCCACCTCTTTGGATGGAGGAGGTAGTCGTACTTGTGATACTCCTATTTTTCTCACATGTTTATCTATGTGCTTCAGAAACGAGAGAAAAGGAAGCATGAGAGGATTCTGAGTGAAGAGCTCTACCCAGCTGTGATCAACCTAAATCAGTTCCTCCCTCCAGAAAACTGCATCGAATACCTCGCCTGGGACATGGCCCGCTACACCAAGAGGTACACCAAAACGTACCGTTTTTCTTCCAAATTCTTCAGTTCATACAGATGCCAGCTTTTAGTTTTCTTAGATCTATCCAGTATACAACACTAAGTTCTGGTGGGGTCAAGTAAACCATTGCCACAAGCTGCAGCAACAAAGAGCAACTCAAAGTGGCTAACTGGCTCGCTACAAACTACATCTGAATGTAAATAAAAACAGTATTTCTAATGTAATGTACTTTCTGGTATTGAATTAGTTAGAGTTGTGGATTTCTAGGAATCCACAGATGCTCAAAATGATTTAATTTGCCTCTGTGGCCTTTGCAAAATTGTTGCTATCGCCTCCTGTCAGTGACAGAATTGAATTGTTCATTTTGATTTTCCCCCCTGGTGTCAAATGAGAGCAATGTGGGCAGCTACACCGACCCCCAGAATCTGGACTTGCTTCATGTAAAATTAATGAAATGAAATGAATTAATTAAAAATACAAAGATATTATCACTGTGATTCCGCTAAAGCTGCAGGGGTACATTATTATGACATTTCTATTTCTTTTCCCCTAGTAAGTTGTGCAACGTCCTGGACCGTCTGAGTATGATCGCAGAGAACGTGGTTAAACGCACAGGTTTCTTCAGTAATCGCTCCAACTTCTACTGTCACACCATCAGACCGGATGACAGGTGAGCTTTTCATTGAGACAGACAGACACAGACAGGGGAGTTTTTCCTGTGCCGATGGTGGGTTTCGGGGCAGAGGATGTCGTATGTGTACAGACTGTAAAGCCCTCTGAGGCAAATTTGTAATTTGCGATTCTGGGCTATACAAAATAAAATGACTTGACTTGACTTGACACACACACACACACACACACACACACACCATCACGTGGGACTAGATGTAGTGCTTTGTTCAAACAGGATGTGTGTTTAAAAATAGCATCTGCAAACAACATAAATTGGTCTTTCATCGCCATCATTTTCACTTTGCCTTCTTTTTGTAGTGCAGTGTTAAAGGAAAGGGATGCATGAGAGCGTCTTAAATCATGGAGAAAGAACTAACGCAGACAACACCAAGGGCTGGAAATGGCCCTTGTTCTGTATCCAACTCTTTCAGCCGAGAGTCCGATGATACGGTTGATATAACTCCCGATCTGTATGCTACATTTAAGACTACAGCCGGTTGTCAGTCAGCTTAGCATTCAGAAGCAGGTTGAAAAAGAGCCATCATGGCTGCCCAAAAGTAACAGAACAGGACTCCCAGTACCTCCAAAAGTAACTTATTAACATGTTGAATAGCTTTTTATCTGGTTTATCGTGGGTATTTGCATGATTTTTGAACTGTAAAACAATTTCCTTCTGTGTCTATCCCAAGTTGTCTGCTGAATGTGTCTGTACTTGTGGTCCTAATGGGGCTCACTGTGTTTTATTTATTGTTGGAATGCATTGAGATGCATTCCAAGTATTGTTCTTCGAATCTTTATTGTTGGAATGCATTGAGATGCATTCCAAGTATTGTTCTTCGAATCTTTATTCCGACTTATTATGTTTCTTCTATTTCTTCCGCGCCGCCTTTCAACTCCTTCACACTTTCAGCTATTAAAACCATTCAAATATTAAATTATTCAGCTCCTTCAGGAGAGGGGTGCTATGACTTTTCAGCTTTTTAGCTCTTAAGCTTGAATTTATATAAATCTATAATCATTAATATTTTAACATGATTTTCCAATGGAGATCGTTTTTCAAATCCTCTTAAACTTCTTCAACTTTCAGATTCTTCAGCTTCGCCAATCTTTCAGCTACAGACACCATTTAAACTTTCAAATGTTGACATAGGTCTCAACTATTTTATGAAAAAAACTGCTTGTGGATATCTTTTGTACTTTTTTCATAATCACTGATTATGTTTCACTAGTTCTTAGCTCCGTTTCTGACTTTTACATGAGTGTGTATTGCGTCTGCTAGAGGGGGACCTCGAGGGCTAGAGTGTGGGGCATCGCAGGAATCTGGTTAAAAAAATATGGAACTTCTGTCCTTGCAGCCAAAGTATACACTCTAGAGGCTTCATTTCTTCAGATTAATGAGGGCATGGTTGTGCTGATTGGATTAATGCGTTCATGGAATCCCAGAGTTCTTTAGTTTTGGCGCAAGGAGTGTTAGAGTGACACAACCTCTGCCAAAAGCCCCATAGGCTCCAATACAAATCTGCCGACATATTTCTCTAAAAATCCAGAAGGTACACGTTTTGTCAACGGCCATAGGAGCCGTATTTATTACCGGACAGACATAAAACGCACATCCACGCGTTCGGTAGAGTCTTGGGTCTCATACAAACGCCGTATTTTTTAGATAGCTGTTATAGTTTTGCGCTGGTTCCCATTTGTTTGAGGTGTGGATTCTGTGTAACTTGCTGCCATGTCTCTGTCTTTTGCAGTAGATCGTTAATGATCACAGGTGCGCCGTTGTCGTGGTTACGAGCACTCACATGCTGCAGGATCTGTCTGTGACTCACAGCTGCTCCTTGTGACCTGATTAGTGGAGTCACATGACGCAGCTATGCTTTCTGTCAACAGACCAATATGATAAAGACACTCGCCCCCCCTCCCCCCTCCACCCTGACCTCTGCTCACTGTTAATCACTCTCAGTCAGTATGTCTGTCTATTTCTCCTCTCTCTCTCTCTCTCCCTCTATCTCTTCCTCACCACCCCTCCCTTCCTCACCCTCTCACCCTCCCTCCCTCTATCTACTCCCCCCCACCCCACCCAATCCAATAATTTCAAAATAAAAGCCCCATGGAGGGAATTTTTACTGTAATGTCTGTGATGAGGCCTATTAATTAAAAACTTTTAAGTGTGAATAACAAACATTCTGTCTCCCACTACGAATATTACTCGTACTTCTAGTACTACAACTGATACTTCTACTACCATACTACTAGTATTTCTACTGCTATTAATACTACAACTACTACTAATGTTATTAAGAAATACTACTATGGCTAATAGTATTCCAGCTGTTTCTACTGCTATTGATACTAAACCTACTATTACTGCTTATACTGCTAGTACTACTAATACCACAATTATAACTAATACTACTACTAATATTACTACAAACAATTTTAAACAAATTTAAGCTCCTGCAACTTCTGTTTTTAGAAAATCTATTGAAATTCAGCTTCCCCACTTCCTGTATTTTCAGCAGTTCTTTAAAATAATTTCAGCTATTCTTATGCATCTATCAACAGCAATTTTTTAATATTCATTTCTGTATTTTTTTGCAATATTTCAAATTTATTTCAGCTGTTTTCATTTCTGCTTTTTCAGCAAATCTATTGATTCCTTTCAGCTTCTCCCATTTCTGTATTTTCAGCAATTTCAAATTCATTTCAGCTTTTCAGCAAATGTATTCAAATTCCCTTCAACTTTCTGTATTTTCAGCTATTTTCAAATATTCAGTGCAGCTTTCAGCTTTTTGCATTCCAACGCATTTTCAGCAGGAAATGCCTTTTCTAGTTCCGACTTATTATTGTTGGAATGCATTAACGATGCATTCCAAGTATTGTTCTTCGAATCTTTATTGTTGGAATGCATTAACGATGCATTCCAAGTATTGTTCTTCGAATCTTTATTTCTTCATCTTCATCTTCTTCTTCTATTTCTTCCGCGCCACCTTTCAACTCCTTCACACTTTCAGCTATTAAAACCGTTCAAATATTAAAATGTTCAGCTCCTTTCTGGCTTGAGGGCTATGACTTTTCAGCTTTCTACCTCTTATGCTTGAATTTATATAAATCAATAATCGTTAATATTTTAACATGGTTTTCAAATGGAGTTTGCTTTTCAAATCCTCTTCAACTTCTTCAACTTTCAGATTTTTCAGCTACGCCAATCTTTCAGCTACAGACACCATTTCAACTCTCAAATGTTGACACAAGTCTTAACTATTTTATGAAAAAAACTGCTTCTTGATATCTATTGTACTTTTTTCATAATCACTGATTATGTTTCACTAGTTCTTCGCTCCGTTTCTGACTTTTACATGAGTGTGTATTGCGTCTGCTAGAGTGGAGAGCTCGAGGCTAGAGTGTGGGGCATCGCAGGAATCTGGTTAAAAAAGTATGGAACTTCTGTCCTTGCAGCCAAAGTATACACTCTAGAGGCTTCATTTCTTCAGATTAATGAGGGTATGGTTGTGCTGATTGGATTAATGTGTTCATGGAATCCCAGAGTTCTTTAGTTTTGGCGCAAGGAGTGTTTGAGTGACACAACCTCTGCCAAAAGCCCCATAGGCTCCAATACAAATCTGCCGACATATTTCTCACAAAAATCCACAAGGTACACGTTTTGTCAACGGCCATAGGAGCCGTATTTATTACCGGACAGACATAAAAACACATCCACGAGTTCGGTAGAGTCTTGGGTCTCATACAAACGCCGTATTTTTTAGATAGCTGTTATAGTTTTGCGCTGGTTCTCATTTGTTTGAGGTGTGGATTCTGTGTAACTCGCTGTCCTGTGTCTGCACTTTTGCAGCCGCACAGGTGCGGCGTTGTCGTGGTTACTCGCTCACATGCTGCAGGATCTGTCTGTGGCTCACAGCTGCTCCTTGTGACCTGATTAGTGGAGTCACATGACGCAGCTATGCTTTCTGTCAACAGACCAATATGATAAAGACACTAGCCCCCCTCCCCCCTCCACCCTGACCTCTACTTACTGTTAATCACTCTCAGTCAGTCAGTCAGTCTAATTCTCCTCCCCTCTCCCTCTCTTCCTCACCACCATTCCCTTCCTCACCCTCTCACCCTCCCTCCCTCTATCTACACCCCCCCACCCCACCCAATCCAATAGGTGCGCCGTTGCCGTGGTTACTCGTAAACACGCTGCAGTATCTCTGTGTGTGACTCACAGCTGCTCCAATGACGTGATTAGTCGAGTCACATGACGCAGCTATGCTTTCTGTCAACAGACCAATATGATAAAGACACTAGCCCCCCCTCCCCCCTCCCCCCTGACCTCTACTTACTGTTAATCACCTCAGTCAGTCAGTCAGTCTAATTCTCCTCCCCTCTCCCTCTCTTCCTCACCACCATTCCCTTCCTCACCCTCTCACCCTCCCTCCCTCTATCTACACCCCCCCACCCCACCCAATCCAATAGGTGCGCCGTTGCCGTGGTTACTCGTAAACACGCTGCAGTATCTCTGTGTGTGACTCACAGCTGCTCCAATGACGTGATTAGTGGAGTCACATGACGCAGCTATGCTTTCTGTCAACAGACCAATATGATAAAGACACTCGCCCCCCCTCCCCCCTCCACCCTGACCTCTTCTCACTGTTAATCACTCAGTCAGTCAGTATGTCTGTCTATTTCTCCTCCTCTCTCTCTCCCTCTATCTCTTCCTCACCACCCCTCCCTTCCTCACCCTCTCACCCTCCCTCCCTCTATCTACACCCCCCCAACCCACCCAATCCAATCATTTCAAAATAAAAGCCACATGGAGGGAATTTTTACTGTAATGTTTGTGATGAGGCCTATTAATTAAAAACTTCTTAGTTTGAATAACAAACATTCTGTCTCCCACTACGAATATTACTCGTACTTCTAGTACTACAACTGATACTTCTACTACCATACTACTAGTATTTCTACTGCTATTAATACTACAACTACTACTAATGTTATTACAAATACGACTATGGCTAATAGTATTACAGCTGTTTCTACTGCTATTGATACTAAACCTACTATTACTGCTAGTACTACTAATACCACAATTATAACTAATACTACTACTAATATTACTACAAACAATTTTAAACAAATTTAAGCTCCTGCAACTTCTGTTTTTAGAAAATCTATTGAAATTCAGCTTCCCCACTTCCTGTATTTTCAGCAGTTCTTTAAAATAATTTCAGCTATTCTTATGCCTCTATCAACAGCAATTTTTCACTATTCATTTCTGTATTTTTTTGCAATATTTCAAATTTATTTCAGCTGTTTTCATTTCTGCTTTTTCAGCAAATCTATTGAAATTCCTTTCAGCTTCTCCCATTTCTGTATTTTCAGCAATTTCAAATTCATTTCAGCTTTTCTAATATCTATAATTTCAGCAAATGTATTCAAATTCCCTTCAACTTTCTGTATTTTCAGCTATTTTAAAAAGTTCATTTCAGCTTTCAGCTTTTTGCATTCCAACGCATTTTCAGCAGGAAATGCATTTTCTAGTTCTTCAGCTTCTTCTTCTATTTCTTCCGCGGCACCTTTCAACTCCTTCACACTTTCAGCTATTTAAACCGTTCAAATATTAAAATGTTCAGCTCCTTTCTGGCTTGAGGGCTATGACTTTTCAGCTTTCTACCTCTTATGCTTGAATTTATATAAATCAATAATCATTAATATTTTAACATGGTTTTCAAATGGAGTTTGCTTTCAAATCCTCCTAAACTTCTTCAACTTTCAGATTTTTCAGCTTCGCGAATCTTTCAGCTACAGACACCATTTCAACTCTCAAATGTTCACACAAGTCTCAACTATTTTATGAAAAAAACTGCTTCTTGATATCTATTGTACTTTTTTCATAATCACTGATTATGTTTCACTAGTTTTTCGCTCCGTTTCTGACTTTTACATGAGTGTGTATTGCGTCTGCTAGAGTGGAGAGCTCGCGGGCTAGAGGCTGAAGCAGCGCAGAAATCTGGTTAAAAAAGTATGGAACTTCTGTCCTTGCAGCCAAAGTATACACTCTAGAGGCTTCATTTCTTCAGATTAATGAGGGTATGGTTGTGCTGATTGGATTAATGTGTTCATGGAATCCCAGCGTTTTTTAGTTTTGGCGCAAGGAGTGTTTGAGTGACACAACCTCTGCCAAAAGCCCCATAGGCTCCAATACAAATCTGCCGACATATTTCTCACAAAAATCCACAAGGTACACGTTTTGTAAACGGCCATAGGAGCCGTATTTATTACCGGACAGACATAAAAAGCACATCCACGCGTTCGGTAGAGTCTTGGGTCTCATACAAACGCCGTATTTTTTAGATAGCTGTTATAGTTTTGCGCTGGTTCCCATTTGTTTGAGGTGTGGATTCTGTGTAACTTGCTGCCATGTCTCTCCCTTTTGCAGCCGCACAGGTGCGGCGTTGTCGTGGTTACGAGCACTCACATGCTGCAGGATCTGTCTGTGGCTCACAGCTGCTCCTATGACATGATTAGTGGAGTCACATGACGCAGCTATGCTTTCTGTCAACAGACCAATATGATAAAGACACTCGCCCCCCCTCCCCCCTCCACCCTGACCTCTTCTCACTGTTAATCACTCTCAGTCAGTATGTCTGTCTATTTCTCCTCCTCTCTCTCTCCCTCTATCTCTTCCTCACCACCCCTCCATTCCTCACCCTCTCACCCTCCCTCCCTCTATCTACACCCCCCCACCCCACCCAATCCAATAATTTCAAAATAAAAGCCCCATGGAGGGAATTTTTACTGTAATGTTTGTGATGAGGCCTATTAATTAAAAACTTCTTAGTTTGAATAACAAACATTCTGTCTCCCAACCCCCCCTCACCCAATTCCATCATTACAAACTAAAAGCCTCAATGATTATCTGTACCTTAACCATGAAGCGGTTTCGTTGAAATACGCATTGCTCTTTCAAATACTACTATAACCACTACGAATATTACTAGTACTTCTAGTAGAACTACAACTGATACTTCTACTACCATACTACTAGTATTTCTACTGCTATTAATACTACAACTACTACTAATGTTATTACAAATACTACTATGGCTAATAATATTCCAGCTGTTTCTACTGCTATTGATACTAAACCTACCATTACTGCTTATACTGCTAGTACTACTAACACCACAATTATAACTAATACTACTACTAATATTACTACAAACAATTTTAAACAAATTTAAGCTCCTGCAACTTCTGTTTTTAGAAAATCTATTGAAATTCAGCTTCCCCACTTCCTGTATTTTCAGCAGTTCTTTAAAATAATTTCAGCTATTCTTATGCCTCTATCAACAGCAATTTTTTAATATTCATTTCTGTATTTTTTTGCAATATTTCAAATTTATTTCAGCTGTTTTCATTTCTGCTTTTTCAGCAAATCTATTGAAATTCCTTTCAGCTTCTCCCATTTCTGTATTTTCAGCAATTTCAAATTCATTTCAGCTTTTCAAATATCTGTCATTTCAGCAAATGTATTCAAATTCCCTTCAACTTTCTGTATTTTCAGCTATTTTCAAATATTCAGTGCAGCTTTCAGCTTTTTGCATTCCAACGCATTTTCAGCAGGAAATGCCTTTTCTAGTTTTTCTTCTATTTCTTCCGCGCCGCCTTTCAACTCCTTCACACTTTCAGCTATTAAAACCATTCAAATATTAAATTATTCAGCTCCTTCAGGAGAGGGGTGCTATGACTTTTCAGCTTTTTAGCTCTTAAGCTTGAATTTATATAAATCTATAATCATTAATATTTTAACATGGTTTTCCAATGGAGATCGTTTTTCAAATCCTCTTAAACTTCTTCAACTTTCAGATTCTTCAGCTTCGCCAATCTTTCAGCTACAGACATCATTTCAACTTTCAAATGTTGACACAAGTCTCAACTATTTTATGAAAAAAACTGCTTCTTGATATCTATTGTACTTTTTTCATAATCACTGATTATGTTTCACTAGTTTTTCGCTCCGTTTCTGACTTTTACATGAGTGTGTATTGCGTCTGCTAGAGTGGAGAGCTCGAGGCTAGAGTGTGGGGCATCGCAGGAATCTGGTTAAAAAAATATGGAACTTCTGTCCTTGCAGCCAAAGTATACACTCTAGAGGCTTCATTTCTTCAGATTAATGAGGGTATGGTTGTGCTGATTGGATTAATGTGTTCATGGAATCCCAGAGTTTTTTAGTTTTGGCGCAAGGAGTGTTTGAGTGACACAACCTCTGCCAAAAGCCCCATAGGCTCCAATACAAATCTGCCGACATATTTCTCACAAAAATCCACAAGGTACACGTTTTGTCAACGGCCATAGGAGCCGTATTTATTACCGGACAGACATAAAAAGCTCATCCACGCGTTCGGTAGAGTCTTGGGTCTCATACAAACGTAGTCTTTTTTAGATAGCTGTTATAGTTTTGCGCTGGTTCTCATTTGTTTGAGGTGTGGATTCTGTGTAACTCGCTGCCATGTCTCTGCCTTTTGCAGCCGCTCGTTAATGATCACAGGTGCGTCGTTGTCGTGGTTACGAGCACTCACACGCTGCAGGATCTGTCTGTGACTCACAGCTGCTCCTTGTGACCTGATTAGTGGAGTCACATGACGCAGCTATGCTTTCTGTCAACAGACCAATATGATAAAGACACTCGCCCCCCCTCCCCCCTCCACCCTGACCTCTTCTCACTGTTAATCACTCTCAGTCAGTCAGTATGTCTAATTCTCCTCCCCTCTCCCTCTCTCCCTCTATCTCTTCCTCATCACCCCTCCCTTCCTCACCCTCTCACCCTCCCTCCCTCTATCTACACCCCCCCCACCCCACCCAATCCAATAATTTCAAAATAAAAGCCCCATGGAGGGAATTTTTACTGTAATGTTAGTGATGAGGCCTATTAATTAAAAACTTCTTAGTTTGAATAACAAACATTCTGTCTCCCAACCCCCCCTCACCCAATTCCATCATTACAAACTAAAAGCCTCAATGATTATCTGTACCTTAACCATGAAGCGGTTTCGTTGAAATACGCATTGCTCTTTCAAATACTACTATAACCACTACGAATATTACTAGTACCTCAGTAGAACTACAACTGATACTTCTACTACCATACTACTAGTATTTCTACTGCTATTAATACAACTACTACTAATGTTATTAAAAATACTACTATGGCTAATAGTATCAGTATTCCAGCTGTTTCTACTGCTATTGATACTAAACCGACTTCTACTGCTAGTACTGATACCCAAATTACAACTAACATTACTACAAACAATTTTAAACCTCTTTTTATTCATCTCAGCTTTTGTTATTTCTGTACTTTTTAAAATTCATTTAAGCTCCTGCAACTTCTGTTTTGCAATATTTCACATTTATTTCAGCTGTTTTCATTTCTGCTTTTTCAGCAAATCTATTCAAATTCCTTTCAGCTTCTCCCATTTCTGTATTTTCAGCTATTTCAAATTAATTTCAGCTTTTCTAATATCTTTTATTTCAGCAAATGTATTCAAATTCCCTTCAACTTTCTGTATTTTCAGCTATTTTTAAATATTCAGCAAATGTATTCAAATTCCCTTCAACTTTCTGTATTTTCAGCTATTTTTAAATATTCAGTGCAGCTTTCAGCTTTTTGCATTCCAACGCATTTTCAGCAGGAAATGCCTTTTCTAGTTTGTATCTAGTCTATTATGTTCAGCCCTTAAATGGCTATTATAACAGTGTTATAACAGGGTTTCAGCTTTGTGCACTTTAATGGGTTTTGTATGGTTGCAGTATTTTATTCTTTAAGTCGATTTAAGTGTTCTTGTCCATTCGTCAGGTGGGGAGATTTAGGTGGATACATCACAGCCAGTGGACGGGTGCAGGTATGTTCGCTGAAACATTTGTGTCAATAATTAAAATACAAATACTACAAATGTGTTTCTCTCTTGCAGCTTTTTTACGAAGGAAAGTACAAGATAATATTGTTATATAATGAAGACCAATCATTCATCATCATCAGATTTATTAATAGAGCTGTGTAAGGTAACAA
This sequence comes from Gasterosteus aculeatus, assembly GCF_964276395.1. Lineage (NCBI taxonomy): Eukaryota > Metazoa > Chordata > Actinopteri > Perciformes > Gasterosteidae > Gasterosteus > Gasterosteus aculeatus. The sequence continues at coordinate 12,467,266 of NC_135706.1, forward strand.
TAAAACCACAGAAACCCACTAATCAGTTCAGGAGAGAGATCAAGGGCAAAGCATCTTGTAGTGTTTGTATAAAAAGCATCTCCGCATTCATTGCTATGGCTGCAAAACTACTATAGTTGCACAATGAGTTTTTTCATGAAAATAAAGTGACATTCTATAACATATTGAAGCTTTTAACTGTAATATAATGGCCGCAACTTACTAAAGGTAAGTTCATGGAGGTATGCTTGCTATTGAAAACACTTTATTGTGACTACATACATTAAAGTCCTGGAGAAGAATGAATGAAATGAAATGCCATCAGTAAGTTTCACATGTCTTTGTTCTTATAGACTGGTGTGTTGCGGACCAACTGCGTGGACTGTCTGGATCGGACCAACACTGCCCAGTTCATGGTGGGAAAGTGTGCGCTGGCCTATCAGCTTTATGCACTGGGAATGATTGACAAGCCGAAACTCCAGTTCGACACCGACTGTGTGAGGTAAGCTCCGTATTTAAGCGTGTATACGTTTTATTCACACACCTTTTGGTAAATGTGTTTAGGACGACGGGAAAAATAGAAAAATATGTATATCTCAAATATCTGAACTCTTTTTACGATTTTTCACTCATTAGGATCCCCCATTAAATGCAGCATGTATTGTAACCCTGTGTGATGCACAATATATAGTAAAATATATAAAGCATATTAACGTATGTGGCATGTGTGTGTGGGGACCAGGTTGTTCGAGGAGCTGTACGAGGACCACGGAGACACTTTGTCTCTGCAGTACGGCGGCTCCCAGCTGGTCCACCGGGTCAAGACCTACCGCAAGATCGCTCCCTGGACACAACACTCAAAGGACATCATGCAGACGCTGTCGCGCTACTACAGCAATGCTTTCTCAGGTGCGTTTCTGATAAAAATGCAAAAATTAATTATGACGGGGTTCTATGTGCAGGTTACTAATCTACTGCACTGCACCCTGTAAAACCCAAACCTTCATGTTCAATGTGACCATAGATAATGTCATATATTTAGAAGGAAAGAGCTCCTCGTAATGCACTGCTTGGTCTGAGTCATTTGGAGTATTTTCCTGAACAAATCTAATTCAGACTAACTAATGGAAACTCTAACATGGGATTTTTCCTGTTGGCCAGTGTCACGTGACTATTTCAGTTTGACACTTTGACAGTATGTTCTGTACTGTGTCCTTCAGTACAACTACATTCAGAGCTCAACACAGACCTGCTCAGTGTGATTGCAGCTCCCACCTTTCTGCTTTTGATTGTCTGCGGCTTCCTTAAAAAACAGTGTAAATGGGGGAAAAGTAACCGAACGTGAAGCGCTTTACACACCCTGAACACCACATCTTCCAAAAGGATATTGTGTTGCTGCAAATTACAAACCATTTCTCCAACCGACCTGTCATGTAACACACTGTCTAAAAATGACTAAATGTGGACACATTTCAGCAACAACAGCTGAGGACTCACAGTTCGATCCAGCGTAGTTCCCTGAGGACTGTGGGTGCCGGTAACAAGGATGTTTTTTAACATCAATTGTTGTCAACAACTGCAATAGGGGTATTTTTAGGACATTTCATTTCTCGATTGCATCCCTCTTTTATCTAATTGCCAATCACAACTTGATACAGCGGCTTTGCTGTGATTTTAATTTGTAATATTCTCAAATGGCACCTTCTGAAAATGTGTTTTTACAGCTCACCAGTGACAGGTGGCATCTGAAGCCCCAGTTAGGAGGAAGTTTGTGTAAAGGGTAATCTTGTTATTTGGTGTCAATGGGGACAACGGGAAATTGGTCCTGTATTGAGGGAAAAGGGTTTAAGGCTGCTGTGAAACGAGCTGTAAGTGTAATTGCCCAGCGTCAATGTTACGTTCACTAAAAGAGCTTGTTTGTTCTGATTATATGATATTAAAATAACATTCTCAGCTGAAAAGTGACAAAAAAACGCATTTTAGTGCCTTTTATATAAGGCTTTTGTTCAATACTGACCCAATTTGAGAAATAATCGTCCATATTTGTAAGTTGGACTTAAAAACATGGGATGTCAGGGTCCAGGTTTAAATAGAAGTGCCTCACTTTACGTCAGGGGTAATAGAGCGGTGCTGCTTGACTTACTGAGTCGACCTCCTGTCTGTGCCTTCGTTTTCGATTCTTGTCGTTCTCAATTTTGAAAAGTGGCTGCTGGGAATGTCGCAGAATGTTTATTCAGAATGAAATGTCAAGTGGCTTAAATAATGCAGTTCACACACACACACACACACATACTATAATACGCAAGTAGCCATATTCTACCAACTGCACACTCTGTAACAGCATGACATATATCAAGTCTCGTCATTTGAAGTCCTTCACCAGGATGACTGCTGCCCTGTTGCTGAGTTATGCCTCTGCACCTTCTGCCAAGAACCAAAGTAGAATATAGAAAGGCAAGAAATGTCGACAGAAATCTGAAGCGTTCACGTTCTGAAGTTCCCTTTTTGAGATTCAAATTTCTTGCGCGCACGTTCACTCGATGTTGGTTGTTCATTGGCCAGGACTTCTGCTCTAATTGACTATCACCGTGATCGCCGATGCCTTTCACACCAAGTGTGAAGCACATTTCAAAATATCACGGAGATGTTGGGAAATGCGTTTTTGTGATGCTTCTCGGAACATTCACACCAATCGTCACTGCGTTTGCAGCGGATGACGCGTGCTTTGACATCTCTGCAGAGCACGCTGACAGCTTCTCTCTGACTCACAGCGGACATACAGAACATGCTGCCATTTGCTTTGCAGCCTTAAATCGAAAGAGAGCAGTTGCGGGTAGGCTATGTGTGCTGATTAAAGAGACCTGACAGATTTGCATTTCATCAATACATCGCGTGGCTTTACTAATTACTTCTGTTTCACGCGTGCACAGCGCATCCGTAGCTCCTACATGTGTTGCATGAATCTCAGGCTGAAAATTGAAAAGCAGAAATGCTCGGCAGCAGGTTTTTAATGGAAACCACTTTAGTTTCAAATGGCTGCAAGGCTTGGAATCGCATGCACACAACTTCACAGTTGGGGGAGGCATTAAATGACACCAAACTGGGCAACATGCAAAACACTTACAGAGCCAGGCGTGTTGTGGTGGAGGACTTGTGCTTGAGTGAGTTTGGCTTCAATTATATTTAATTCATTGGCTCTGAGAAGAGTCTCTGCTCTTTTCTTACAAATATGAAGGACAAGTGAAGTGTGTTCTGAGGGACATTTAAACGTGTGACAGTTCGATAGGTTTACCAAAAATTTAAAAAACAAACAATGCGGTTTAAGATCAGTATATGCACTGTATTAGTTCCCCTGTAGGTAAGAACAAAAACATCATTACTAAGCCGCGGTATTGGTTTAGTATTCAAATAAAAACTGTGTTTCCTAGCCAATTTCCAATAGCTTTCAAGTGACATATATGACATGTACATGATTTGAATGATGCAATTTTCCTCATCTAATTTTAGCCCTATAGACTCTCACTAGAATATTTAGTAGATATAATACCCTCATGTTGTTGTCGTTGTTAGATGCTGACCGACAGGACGCCATCAACTTGTTTCTTCAAGTCTACCAGCCATCGGAGTCCAGGCCGCACCTGTGGGAGCTTCCCACAGACTTCTACCTGCATCAGAGGAACACCATGGCGCTCCCCCTAGACAGACGCAGGTAGAACACTTGTGCACTTCCCAATACACACACACACACACACGTGCTTGCGTCTGAATACATAAACTGCGGTTGAGAGTTTAAAAAGCAGCTTCCAGTTCCTTTCCTTTTGTGTGGACATAAGAGGTTTTCCCGTAAGCGACTTGGGACATAAACCACTTGTTTCCTTTTTAACTGGCCGACATAATACTTTTGCTTGTGAAAATGTAATTTACGGAGTCTGACACCAAAAATAACAGCATACAGTAGAAATAATTTCCTCGCTGATGGGCTTGTTTGCTTGTTGGAGGTCATTTCGGCATCGGTATTAAATTGGGACTTCCGTAACCAGTTATGGCCTTGAGGTGTAATTCTGTATGGCACTCCGAAGGTCTGCTTACCGGCTCACAGCCACAGCCGGATGTGTTATCAAGATGAATGCGTCCAACGTATTTATTTCTTGAAAAATGTAAGTTTTTCCTAGAATGCAGCCCATTGCGCTCTCAGGGCTCAATTTATTTTAAAATTTGAAATAATTGCCGGACCTTGTATGCGCCAACGGGATTAACACAAATCTTTCATATTTTGTAGTAGGCATGACCATTGGTGCTTTCACAACCAATAAAATACTCCTCAGTAATGTGGATTTAACAACTCCACCAACCAGGAAATGTCAACAGTAATATCATGAATCAAGGCGATGGCTTGTCTCATTATTTTACCATTTATAATACGGATCTATTGCCCACCTTGACGTTTTGAATATTTGGGTCTCTTGTCTGTCTCCAGTTACACAATGTGGTGGTCAGCAGGAGTCTTGTCCTACCTCCCAGTGCCCTATGATGAAGGTATGATATCTGCAGTAATGTCTTCAATATCCATAATCTTTGACGGGACAATACATCGTTGTTTTTACAGAGGAAACGTCAGGCCTTAGCTCCCCAGTTGGTTGGATCCATTTGTAGCATTGGTGTGATTAAAGCTTGAGTGTCGGTGTGTTTGCTCTCCAGTCTCCTGCGAGGACACCATGAAGAAGGTCAAAGTGAGGAGAGCGAACCGCTTTGAGGAGAGCATCGACATCTACACCGAGTTCTTCAAACCGTACGAGCTTACCTCCTTCGACGACACCTTCTGCATCGCCATGACCAACTCTGCCAGGTGAACACACCGAAACGTACACAATCAATATAATAATGCTCTGAATTCATTGGTCAACATTGGTGAAATGTTTGTTGATTATTGCATCACATCTTATGGGCTACAAAATGTTAATTCCCTGCTGATGTTGCTGCAGGCGGCCAGCTAATGTGCCCCCTTCTTATTTGTGCTCATAAAGGGAATTTATGCCCAAGACAGTTGGAGTGGATCCAAGCCCATTCACAGTCCGCAAGCCTGAGGAAACGGGGAAGTCAGTGCTGGGGTGAGTGAATCTCAGGTTACGTTACAGGTCCACGTTTGTTATGGTTTGTTTGTTTGGTGTTTTTTTTTTTTTTTTTTCATAAAACAAATTCAATGTCACCGAGTCCTGAAACACAAACGCACACACACACACACACACACACACACGGCTTATTCTGACACCGTGTTCTCATGTTACCAAAAACAAGGCCATCTCCCTTTTTCCTATCTTTGTTCAGAACACACAGTGTTTAATTTGCCTTTGATAAACTGCATCCGTGTGCGTACGTTTTTAAAATCATCCCCCCCCCTCCACACACAGGGGTACTATGTCAAAATAAAAACATCATGTGCTCATGACTGATAATAGTCTCCACAACATTGTAGGACAGCATGAACACAACTACACTACACCTGACCCCTCCAATGTTTTGCACCGCTCTGGTGTTTTCCTCTATTTGGATCTCTGTTCGCTTCCACAAAGCGGTCACTCATCTTTTTAGGGTCCACAGTATCACAATAACAGTAACAGTCACATAGTATAAATATACAACAGTTTAAGTTGGTAAGAACAAGGTTGGTTTATGAAGATGCTTAACTATGTGTTTACCATCATTTATTTGCACTGCTGTTGTACATTTCTTTCAAAATAATTCAGCATTTCTATCTATCTATCTAACTATCTAACTATCCTATTCAGCATGAGGAGCATAATCACAGCCTGTGAATCCGGCTTTTTCACCATTTATGTGACATATTCATCTCGCGGGCTTTGTTGTTTTAGTCTCGTTCGAGCAGACTATTTACAGTCACTACATCCCACTGACCCTGACGGTTCCTGTAAACTCGGCACGTGAAAAAAAAAAGAAAAATGATATTTTTCAGCAGCAAGAGCAGCAAGGAGGAGACGCTGCTCCAGAGGAAGACTGCAGCCAGCGCGCCTCCTCCCCCGAGCGAAGAGGCCATCAGCAGCACGTCGGAGGACGACTCGGAGGACGACCGCGACGATGACGCCTCCGTGTCCCAACGCTCCACCCCAATCAAACTGCTAACGGAGTCTGGAGAGAGCACCCGGACACAGGAGGTACGAAAACACAAAGCATGTAGGAGGCCGACGTCTGTTCACATCAGAGAAACACGTTCACTGTCCCAACAGCGTTTTTTTACGGTTTGATTAGAATCAATTCGCTTTGAGCTGAGAAAACAAGCAAAACTAAATCAAAATGGTTTAATAGGGAGGAAAGCTGGGAGCGTGCAAGTGTGTCACGCCCCTCCCACTTCCTCAAAGTCCTCAAAGAGAATGTTCTGTGTTTGGTTTGGCTGGAGTTCGAGGGGGTGTAGATGGCGCGCGTTTGTGTTCATCATCGTTTTAGGGAGAGTACAAGAGAGTTGTGGGAATTACACTATTACTCCTCTTTTTTTTTTTTTTTTTCTCTCTCCATCTCGTTGCACAGTGGACCCTTCCCTTCACTCATACAGCACTGTGCACATATCTGTTAAGAAACAACACTGCTGCCTTAAAAAACAATGTACAAGACACAACACTGTTGCATCGGTATCAGCCTCATGTTGTCAACTGCTGGTTCCGACTCAGACGTAAAATGGCAAACCAGCTTTTATTTACAAGAATCAAAGTGAACAAAAGTAAATGAAGCCACTTCGTTGGGTGTTGCTTTGTGTAGTAAAATACAAAAAATAAGTATTTTTATCAATGTAATTTATGTTTATCTATATTTGTGTTCTCAATCATTTTGATTTTTTTTTTATGACTAGTCTGTGCAGGAAGTACTCTTTAGGAAAGTACCCGGATACGTATGCAGATTTTCATGCAGCATAATCACTATTACGTCAGGAAACGCTAAAGGAACACCGCTCCTCTCTGGTTGGTCCCTTGTGTTACGTACGTGGCAAACGCGGTCGGCTCTTCTCTGGCTTCCTCCTCGAAGGCCGCGGTGTCATTAAGAAGTCTACGTAGGACTCGTGCCTTGGGATCCTGTCTGCTTTTAGGACACCAGGGGGTATGTGTCCCTGTGTTGGGATGGTCTTAGTCTGCTTTCCAGAGGTGTCAAAAGTATTTAACATTCATTACTCAAGTAGAAGTACAGATACTAGGGTTTAAAAAGACTTTTTATCGACTCAAGCTCTTTACTTAAGTAAAAGTACTGGTTTCAAAACTACTTAAAGTGTAAAAGTAATGTAAGAAATTCGTTTAAGGACAAACTCTTAATGTGTAACCTCGCTCACACAACACGTCAGTCCGTTACAATGTGATCAGAAGGTGCCTGCAGATCACGTGACCTGCCGTTGGGATGATGGAAACATGGCGACATTCAGAGACACAACAACACAACATATGTATCTGACTTAAACAGATAAAACCACAACCCATTTTCCAGTGACACGAGTCACACACACGTTGTTCGCATCGATTAGGTAGACTGCAGTGTCTCCCCCAGGTTCACTACGTCATGGGGGGCGCACCCCTGTTTATAATGATGGGAAACACTGAACTGGCAGCGGTCGCTTATCAAAACATTGGCCAAATAACCAGTATGTTCAGGCTTCATGAGCAAATACAGAATCCCTTTGTGTTCATTTGCAAAGCCGCATTAAGACACACATCACTCTATTTAATACGCCGCTTGCAAGTCGCTGTGTTGTGCCAGACTCAATAAAACATTTAGGACAAACCCACAGTCACGAAGATACTCATCTAACGTTACGTGGACTCTGCATGAGGAAGAGGAGGAGGAAGAGGACGAGGCTCCATGTCGATAAATACCAACTTTCCACCGACTACTTTTCCCACCCGGTGTCGCTCCGATCTGCCGGCGCATCGCGGAGAAAACCAATCGGGTGTCTGGATGCTAAATGTTTATACTTCTCATCCAAACACAATCACATTCACTCTGTCCGGGTAGCGCCATTTATCTGGAGAAGCCGGAAGTAACGAGACTGTTTTTAAAATGTAAAGAGTAGAAAGTACAGATATTTACGTGGAAATGTAAGTAGTAAAAAAGTAGTCTGAAAAAGAAATACTCCAGTAAAGTATAGATACCCAAAATCTCTACTTAAGTACAGTAACAAGGTATTTGTACTTTGTTACTTGACACCTCTGCTGCTTTCGGTGGTTATTTCGGGACGCCTCTAAAAAGAGGTCAGCTGTTGAGCAAATGTTTTCTTGAGGTCACTGCCTCCGGCCCACAATGTTCTTTTGTTAATGATCCGTAAAAAATCTGCCTCCTCCGTGTCATCTGGGTTTTTGTGGGATTTTAAGTTTGATTCATGTCCTTTCAACATTCATTGAGATTTTTCTCAGGTTATAATTGGGGACTGTTTCTCGATTCCCATCTTCATGTCAGCCGCCATTGACCACAAGGTGGATTTTAAAGGAAAATAGCAACTACTGGGATGTTGTCATACTTTTCAAGCAAATGGGATTTATCCACATAGAATCCCAGAGGACACGTTTTGATCTTGAGGCTTCCCCTCCCTTTCTCCACCAGTCCCGCCTCGTCGGGGCTTCGAGCCGGCAGCCGGTCATGAATATTTTGACACACGGAGAGCTCGCTCACGTGTTGGACGCACACGCTCCGCTCTCACGCATTTGCCTCTGTTGAAATATTTAAACCGCAGATCATTACTACTCCCATGTAATGACACGTGCTCATTTCAAGTCCCCCTCAACATACGTGTGCTTGCATGAACAGATTCACAGTGTGTGTGTGTGTGTGTCTCTGTCCCTGTGTGGATTCACAGTTGCTGTTTCTTGGACCTTTGTTCTTTCATAAAATATCATAACTTTATTGTAAATGTTATTTTAAGAGTCTATGGCTAAAAATCCCTGCTTTATTGCTTTATGCCAGCATTGCATTCACATCCTTTTTCAAGACGAGGAAGTGGCTCTTTTTCGGGGATTTAGTGAATCGAGGTTTACAATTGAGACGTACATCAAGTCTGAAAAAATCAATGTTTTCTCGTTCATGGCGGTCTCGTCTCACTGAGGCCGGTTCCGCTTTCCTTCTACGTCCGTCCGTCTTGGGACCAAGAGTGCAGAGCAGCATTTCCACCATCGTGGTAAATTGATCCTTGACAATTGGTTTGCACTTAAAATTTTAAAATCCCTTTTCTATCACAAGGCTTTCCCGGTAATCATTATGACTTGATTTTTTTTGTTTCATTTTATCGAGGAATCCAATAGAATGCGTTATTTCAGCAGGTCACGACATTGAACATGTCATTTGTACACTATTACTTTGAACATCAGCGAGGATGAGTTTCACCGTTATGATTTCATAATATTTACCTCCTGATTTTCAAAAATGTTCATGTGATTTGAAGATATAATGATGAATATAGTCCATCATTTAATGTAAGCATATAATATACCTATAATATGTACTTAATAGCAGGTTTTGACCCATATGGCTATTTTAAGTACAACTATATCAGTGACCCTTTTTAATACCCTTAGTTTTGTCCCCTTTTTGATCTTATTTGAAAGCTAATATTACATGGCAACACTTAATTACCTCTTACCATAATATCACATTTTATAACCAAGTTCTAATAAACCATGGAGGGTGAATTCTATGTATTAGTCAGTCAGACTTTCCCCACATGTCATGATTAGAAATGAGTATATTGTACACCAAGTTCCACATTTTTGGATTACATATCCATAAAGGACTATTACGTGGTTTACATTGCAGAAGTCGGATCATAATCAGTTGTTATAAAAGGGCCGGATGTCTGCCAAGAAAACGCACAACTACAACGCGACACGGCCCCTCCCGTCTTGCACCACAAGGCAGGATGCATCCATGCTGTTTGCATGCAACACAGAAACTGAGCTCAATCACACCGTACTTCTCCCTCTCTGTTGTCTGGTGTCCACTTTGGCCTCAACGTATTGTTCTGGATGCAAATGTGATCCGCCTCACTCTTCTTTTGTTGTGATGTGTTCTGGCCTCGCTGGATGGAGAGGCTGAATGGATCCCAGCAGTGTAGTGGTCATTAACATGCTCCTTTTTAAATTACGTATTCTAAACCTTTTTATAAAATGAAGGAATAAAATGTTTTATTTATTGGCCTTAATGTTCTTTGTTTACTAAGATAAGGAAAAGCGTTAGATGACTCACAGCACGTCCTGACTAAGAGAGACACCTTTCTTTTTACTTTCGTAGTACTGTAATAAAACTAATGATAATAGCTTTATCTAATTTTCTCATAATTTAAGTAATAAATCTTTTTGTTTAATTGCACACATTATGCTCACCTGATCCACGGCACTCGGTTGTGATTTTATTGTCTTTTTCCCCCCTGTATAGTCCTGATTTGCTAATGCCTAAAAGAGTTGTGATCACACCTGTCGCACATCAATCCCCTTTAGAATCCGCTCGGACTGGTCTGACCCTTTATAAACGGATGATCTCGTTTCCTATGGTTATTGTCTCTCTAATCATCGGACACTCTCTGCAAGACCCCCCAAGAGGGCACCGTCTCCAAACATCAACCCAACTCGTCAGACGGGGGCAATCCAATTACTTTCTTAGTTTCCTAAATTACACTCCGGGGTGAATCGATTGGACCGAAGCGTCTGAACCCGACGACCTCGTATATGAATTTTATACTTTGGGCTGCAGCTACTTGTTTTGCGGTTTGAAGGTGCAGGTTGTCGGCGAGCTTTCCGAACTTCCGCGGTGAAGCTTCCGTTATATCCTGTTTGTGTTCTTGTGTCTTGCACGTAGACTCACGTACTGCGGTGTCTTACCTTTCCTCGCTCGCCCCCTCAGGAGATCCAGCAGCAGTCGGTAAAAGAGCCCTACGGACTCAATCTGGCTGAGTTTCCTGCTGCGAAAGACCTGCTCATTTATGAAAGGTAATCACACACATGCACTGTTTAAGAATTACACTTAATGCGTCATGTGCACGAACACTACTAACATTGTTTTCGTGCTTGGTAGCAACAAACCTTAGCTGGCTTTTGTTTGATGGTTTTGCATTCAGCTCTCAGAATACTGTGTTCAGAGAATTTTTTTCTTTTTTTGGTGTCACGTCGAAGCAAACTGCAGCCTTTTTTTTGACGTCGGCCATTAAACACGCTTTCTTTTTTATTGTTACGAACAATGCACCCAGTCCCCTAGACGGAGACGAACCGTAAGTGTCAGCGGCCCCCTCGGGGGTGATATGTCATTTTGCAAAAGGGACATTGTCAACTCTGCCCTGCTGTGTGCATCACACTTCTGACCTCACTGCCTTTTCTATACCTTTGCCCCCTCATATCTATTTCATTTTTTGTTTCTTTTTGTCCTTTCTCCCTGCCTGCTACCTGCAACCTAGTTGATGAGATAGTCTGAAAATGAACTGCACGTTGGATAAAATGTGCATTTGAAGGAGCCAGCCGAAGCTTCTTGCCTGTAAAAATGTGTTATTTAAGCATAATGTATGGTCCTTTCTTTAAAAAAATAAAAAACATTTTAGAAAATACATGAACTTGTACATTAATAAAATGCAATACAAAGCTCAGATCCCCTTAAAATCAACCGCTATTTATTGGTGCTTATTTTTTGTATCCATTTAATTATGTTATGACCCCTCAAACTTGCTCTGAGACCTCCTTTTGGAGGGTTTTTCATCATTCATATACAGATTAAATGTACTGTGCTGACGAAGAAAACCAATGCCAGTTGTTCCACAGACGATCATGATGCAAAGCAGCAGACTCTTTTTTTTGTATTCATATTATTGTGAAGAATGTTGTTCATATCCTCCTGCTGTACTGGCACATAATGACAATGAAACTGCATTCATTATTGAGGGTGGGAGTTGAAATTGCTCCAAAGACGTCAGCTTGCAGCCAAAGCTTTGCTAATCAGTGTATTAATATTAAATAAGCACGAGCAAGCGCCAGGAGGCAACTCTCAACGGCTGCATGTTATTGTATCTTTGCAAAAGAAAAACATCCGAAGGTGAAATTGGAGATACGTCGCGCTCGTTTATAAAATAGGTAATAATAATCAATAATCAATTAGTTTTGATGACATTTTTGCAGTCATTTGACCAGAAATGGGGGAGGGAGGGAGATGGAGCGCTAGAAGGAGAGGGGAGGGACATGCAATAAAATAGCCAATGCCAGGGATCAAAATAAACAGTTGATTTTTGTCAATTTTGCAGGATATTTATTTTCTATCCGTCTTTCTTTTTTTTTCCTGTAGGTTTGCACATCTGGGAGAGAGCCAGCACCGGGTGGAAAGAACCGAACACATAAACCTGGCAAACATCATCTGCCTGTGAGTAAAACATGTGACAAATAAACCCAAACACAGTGAAATAATAAACGATTTCAGCCCATAAGTACTCGATGATCGTCACACAGGTGGGATTTTAAGCACTAGGTTGCAACATGAGTAGTTAGAATCTGTCTTTGTCAACTCGCTCTGGATAATGCAAACTCTACAAACAAATTGGAAGAAGGACACAAGACACCGCAGGAGGCGCAGCTGAAGAGGAATCCAGATGTCGTGATTGCGGAGAAGAGCGATATCTTTTGCTAAAATGATTCACAGAATGTAAACAAACATGGCAGAGAGCAGCTTCCGGGTGTCTCCAAACACGAACCGCTGCAGGACATGCAACCGGCAGCCAGAGGACGTAGCGCTCTGCAGGAGCGAGAGGTCACACTTGAACCCAGTCGCCCTCGCCGAGCGGACGTCTCCAAGAAATCCTCTGACTGCGCGCTGTTTAATCTTCATCCGTAATAACCTCTTTCTTCACTTCTCGCCGTCGCTCGTATTTCCCGGTCGGTCAGTTCACCCCCTGCTGCCTTTCTGATGGCTGCGGCCGTCGCCCCGGCGGGGGGGCTTATTTTTTTTACTCAGCCAGAACCACACACGCACACACACACGCGTGGGATGACAATGTGCAGCCGTACAGACGCACTTGCAGCTTCTCTTTCTCTGTCTGGTTCCGTTTCTTTGCAGCGCCAGCGGTCACTCACACGTTCACGGACAGCGTCTCGATGGCAAAATGTCTCGCCGTGAGTCATCTCGATGCGTATTCTCCTTTTGCTCACAGACACTGGACGTGTCCGCTTGGGCGGGCTGCTGCAGGCTGTAGCGTTTTATCAGAGAGAAGATAAAAGACTAAGACTAAGCTTCCTCTGTTCATTATTGTCATCTCATTAATGCTCACATGCATATTCTTGTTTTCGTTTATATATTTTATGCACAATCACACAAAGGCACAATGTTTTTACTTGAGATTCAAAGTTGTCACCGATTTGAAAATAATAACGTGCATGTTTCAGCTTTCTGGGAAATCGATTTTCCTGTTGACAGTTAAGACCACTCTAATGTCTGTATGCTAAATATGAGGCTCTGGCAAGAATAGTTTGTCCTGTAAAAAGCGCACTGGTCTTCAAATTCCATACTTAAAAAATAAATTAAAAAAACTGAAAGCTTTTGAAAGCGAGCTCAGTGGCACGAGAGCATTTAGAGGTTGGAGGCATTTTCATGCTCCATGGACGTGGATGTCCCAGCTGTCTTTCCCTCACCAGCTGAAATGCCTTGTTTCCTCAAAGGAAATGCATTGTGCAGCACAGGTGCATTTCTATTTGTCAGAATTTATTTGGTGCAGCGGACAAAAGCAGTTAGTGGCTTCAGTGCGCTTGAAATAAAAATGTCTTTTCATCTTTCCTCGATTGGCGCCCCTCCTCAAACCCGCCTGTATTTTCCCCTTTCGTCCCCGTCCAATGGTGAGTCCATCCACACCGGTCCTGTCGTCCTCGTGTCCGGTCCACGAGGTCCGGCAGGTACGTCAGCTGTTATGCAACGGCGTTATTTTAAGGCACCTCACATATGTTTTCACCGTCAGGAGTCCTTTAGTCTGAGTCCTCCCTCCGTGTAGTTCATTTTGTTGACCGATCAGGCATGAGACAAGCTGATTCAATCGCTGGAGGGAAAAGCGGAAAAGGATACGTCATGATATGGCGGATACTCGCTGAGAGGTATCAGTGAGGTGTGTTGATTTGTTTCCTCCTCAAATTAAAATGAGCTTTTAAGTCACAGAGATGGATAGATGGATGCACGCACAATTGGGACAAAGATCTATTAATCTTTCATTCTGTTCATTTGTGTGAAAGGTGCGCTTTGCATAAGCTTTATTCTGAGTATAACCGCTTTTATCTTCTAACCTGGCAGTAAGCAAGATATAAAAAAAAATGTAATTTAAGTTTTAGGTTTATTGGAGAATTAACAGTAAAGACTAATTGAATAGTGCGACTTTTGTTCATGCTCCCTAAACCCCCCTTTTTTAACTTTGGGCTATATTCTGGCATTTGCTACTCAGTGATTTCTTAAGAGTGCTACAACATGATTTTGCACGGAGAAACCCTGAAAATATGGTAAAAAAGGCGGAAAGTCAGTGTTTGCTCCCAATGGATTAGATGTTGGGTTAAAACACCCCTCGCTTTTCATCACCCGGTGACATTAATCGAACGCGCCTCCGCCTCCTTTGCCCTGTCCCCTGTCCCTCAGAGAGCCGGTGTCCTGCTTCCCGGAGGACAGCATCTACAGCCTTTCTCCGCCGCAGGTCGACCGGGACAGCCGAGAGGAGTTTGAGAGCAGCGTGCTGACGGGCCGGGGGCAGGTGCGGGCGCTCTGCAGGGAGGACATGTTGATGTACAGGGAGTACGTCAAGAACCGATACATGTAAGACGCAGACGATACCGACCGGATGTCTCGTCACCGATGGGCAGAACCAGTCACTCTGACGTGACTTCGTGTTGAGCTGCAGGACAGAGCGACGGACAGTTTTTCTTGCGCTGCTTGCAGATAATGTCGCATGTGCCACCCGATGTGTCCTGTGTTTGGACCAGGTCGATTTTTCTTTTTAATCAGCCCTTTGATTTAAATCTTATCCAGGTACGTGAGTTTGTCCATTCACTCCCACGTGCGTTAGCAGGCTACCTCTGTGGTGCTTTTTTTGTATTTATTTCAATTCAATTTTAATCGCTGTTTAAAACTGTTTTAATAAAGTTTATTTAATTAAATTGTATGTATTGTAGTTGAAATAATTATTTATTTTGAATATTAAATATTCTTTAAACAGGATTCAGAGCATTCACTAAGCTGCTCACAAAATATATATATATATATATATATATATATATATATATATATATATATATATATATATATATATATATATATATATATATATATATATATATATCCAGATAATGTTATTTCTGTCGTCAGATAAAGGTCATCACTGATACCTCAACATTTTGGGTTGAGATGCCCAAACGCATCACAGCTGATTACTACCAAACTTGTATTTATTAGCACAGTGCTTTAAAAATGCTTTACTCTACTTTTACAGCGCGTATTGTCACAACATTTCATTCTTCACTCCCTCCAACTGTCCTATCATTTCTTCCTAATTCATTTTTCACACCTGATTCAGCCTTTTCACTTTTATTCTGTCTGTCACACTTACTCCTCACTTCTGATGAAGTGTTGTGATTGCACGACACACACCTAAAATAAAACCTGGAACTTCACCTGGACTTCAATCTGTGTCCTTCAGTCCCCCTTTTTTTCTCCTGGAAGCTTCTTCGCTGAATCAAGAGGTTTCTATCTTTCTACTTTGTTTGTTTTTACTAGATGAGAGGAATATTAAGTTGGCTTTTGTGCTTTTTCTAAATCACACTCACACTTGATCACAATATTCGCTAAAAGGTTTCAAACACCAGTATAACTTTTTGTTTTGTTTTACGAGTGTTTCATTTCATCACGATGTTTAAAGCCATCACCGAGAGATGATCATAGATCAGCCGGCATGAAGCCCTGGTGGAGACGACATCTGCCGAGGAGCAGGTACAGTCGGTCAACATATCCAATTATGTTGTTGTTTTCGTGGAGCGATCATGTGTGTTTTAAAATGTGCCTGAGTGAACACAAAGTTTTCTCCTGTGGGAAGTGTTAAACTAAATTAACTGAGGTGTTATGTCTCTGCAGTAAACCTGTTCCTGCCATGTGTCGGCTCAGCTGTCTGATGCATTTCGTCTCCCGTTTTCCAACCGGCCTATTTCCGACTGTAGGCGGTTGGAGGCTGTTTTGAAGGGAAAGAGGTCTTTTATGCAAGGCCGTGTTTTTCTCATGTTTTTATGTTTATAATGGCAGGTGTCTCATTACATTGAAACCTCTCAGCACACATGAATAAATGCATCTCGTCACTGATATTTTTGGGGGCAGCTCGTTCTTCGTAGTCCTCACAAAAATAACTCTGTGTGTGTGTGTGTGTGTGTGTGTGTGTGTGTGTGTGTGTGTGTGTGTGTGTGTGGCGGGGGGAGTGGTGGGGGGGATCCGGTGATGCAGTGCCACTCTAATGGCTGAAATTCAATTTGTTTGGATTGGTCTGTCCTATAAAACCGTTATTCTGGGATCCATTTTTTTCATCTGGTCTGGTTGGGTTTGTAGCCCGGTGTCTGACATGAGTTACTTGGCGCTTCATGTCACCGCTCAGCTTACGAATGAAGACAAACCCTCTCTAATGACAAAAGGTGGCCGAACAGCGGTTGCCTAGAAACTAAAACTAGTTACCATTTTGCCCTGATGCTTTGAATCCCTCCCCCCCTCCCCACCGCCACCACCTCAACCTGTCCTTCAATACATCATCCATGTTTGTGTAATTTATTATTTGACTTGGATACAGTTTTTTCTGATGCAACAATTCGAGAAATAATGGTTAAATTATTCTATTATATTGTGTGTGTGTGTGTGTGTGTACACTCACCGGCCACTTTATTAGGTACACCTGTTCAATATCTTGTTAACACAAATGATTGAGTTGCGGTTCATCACACTCAATGATTTTTTATATTGACTAACCGCTCGTTACGACCAAGGAATGCAGGAGACCATCTCTGAAGGCACCACACGTGGGACCTTGACGAAGCCACAGCAGCAGAAGACCACAGCGGCTGCCGCTCCTGCCAGGTAAGGAGAGAAAACTGAGACTACAATTGGACAATAGTGTAATGGGGGATATTTCCTTGGCACACTTTGGGCCCCTTAGTGCCAATTGAGCATCTTTAAATGAGTATCGTTGTGGACCGTGGGGAGATTCAACAGGAGGTTGGCATCATGGATGCGCTGCGTGATGCTATCATGGCAATGTGGACCAAAGTCACCTTGTTGAAAGTATGCCGCAAAGTATTAAGGGCAAAAGTGTGGGCGGGGGGGTCCAACCTGTTATCACAAATATCTTCGTTAATTCCAGTTCCAATGCAAACTTTTGTACTCTGGTTTTCGGATCAGAATGTATTTGTTTGTAAGGGTTTTGATAAGAGAAGGAGAAAAAAAGGGCTGAATAAATGCATGAGGCTCTGTGGGGGGGGGGGGGGGGGGGGGGGGGGGACGGGACTTGGAGGGGGAGGAGTAAGGTGCATTTAAGCGCTCCTCTGCGACTCCGGTCGATCCTCCCGCATCACACGCACCTCTCTCCCCCCCCGCCCCCCGAGCTGAGCACCGGCCAATGCTCCACGGCAGCTCTTCCCTGGGAGTCTGTCCCATGCGTGGGAAGCACAACAAAATCAAGGGCTTCACCTGAGGGCGTGCAAAGGACCGACAACAAGGGTTTGGAACACCCCCCACCCCCCATCCCACCCCAACCCGCCTCCCCCCTCCACCCCCCATCCTCGTTTCACTTTGAATCTCTTACACCTTCCCGTCGGACCGGAGAGACTCGCAACGTTTCGATACGGAGGTACGTGTTTTGAACTTCTCCGACATGTTTATTGACACCAGTGCGGTGGTCTTTGGAGGCAGGAATCCACCGGGACGCAGAGCATTTCATTGTGTATTCCAAAAATGCGTTGCAGTGTTGTTGAGCGGGTCTTATCGTGTATAAACTCGATGTTTAACACGCATGGGTTTGTTTGTCTGTGTAGTTTCCTGCGGAGAGATTTCAGCACCACGGAGAGCTCATCAACTCATTCTGCTTCCCCGCGACCATAAGAAGGGAGCGTCCACCCTAAAACTAGAGTTTAAGCTCAGCCTTGGCGGCAGCTGTTGTGTACGGAGTGTTTTGTGGATGCAGGGCTTTCTAAACTAGTGCGATTGGCTTATTTCACGGTTTAGTCACAATAGAGCAGCCTCAAATCCTCAAATGGCCATGCTGGCCAACTCCTGTTGACGAAGTTGGAAGTGAGCTGAAACTAATGTTTTAGGTTGTTCTTGTAACCTTTTGCATGATACGACGATGTTCTACAAATGTCTGTAGTTTGAGCGTAAAATACTCTCGGTGATGGAAAATGATCGACGTTAACAAACCCGCCTGCTTGCTCACAGGACGAGAAGACGACAACCTGGAGACGATGAACGAGTCGCGGGTGGCGAACGACTCCTTTCTGGCTCCCGTGGCCGGAGAACCTCTCCCGTGGATGGAGAGCGGTTCCGCGGAGCGCAACGGCAGTCTGGAGTTCTCCACCGCCCCGTTGGACCTCCCCATCAACCCGTGGGACATTATGCTGTGCATGTCGGGCACGGTCATCGCCTGTGAAAACGCCATAGTGGTGGCGATCATCTTCTACACGCCGACGCTGAGGACTCCCATGTTCGTGCTGATCGGGAGCCTGGCCACGGCCGACCTGCTGGCCGGCATGGGATTAATCCTCAACTTCGTGTTCCAGTACGTCATCTCCTCCGAGACCATCAGCCTCATCACCGTGGGCTTCCTGGTGGCCTCCTTCACTGCGTCCATCAGCAGCCTTTTGGCCATAACGGTGGACCGGTATTTCTCCCTCTACAATGCCCTGACCTACTTCTCGGAGAAGACGCTGCAGTACGTGCACCTGATGCTACTGGGCACCTGGGGGGTGTCCCTGTTTCTGGGCTTGCTGCCGGTGCTGGGCTGGAACTGCCTGGACGACGCGGCCTCCTGCAGCATCGTTCGCCCTTTGACCCGGAGCAACCTCACGCTGCTGGCCGTCTCCTTCTTCGTCATCTTTGTGCTCATGCTGAGCCTCTACTTCAAGATCTGCAAGATCGTGTGCCGCCACGCCCACCAGATCGCCCTGCAGCAGCACTTTTTCGCCACGTCGCACTACGTCGCCACCAAGAAGGGCGTCTCCACGCTGGCCATCATCCTGGGGACGTTTGGCGCCAGCTGGCTGCCCTTCGCCATCTACTGCCTGGTAGGCGAGAGGGAGTATCCGTCGGTGTACACCTACGCCACGCTGCTGCCGGCCACCTACAACTCCATGATTAACCCCATCATCTACGCCTACAGAAACGCAGAGATCCAGCGCTCCCTGTACGTGCTGCTCTGTGGCTGCTTTCAGGCCAACAAGGCCTACCGGTCCAGATCACCGAGTGAGGTCTGAATAGAGGCCCGGGGCTCTTTTTGTGCGTGCGTGCATGTGTGTGTTTGTTTGGGGGGAAAAGACGAATCCCGCTGTGACGGGTGACGATTGGCTTACAGTCGGCAGTGAACGTACAAACACAAAGAGGATCCGGAGATACAAAATGTGTCCCTCGCGCATCGTTTATATGCACTTTACTACAATACGAGTTGGGATGACATTTTTTTTTTTTTGTAATCCTGTGAACAAGACGTCTGTGGAAAAAGACAAAACAAACCTGTGAATGTACTTAAATGAGAATTGGAATGGAAAATCTTGCACTTTAGTCTGTGTTTTTTTGAAAGGCCAAAGCAGTATTGTAAAGCCCTTATTGTGTTTAAACGTTTCAACTTGTGAATACTGTGTGCACTTTTTCTATTTTGTATGGTATTGTCTTTTGATGTGCATTTTTCTACAATAGGAATAAAAAAAAATCCAATCCAACAGTGGCTCCATTCTGTGTCATTACTGCAGCATGTGTCTTCCAAAGACTCACTGGGACTCTCACATGTGCTCAGCAGCTTTGAGTGCCGTATTGTAGCTCCTCCGTTGCCTTATCTCCCTTTTTGTCTCATCCACATCTACAGTTATGACTCGAGAGCAGAATCGGCCTCATAGAGACCGGATGAACAAACAAACAGCAGTTTATTTAAACCGGCAGCGGTTGAGGACGTCACAGTCCCACAGGAACACTGTTTTAAGACCACGTGGCCTGCCGCCGTGTGTGAAGACCCATTTTAAACGTTTTTTTTCTTGCAAGGCTTTTTAATAAATCACAACTTTAGATGTCCAATGATGGATATTTTTCTTGAGGAAAATAGTCTTTATTCTATAACTATTTTCTTCCGTTCAGCTGCTCGTTCCCACTCACGTCTTACCAAAGAGTTCTTATTCAACAGCAAAACAGTGCCTCTGCGCCTCGTGCGGACTATGAACTGTAATAATCGGCTGTTTAGAGAGCCGTGAATCCCTGAGTCAGTACGAAGCGGGTCACAAAGTGGGGGAAAGGTGAGGGATGCTGAAGGCCACTAATGGACCGCACACTGACGCCTGGCTGCTCTTAGAGCAAGAGATGTTTGTTCACCTTGTTTTTTTTCTCTTAACAGCTGTTGCTTTGGGTCACTCTGCAAATAAGAAAACCTGAAAACTGTTTGTTCTACACGTGTGCAATTGGTGGAAAGACGTGATCTAAAAATATCTGAAAATCATTCCTACATATTCAGGAGCTTATTGTGTGAATTTATAAATCTACAAGACGTCATGTGAAAAGACTTTAAATGTCCCAAAGTCAACGGCTCATTGATTTAATTGAGTTTCAAACTTGGTAGTAAAGGCACAAATCTTTCTTTTTAACTTTCAGATCAGTATTTATTTGCTTATATCCATCCGGTGCCTCACTTCAGTAACATGATGTCCAAACAAGAGCAGATGCTTATTTCATAAAGAAAACGCCATGAAGTACATTTAGCACCTGTGTCGCCTGTTTTCAGCAGCAAAGTGGAGTTTATTTTTGCACAGGTTTTTATTAACAACACCAGAATTCATATTCCCTTTGATATTACATCCATTAGACTAAACAGGGGCTCACTGGTAGCAATGTTTGAATTATGTAATGCTTGATCGGTGCAGACCTGAGCAGCTCTACAGGCAATTACCAAAGTACACAGCCGACTGATTTCCCCATTTATTACAGCGGTGGAGCAAACGCTCTCCATAGGAACATTGCTATCGCTCATTTAGCCATGAGCTCGATGGAAAATGCTTCTGATTTAATGATTATTTTATCACCCAAATAACATTTTTTTGCTTCTGGGTTGTCGTTTTCATACAGGAATGTGTGATTGTTGGAGAACAATGGAGAAAATACAGACAAAGAAAATAATAATAATACTGATTGTGCTCTCCACAGGGAGCTGCATGGTACCTGTGGGGAAAACGTTGCCTACATGGCTACTCAATTATTAGTCTTTGGGATTTGCCACGATGAGCACACACACACACCCCAACCCTGACTTGTGCGCATGTGTGTGTGTGTGTGAGTGTGCATGCGCCTCTTGTGTTGGCTCAGCATGGCACCGTATGGAGTGCTTATGATTAGCTCAGAACCCATCATGATTTGTCATGGGCAATTTACCAGGTTCTGGGTAGGTGCGCGTAGCATGTGCGGCCTGCTAGCTGTATTGTGTACTGTTTACGCTGCGCGCATGATGTGTGAAGGTGTGTGTGTGTGTGTGTGTGTGTGTGTGTGTGTGTGTGGGAGTGAGAGATTGAATCCCTGAAGCTGACCAGGTGAGCATTAGTTTTTCTCCCGTGGTTTTCTCAGAAGAAATGTATGTAGAAATGTATTTTAAAGTACAATGAGTTTAATACGCGTTTTAGTTTTAAATTAAAAAATCAAAAATCAAGAAGCAGGATTCCAAAAATGTCTCTGTACTTCTGTTCATTTCTCCACTGATTGGAAGATACTATGTGCAGTCCAATGTTTTCAAACTAATACATTCAACGTTTGACCCTTATAATAATTGCAGTTATGAGGCTATCAAGGCTTGAAGAAGGGAGGCCTTTGATTCCACGTTAAAACTGTTTATGCCTCAAGATATTCCGGAGAAAGTCCCAGTGGGTTCAAGCCAATCAAACGCATTCTGGCTTTGTTTGGACCATTTGACTCCTATTAAAACTCAATATCCGTAACCAGGTTAGAGTGACAAAATCCTTAATTATTATAATTAAAGCTGCAAGCAGACTTGCTCGGGCCCTCGCACATGGACGCACGTTGAGGGTTCTGTGTGTGAGGCAAAAGAAAAACAATATATATCAGGGTGATGGTCTAAATATACTTGGTCAAAAAAATTGAATGGAAAAAAAAGTCAATTCATACAAAATTAAAAATGGCCGACCACATTCGGAGTAGATTATGAACCCAAATTACTTTTTTTCTTTTTTAAGTTTACAGATGATACATGTGCATATCTAGTTTGGTACATCTATGTTAAAACATACAGTGAGAGCTGCTTTGTGAAATTTGTACCTTCCAGAAGATCTGAGGATCCAGAAGGTTCGTAATGTATTTTGTTCTTATGGCTCCTGCGCTTTGACCTCAGTAAAGTTTCACATGGTTTATTCACGACATACAAGAAACACACATTTAATTGAATTGAACTTGGACAAAACAATGCCTATGAAAACCTTCCTGATGTCACGTGGCTCTCGTGAACCGGCAGCGAGGAAGGTTCAGTGCCTGGAGAGATGATCAGACTTACGTAATGAGACCTGCGCTGACTCTGAGCCTCAGGAGCTCAGAACGTCTCTCCGCTTCCGAAACAAAATCATCTGAGGTGACATCTGGCATTTTGGTGCTCAGACAGATCTATAATAAAAGTCCTGTTCCGTCTTGGATTGAGGCACCTTAACGCATTGTGTCGTGCAAAAGGAAAAGTGCACAAAAGGTCAGCGTCTGACCTGCAGGCAGAGCGGAGGGAACTTTTGCGTATTTTAAAAGTAGTGGTTGTAGCAGTTGACCTGAAGTAGGCCGATAACTCGCTGACGGTGCTACAACCACTAATCAATTGTTTTATCATCAATGCGAAGAAGTTCAGCTAAATTTATTGTATTTAAGAGTAAATACTTGAAACGGTATTCGAAAGTCAAATCTAGAATATAACAAAATCATTTGTGTCACTTATCAGAGTAGTCAGACTCATTTGTGTCTTCATACTTATTAACTACGAAGAACAGATAAAAAATGGGCCGTAGTATCAAACCACGCAGTGAAAAGGAATATTCTATTGAAACAGTGGCGTGTTGCGTAATGGGCTTGTTTACCTGTGTTTGATTGGGGGAGGAGGGATTGAGGGAGCGTAGGCGCGCTGCGGACTGTGTTGGTCATAATAGAGAGTGTAGAACAGAAGGCAAACACAACATTATTTGCTGTTCAGACGCTTTCATTTGCATCAAATGAAAGCGTCTGAAAGGATTTGAAATGGATTTTTTTCCTGGAAAAACTGCATTGTCTCCCATTTGAGTCCCATTTATTTAAACCTACAGCACCCAACTATTTTAAGAATGATTTAATTATGTATTTACTATGTGGTTTTACGTTGACGTTAAGAAAAACTATGGAACCTTCTCAAATTTACCTCAAATTGTAACAGGACAATAAATGTCTTGAATAAGAAACCCTTTTCTTGCACAATGAGTGGTAATGTCCTTTAACATGTTAAACGTTTTTCTTTCTCTAGTTGCCGGAAAAAAACATTATTCAAAAGCGACATCCAATTTGGGCCTTTATTAGGACTATGAATCATATGAGAAACGCTACTTATAAAAACCACACTATGAATTAAGAAAGCCTTTAGACAGGCCTTTGTAATTGCAAAACAGTGCGTCATATATTGGCATCAAGTACTTTTATTGATGAGAAGCATGAAATAAACAAATAGATCCATGATGAGTTTTATTGCTAATTTTTCACATGCGTATTACAGACATTTCTGAACGTGTTCAACACGTTTGCCAGCATGAGTATCAAAAACATAATATTACATTCTTCCGGTTCTCTATATGCTGTTACGATTAAACATGCTGTGCAACTCTTATTTCAAGAGAAAAAACTAAATGTGTCATTTTCAACCATTTAACTGCACACTTGACATGTGTACCATGCATTATCACACACGTTCCTTTTTATGTGAACGAAAAGACAAGCAAACTTTATTGGCACCATTTAGATGAAGGATATATTGTACAAAAGCATCACTACTTTGGTATAATTGTGGCATAAGGCAAAAGTAATAAACGTTCCATTGAAGTGTTTAAGGGGGGTAAACTTTTGAATGTTAAAATACACTGAAATCTTTACGCAGCAATGAAAACCGACCTGTGTACAAGCTGAAGGAAAGAGGATCACTCCGTTTACCCCGGTATTATCTCGTTTACTCCGGTCCAAGTAGATGTGCATGAGAAACGAGAAGGGATCAGGACGATGACCATGACGCCATCTAGAGGGAAAACTGAAGGGCTTCAGCGCTCCGTCTCCGCCGGCAACCTTGTACGTCATCGCATGGCAACGTCGCCCAGTGGTCGTTTGTTCTTTCAAGACGCAAGGCCGCTTTCAAGTTGCCGGGCGGCAATCAGGAGCCCGTTTCGTTGTAGAAAAAGACAAAGTAGAAGAGAGCGCTGACAACCAGCAGAGCAACCGACAGCAGCATGTTCATCCGATTATCTCCCCTTAACGCCTCGAGCTCCTTGTCTGGAAATGACAAACAAACAAATGAATGTGAGGGCGCCAACATGTCGGTTATCAGTTAGATTCAATTACGAAACTGATGAGTGACTTATTGCTCCATTGGCGTGGTGAATGCGTAAAAAACATAACAATATAAACCAGTTGCTGATTTAGTCCATCCTGATTTCCGGATGTTGATGATCTGAATCTGCGTTTCTGTAGCCTTATCAATCCTACTAGTATGCGCTTCAGCAACATGCCAAGGTACTAACATGGTCACAGCACAGGTACGCATTGGCCAATATATATATCCTGTATATAACATTACCGGACAGTGATTTGGAGATTTATATACGTACCTAACTTCATGACTCTCTCATTGATGATAGTCATTTCATCCTCCAGGTCGTGCCTGTGCAGCAGAGAGGATGAAACCAGGACCAACCGCAGGTCAGATACATTTCACTATGAGGACAATTAGTGCATGACGTCACCATCGTCATCATCACCTGTCCTTGTCAGAGAGCTTCTCTCTCCTGCTCCTGAACTCAGCCCTCTCAAGGTTGTCGTGGCAACGCGCCCGCCGCTCCTCCAAACGATCAATCTACAGAGACAAGAAAAAAAACATAGTTGGGCTATTGGACGAGTGAGTGAGTGAGTGAGTGAATGAATGAAATGTGTGACGTAAACTCTTGTGTGTGTGAGATATTGTGGGGACGCGGGAGGAAGCTAACGAGCTAACTGACGTTAACTGTCTTTAAACGTCTTACCTCAGTGGCGACACTGATTTTCTCTCGCCTTTTGTCTTTCAATTTAGCCATTTTGTGACGGAAAGCGCTGCGAACCTGGCGGGGAAGTTGTGACTGTGCGGAAGTGATTTTCTTCTTCTTCGTTCTTCTCCAGTTGTTACTTCCGGCTCGTCTCCTCGGAGGCCTTCGCTGCCCTCTGTCGGCATGCGTCCACGTCAACACTCATTTCATTCTCCTTTTTTTTAAATAAGCAAAGAAACTCTGCATCAATTTGGAATATTGTTCATGTTTAAATTAAAAATAAAATTAATTAAAGTGTCATTTCAAATTAAGAAAACCGCGGGGAATTTCAGAAAATACCAAATATTATCAACTAATCCAACGCCAAATTAAAATTATTTCACCAGGAATAACCCTGCCGGAAACGCCCCCTCCACCCCGCACCCCTCCACGCAGAAGCAGACAGGTGACGCTTTGTTGTAAGTTGTTGTTAATTGGATTATTCGAGTTGACTGGACCGTCTGTGGAAGGAGAGATCCCTGGTGTTTATTCTCTACGAGCGTTTTTATTTTTCTTTGAGGTAAAAATGCCTCTTTTTATTAACCGGGACCAGATATTTGCGCATCAGGTACACCTGCTGGAGCACAAACTGAGGGTAAATCACTGCTGGAGTGTAATTCAGAATGTGAAATAAGTTCATTTGGAGAATTATCATGCGTTGTACTGTAGGTTGGGAGTCTGTGACTCGACACACCGAACCCATCCTGTTTATAATATTTCACTGTGTTTTCAGAGTAAAGAGGAGCGAATACTGGAGCTGGAGACAGAGAACGCTATTCTCCATTTAAGACTTTCCGAGGTAATAAGATGTCTGCCATTCATTACTCACACGGTAAAACCTTAAGGCCTTTGGGAATCCCTCATCACTCTTTTCTATTCTATTCGCTACGGAGTGATGGACATAATTCTAAATGTTGTGCCACTTGGATTAAATTAGAATTATTTTCCCAGTCCATGACTGCAGGGAGGATCGTATGATGTAATTTCACCTAAAGTTTTATAAGCGAGGCAAACAAAAATTCTAGTGAACAATTGAGCCTGCGTGTGTCGCCTAAACGCCTTTTATGCTGTACAGTATGTCTGTTATATTATGAGAATAAGGGCAAAATATTCTAAGTAGTAGACTGAGCCTTTAGGTGTTCAATGCCAACACTTAAATACTAAAATGAGTCATTATCAATTAGCTAGGACTTTTACTCAAGGTAAAATGTTTAATTTGGCTTTATAGGACTTTATAGGAAACAGTACCTGTGTAATGAAGGAAATTCACATAACGTGCCGCTTTCAGGGTCCTAACATTGTGCATATTATTGGTACGGATACCATTGAGTTTCAATAAGGTGGCAAGGTTCAATATGTATTTACTAACTGTGCAGCATCTAACGGCACCGTTTTAATGCGGTGCATTACTGTAAATTCACTTCCTACAATGTAAGTAAGTAGTCCCATATAATTCACAACCGGATGAGACGCCGCTAAATAACTCAATGGCGGAAAATGTAGCGGTGCAGATCATGCATATTGATTTCATATCCCATTCAGTGTTTGGGGAAACTCCGTCGGGACCATGAAGAGGAGACCCTGAACCAGCATCAGCACCAGAGCAACGCTCAGAAGATGACACAGTTGTCCCTTGCCAAACTCCTCGCTGAGGTCCAGGTACAAATGCACTCAGATCAACATGCCGTGTGTACATCTTACATTGGGTGGACGCCCGTTTGTTGTGTTAGGTCGTAGTTAGAAACCACGACCCCTGGGAAGTAGTAATCAACACAATTGATTAGTCCTCTGTGTGTGTTCGTTGCAGGCTGTGAAGCAGGACTTGAGTGAACTTTTCGCAGTGTACTTCAGTTTTTCCAGCGAGCTGGAGGAGCAGAGCAAGCAGCTGCTGGACAAAGTAGAGCAAGCCAGCTGTTCTCTGAATGGTCACCGTGGAGACGAGGTTCAGAGTGAGTAGCCGGGTGTGATGCTGCGCCTCTGACATCGTCCTCACGTTGTGATTCTGAGGGAATGTAGCATCATTTACCACCTTTCACTGACTGATGCACATGTTTTATAACTTTTCATAGGAGCAGTTCATAAAAGTCTAGGTAACGCTTTTGTCCCGTGGGTGTTACGATAACAATGAACTTATTATCCTTAATAGAGTGTGCACAAGGCTTTGCTCTGCTTCTATTTGCCAAATCTCAGTCTATTCAGGTGCCGCTGAGTCTTGTAAACCGCAGCGGAGGTTTTAAACTTTCTGAAGCGATTGCAATTATCTTTAAAGACGTACTTTAAAGCATCATTTGTTAGATCCCTCCGTCCTGTTGCCCCGTTTTCTACAATTTTCTACCGTTCCCTCCGCGTGTCTCCCTGCCTTCCTAAGGGGTTTACAGCTCGTGTGGCGGCTTCATCATAATCCTCTCACACCGTCCCTCCCGTCATCCCCTCTCTCACGCTGCCCTCCGAGGTTGTCCAAGGTTGAGTGGTTCTAATGGAGTCTAATTGAAACTGATCCTCCTGACTACAAGCTATAACGCCGCAAGCGGTTTTAATTAAAGTGATTTTTCTTGTTATTAGTGATGGTAAAATCTAGCTATTTATCAGAGCTAACAAATAAAAATATTCCCTTTTCTGTCACACTGAGTCAACGATATTTTTCATACATTCAATTTAAAGTGCACTTTATTTCCAGTTTTTCTGAACGTGAGTCATGGTAGCGCTGTGAACATCCCGTCCTATTAAGATAAACCAACCATTTAGAAGATATATTCATGTATTTGTCATTAAAACGTAAAACACAGCAGTTCTTATGTTTGTGTTTGTATGATTATGACTTACGCAGCAGCACGTGCTCCGAACGTACTTTAGACACAGAAATCCCTCAACAATATTCTGCTCTATTCACGTTCACCGAGGCTATTCCTGAACGTATCAGCCTGTGTCCTGAGTGAAAGGAGGCGTTTGGTGCCAGGTGTGTGTTTGCACTTGTGTGCTCCAGGATTAAAGACCTGGCCTGGATTCAAAGATTTACGCCAGAGAAAATGCCTCCGGCCCTGCAGTTGATTTAAAAAAAATTTTTTTACAAAGAAAACAATTCATCCTTTACTGCCTTCTGCCTTAAAAAAAAAAGCTGAGCGTTCAACAACAGACGTGAAATCTTAGCATAGAAGCCAGTGCTAGAAACCTTTGACCTCAGTGCATGAATGGACATTGACTGGACTGTTTTCTCTCCCAACCCAGACTTGCAAGCTGATGTTGCAGCTCTGGAGCGCTCTCTGGAAGAGGAGAGGGAGCGGTGCAGGGCCGAGAGGCAGCGGAGGAAAGCGCTCCACAATGCACTGGTGGTAACGACGCGATTTTTAAAAACTTCCCCAAAGGTAATAAAAGTAAACGGCAAGACAGCCGGTCGACCTTCGTTGCCGTTGTTTGTTTTGGCTGCAGGAGTTGAGGGGGAACATCAGAGTTCACTGCAGGGTGCGACCGCTTCTACCCTTCGACTACGTCCCGTCGTCCACCTCTGGATCCAGGTGGGTCAACGCATGATCCGGCGTGGCAATATCAATAACTGGGTCTGAGTTGTACTGTGCTTGAAAACCTATGTCCCACCCCCCTCCCCCCCCATCAGGCCTATGTCATCGGAGGAAGTGGTCTCTGCAATCAGCAGCGTGAGTTCCAGAATCTTTGAACTCATTTGATCTCGTTGTTGGTTCAGAGTTCTCACTGTCTTGTGGTTTTTCTTGCTGTCGGAGAAGGACACTGTGATGGTGAATTGCATCAAAACAGGGACGCCGGTGCAAAACAAGATGTTTGAGTTTGAGAGGTACAATCAAACACTCCCATTGTGCTCACGCGTCAGTCGGCTTGATTTCCAGTTCACCCATCATTGCTCTGCGTCTCCTCCAGAGTGTATGGACCAGAGGATTCACAGGAGGCCGTGTTCCAGGAGGTCAAGCCGCTCCTTACTTCCCTGATGGACGGGTGAGTGTGAAAGCAGACAACGAACCACGTGCCACTTGAGTGTATTCGTTCCAACTATGACGGCATAATAGGACTGCTTGGCTGCAGCATGATTTGCACGTTATCTCTACCCTGCAGCTATAATGTGTGCATCATGGCGTATGGGCAGACAGGCAGTGGGAAGACTCACACCATGATGGGATCCCAGTTGCTGGAGGAGCACTGGGGGCCGCAGCAGGAAGCACAGCAGGGAATCATCCCCAAGGCTGCTGCTGAGCTCTTTCGGTGGGAAAGATTGTGACATTTATAGTTTTTTGTGCTCAGGAGATCTGGCCCAATTTACTGTACTAAGTGTGTCCTTCAATCCCTCAGAAATAAAAAAAACCCCAATTCATCCCATTCATTCATAATGTGCTCTATGAGTTGGAATAAAATATAATTGTGTTGGACGTTTTGGACGTTTGTTGGACGTTTTAGCATCTCTTTCTGCGTGTGTGTGTGTGTGTGTGTGTGTGACCCAGGCTGATCTCTGAGAAGCCCGCCGAGACCCTCACAGTGGAGGTGTCGGTGATGGAGGTCTACAACAACGAGGTGCTTGACCTTTTGGCAAGAGATGCGCAGGGCAGCGGCGCCGACCAGCGCCGGGAGGTCATCACCAACTCCGCCGGCACCAGCCAGGTCACCTCCCTCACACACGAGTGAGTGCAGCCCAAGCAGCCGTTTCGCATGCGTCGTCATGTGATCATAACGGCTTTGGGAATGAAAGGTGATGGCGTGTGTGCTTCCCTTCACATGTTTCCCAAGGCCTGTGCATAATGCCTCGGAGGTCATGCAGGTCATCGGCAGCGTGTTGAAGCTCCGGGCTCACTGTCCCACCCTGGTCCACGCCGACTCCTCGCGCTCTCACCTCATCGTCACCCTCACGGTTTCCTCCAAGAGCCCCAACGCTCTGGCCCTGGGTGAGGCGCGTATTCCCTCACGCACCCCCCCCCCCGCCGGGCGCCAACGACTCCTGCGCCGTGCCTTGATTCCTCTCCCCGTTCAGCCCGCAGGCTTCAGAGTGCCAAGAAGGCGATGCAGCGCTCCGCCCAGAAGGAGTGGTGGAGCCCGGGCTGTCGCCGCGCCAACCCCGGCGGCGCTGCCCACCGCTCGTCCAACGACCACCTCTTCGCCAGCACGCCCTCCTCGCCGTGCCGCTCCCCCTCCCATTCCCCGTGCCCCTCGCCGAGGCCCAGCGTCTCGCAGGCTCCCTTCAGGACCAAGCTGCAGCTGGTGGACTTGGCCGGGAGCGAGTGTGTCGGTGAGGGACGGAACGTTTTGGCTTTATTGCTTATTGCTGGTGTGCTTTATTAAGAGGATTCAGATAAACCGCACACTTCCAATTAAATTCAAGTGTGTCTTTATCTCGTCTGTGATGAGATTAAAAAAGCGCTTACACAGCAATGAGCATCATTCAAGGTAAGCTCACCGCCGTTTTCAGTGGTGTACCTTCTAGCCAAATATGCTTTGCGTAGATTAAACAATCAAATAAGCACCTGCGAAACCGAAGAGTCAGGTCCTTTGAACAACTTCTTTGTACACAT
Organism: Gasterosteus aculeatus; assembly: GCF_964276395.1. NCBI lineage: Eukaryota > Metazoa > Chordata > Actinopteri > Perciformes > Gasterosteidae > Gasterosteus > Gasterosteus aculeatus. The sequence goes on from NC_135706.1 coordinate 12,498,296, forward strand.
GCAAAAGGAAACCGAACCCGATGCAACCAGTGCCTGCCGTCTCAGCAGATGAATTGGCTCCGGGGCAAACAAACGTGTGTCTGTATGTGTGTTCCAGGCATGTCTGGAGTGTCGGGGGCAGCTCTGTGGGAGGTGTCCTGTATAAACCGCAGTCTCTCTGCTCTGTCTGATGTGCTGGGAGCTCTGGCCGAGCAGAGGCCACACGTCCCCTACAGGAACAGCAAACTCACTCATGTCTTACAGGACGCCATAGGTGAGATGCACACACACACACACACACACACACGTTCTCACTTTTTACATGGCTCACGTCTCTCACGTCCGCTTTCCATTGGAAGGACTCGTTCAAACTCAATGTCCTCATCTAGCTGAGCGATTCCCGTATGGAGACACACACGTAAACGTACACAAACTAATTCGAAAAAATACTCAAATACTGTATTTGTCAGTGCCTAATATTAGAGACAACAACTCACTGCATTTACTGAAATCAAATCTTTTAGTTTAAATGATTTCCTCTTGCTATTTCTTTCCACCAGGCGGCGATGCCAAGCTGCTGGTGATGCTGTGTGTGTCTCCCACGCAGCGCTTCGTCACCGAGTCTCTGCAGTCTCTGGGCTTCGGCGCGCGGGCCCGTCAGGTCCAGAAGGAGCTGCCGCGCAGGAAGAATAACACCCTCAAAGTTAAGTGACCGGCCAGAGAACACGTTCCACTATTTTGCAGATAGACCCGGGACGTTATTGCCTGCAAAACATATCTGAGTGTATAATTGTCGTCGTGGTTGTTTTTCTGTTAGAGAGGCCCTTATTGTTCTTGTTACTTAAACTGGGAAATGCACGGCTTTTTGACAGAAGTATAGATGAAATATGTGAAGCCACAAATATTTGTATGATGCTGGAAGTATGAACTCACGGTATTTCGTTCACCTTTCATTTAGCTGTAGATGAAGTCAATGGTCAACAGTCCTGTATCATCATGCAAAGGCTTACTTCCACGCCGTGTAGTTATGTTTATACAGTACTTGCACTCATGTCATTGCATTCTGCATCTGTAACACTATAAACCTTCCAAATGCCTTGATGGAGAAGTCTCATTAGGAAGATAAAAATAAACTGCTGGTACGCAAAAGATTTGTACCTTCTGTGGTTCTGTATGTTCCAGGGGAATGTGCTACTAATAATAATGCCCTTAGGTAATTAAAAGAGGGTCTGAGTAATACGTTGTGCAGCCGCTCGACTATTCATACACAGTTTATGCTTAAAACAGGTTCCTACACAAACTACTGCCACAGTGGGGGGGTTGTTCCACTAAGACGTCTGCCGCTGTGAAGATTACAGCGAGGAGAAACGCATACAATACGACTTTAGCATTAAGGCAAGATGGTATTGTTCTTAGCTTTTGTTTTACCATCAATTATTTGAGCACAATAGCTGTATAATGTAGGAGGAGGGTTGTACGAGGAACAAACTACCAGGATGCACCAGCTGATTATTTGCTGAAACTATTTGAGTCTATTTGAGGTCTGTCGAATACAGTTTAATGTCGGGGGGGAAACAAGTCAGGCCATTTCCTTCAAGTTGTAGTTGTTGGATTTCTCCCGAGCACGAATAGAACAGCTCACTGAGAAGCCTCCTCCCGTCAGTACGATGAGAGCTCGACGCGATTTATTCAAGTCCTGATCCGCGCGGACCCGAAGCTGAGCCGCTTTTGAGGCGCGGAAGTCACTCGCCGCCTTGACGTGAAAGCTCAAATGCCCAAAGCGTCTTTGGAACTGCAGTCTGAGAGGACAAAGAGTGACAAGGTAAACCGCGGCAGCCTCTGTTCAGACCGACAACCGGGAACAAAGACGCACAGGAGGAGGAGAGCTGGATGAGGATGGATGACAGGAGCAGGATGTGAGGGTGAATGTGTGACGGTACACGAAACTGTCAACTTGTGTTTCTTTATTTACATCTGGGACCCTGTTCCTTATACGTGGATACGTTTGTGAGCTTGATTTAACTGTTAATCAATTGACACTTTATTAAAAAGATATTTAAAACCGGGAACCCACACACATTTTTTCATACAAATTACATCCTTTCTTAAATATATATTGATGGAAGATATGATTTTACATTTATGTTTATATATGTTTTCAGCTTTCTAGATTAATTATTAATTTTCTTTTTTTCTTGGTGATGACTCATCGTCCTGTGAACAAACATTAAAGAAATAAACCCTTAACATTTGGGGCTGAAACATAAACATTAGATTTTTATTAATTCAAGCAAACTGTTACAGTAAACAGTTACATAAGTTACATGGTTTACAGTATTGATCTAATCTTTTTTTAAACCAGGGTTTCTGTCCCGCGTCTCTTTTACCCCCCAAACATAGAAACAGCAAATCCATACAAGCGCAGGCAAGTAAGTAGTAACAGCACGATACATTCATCAACTCAACGATACGTTTTGTACGAACAATAAGGCAAGTAGAAGAAAGAACAAATGAACAAACCAACGGAAAAGGATGGCAGACATTTTCTTTGAAATGAGCCAAAAACAAGGCATAATGTATTCGTCTCTCAGGCCTGAAAAGGCAGCATCACTGTAATCTTTTGAACGCTGCTTGCTGCTGTGGAACCAAACGAGGTAAGGCTTCTCGTTAGCGGGCAGGTACACTGCATGGAGGGGATGGGGGGGGGGGGGGGGGGGCTGAGGGAAGAGCTGCCTTCAGTGGTGTTGAGTGGTTTGCATCTGATGTCGCTCAGACTCTCGTTTTATCACCGGCACCTACTTTAGTATTCAAAGTCCTCATTTGAATTCTCAGCATTCATCGGGGACAGGAAAGGTGATGTACATATACAGCGTCTAATCACTTCCAGTGTCCATTTCTACGGCAAGGAACTTGAGAAAAACGATGGGAGCTCAGTATGCAAAAAAAAAACAAACACACAAAAAGAAAACGCCGGCTCAGCGTTTACCTCTGACGTTGCCTGATGTCAACATGGATCCTGGACAGACAAAAAGCTCAATCTCTTGGCATACATTTCCCTGGGGGGGTCAAAGTTAGACGTAAGTGGATGGATATGCACGCGTGTGGCCGAAGCCGACATGTGACTCGCCTTCTTTCAACTTCAACCGTACAGCAATCGTCACATGACATACCAGCACAATCGTTTGCTTTGCTCTGAGTGGTAAAGTCAGTCCTGATAACAAGAGAGAAATGAAAAAAAAAAAAAAAAGACAGCCCACAGCGAGGGGCCGTTCGTGGAGTGGTCAGTATCAACAACTACTGGCCCGTGAAAACTGCAAATGTATTAGCAGAGAAAGGTAAATAAAAGACTAAAATAAAACCGCCTTCATTCAATGCCACGTTCCGCCACCAGGGGGCCGAACGGCGCTGGAGAACTAAGGATAAATGCAACATGCCTTTATTTATTCCTTTTCCATTTTTCTCGTATTTTTTTTCTTCACATCGATGTACAAATAAACAAAAACAAGTGGTTCCTCAAAAAAAAAAGAAGTTATTTTTTAACAATAGTAAAGACAAAACAAGGTCACGTGGTAGTGCAGAAAAGAATCAATGCAAAAACTTCCCTCGGAACACTAGAAAGTGGAGATTCTACTCCGACACACGAACCACGAGACGGCGATTAAAAAAGAAAAAAAGTGGGCAACAATGATGATTCCCTCCCTTCCGGAGTAGAAAGGTCTCTTTGAAGACGAGGTGAGTGCAGTGGTTGGAGGGTGGGTGGAGGAGAGGGGAGAGGCGGGGGGGGCGGGGCGCACCTGAACACATTTGTCCTCCTGCTTCCAACGCTGCTTTTTTCTCCCTCTCCCATCCCTCCGATCGCCATCACTCCATCCAGTCTCCTTCGTCAAACTCTGACTCGTCCTCGGAGTCCGAGTACTCCACGGCGATGCGCCGCGACAGGATGGTGGCCACGTCGTTGCCGACGCGCTCGTGCTTCGCCTCCTGCTCTCGCTGCTCCTCCACCTTCCGCAGCTGTATGCCTGAAAGACGAAAGTTCACCGTTGAGTCACATTGAGTCTTTTGAATCGATGTTTTGTCTGGACCTCAGCCCCAAAAAACCCAAAGGTGTGGAATTGACTAAGAAAGCACACAAGGAATCACACTATAGAACATAACATGCACCTCATACTAAGCAGTGACTGTTTGCCCGACCCACCTTTTCTAATCGCCTCCAACAGGACGCTGCGGGCGTCGCTGATGGGCGGCAGATTGGCCGGATGGTGCCTCTTGCTGCCGAAATCGTGCAGGTTGTGGGGCGGCAGCGGCGAGGCCATGGCTCCTGCCGAGGGGAAGGCCGGCAAAGGGGGCGGGCCTGAGTGACAGGGCGAAGAGCCCCGTGCTCCTGGGTGGGGCAGAGGAGGAGGCGGCGGGGGAGGAGGCAGGACGCTGCCGTCCGACTGGGTCCCGGAGCCCGCGGGTGGGCCCCTGTCCAGGACCTGCTGGAGATGGGCCGGGGAGCAGTGAAGGGGAGGCGCCACGGGCGGAGGGGCCGGGTGCAGCACCCCCGGGGCGATCTGGAGGGGAGCCGGGGCAGGCGGGATAGCCAGAGGCTGCTGCTGGACCGGTAGAGGAGGAATGGGGGGTGGAGGAGTGCCCCGCAGGCTTGAGGAGGGCAACGGGGGAGGAGGAGGTGGGAGAGGGGGAGGCGGCGGAGGAGGAGTGTTGGAGTTGAAGCCTCCGGTCCGGGCTGGAGACTGGGGTCTGCTGTCGGAGAAACCCGAACTGGAACTAGACATGAAGAGACAGAAACGAAATAGAAAAGGAGCTCATGGCGGGAAATTAAGACGGCTAAAATCTGAGGAGGACAAAACATTGATATCATTTCGCATTTGAAGCTCCAGGGTTTGTTTCGCATTGCATTGAAATCTAAAATAAAGAGCCGTAGTTCACGCGATCAACGAGTGAACTATGTGCAGCTTGTGCATCAGCCTCATGTGGAGTTTTGTGCGCTACATCAAATACGGCGAGGCGATAAAGTGAGAAAATTCAATATAGAACACGAGGACTGAAAAAAAACGGCTAGACGACAGAACCTCGGGTCAGAAAGAGTCTGAAGAGTAAATCAAAACGAGATGTCTGGAGAGAGTTTAGCAAGAGGGGAAGATGGCTGCAAGGACTTGTGAAAAATCAATGAGATATTTCTGTGGTGCTGCGGCCTTCTGCTTAATAGTTCCGCCTGATCTCTCCATCCCTCCAAACAGTGACATATGCGGCAAAAGTGCGCTGCAGAAAAAAACAACATGTAACGCGCTCAGTGGCCTTAACGCTGTATTGATCCTGCTCTCAGCCTTTCCCTTTTTTTCCTTCAGCTCTGATCCGCAATACCTCCACCTACACCTCCATCCCTTCTCCTCTGCGTCCTTCTGCGGAGCTCTAACGGAGATAAAAGCAAAAATAAAAAAATGCCAATTACTGAACCTCGTCATCAAGAAGAGAGCGAAAACAAACCAGCAAACCAAATAAACTAACAGGATTGCACTTTGTCTGTGTGTATCTGACAAATAGTAATTAACCCCCCCCCCTCATGGATCTGGTTGTAGCATCAGATGAGCAGAATTGGGAACGTGGAAGAGCCCAACCACGAAAGCGCTCTATTAAAAGCTTTTCCGGTGGGGCGTGAAACTGAGGTTGTGTGTGGTCTCCTGTCCCACCTGATCACAGAGGGTGGCTTGATCTCTCCCAGTGGGTGCATGAGGGGTGGAGGCGGCGGAGGGTCGTGGGGCCGTGAATACATTCTGTCCCCAGTACGGTTCAGCAGCTCGTTCATCTGGGTGTAGGGCAGCGCCGCCAGCGAGAAGGGCCCGTCCAAATGTTCCATGTACGAGGGAGCCCTGAGCACAGAGACATGTCGTCCTTAACTCACAGTTTGTCTGGTTGCCCTTTGAATTCAACTCGCTGATTAAAAAAAAAAAAAAAAAAGTAATCTAGTTTCTGTTGTATTCTTCTTCTATACGTGTAGCGTAGCTCCAGTTCTTCCCTTAAGGCCCCTTAAGACGGAACAAAAAAAGTCTCGCATCCTGCTGACAGCTTGCACTTGCTTCATTCAGTCTCTGTACTCGTCTTCTGGAAGTAAAACGATTTCATATTTCGCCACAGATTTTACCGGATGAAGGTCAACACTCTTCGCGGGGGGCTTCTAACCATCAAAACAACTCGTGAGGCCCTGTCGTGCATTTTTACTGCACATGTCGAGAAGTCCCTTTTGTGCCATAAGCTCTCTAGATTCATCGGAATTATGTTTCAGGAATTTGAAGAAATAAATGCAGAGATTTGAAAAAGAAGTATTACAAAATCACCAATATTCTCCTCCCGGATCCTGTAAATCATCCTACAGGCTGAGGAGGATACAGCATCAGGTTTGGGAACAATGATCATCCAGTGGATCTAAATTTTGACCGTTACACAAAGATGTGTACAACCGTGTAATTACACCTGATCAGAAAGAAAAATAAACTATTTTGGTGATGAAATCAAAGATCGGATGTAATTATGTCCAAGCTTGTCAGATTCTGTTTTTGAGAATTAGTGAGAAAACTACACATTGAGTTGTAATTAGAGACGGCATGTTTATTTTCTCATCGTCTTTGGACCCATCTGATCTAGATATCTTAATATTAAAAAAAGGGAAATACAAGAAGTAGAATCATATGAAGATGGTCAAAGCCAACGATCCATTATTTTACTATGAGGGGCGTAACGCATCTGCCGTTTTTTCTGTATCTTTTAGATATATATTTTTCTTCATTGGGAATGTGCCTCTGCTACAATTATAGTTCCGACGAGGCTCGGTCGGCCGTGCTGTCCTGCTTTTATTGTCCGGGCGAGTGTGTTCATTACGCTCTGCGGCTTTCGGGTGACAAACCAAAGGAGCACTTTCACAACCATCTGTGTGTGCTGACGCTGCGGTGTAATTCCTCATCAGTGCCTGGAGAAAATGCCTTGTGTCAGTGATCCGTGGCACTAACAAATCAGATAAACAATCACTTTGCATGAAATATTTCTTTATTGATCACGTTGCCTGTCAGAGAAATTATGAAATGTGCGCTGGAGACGCAGCGCTTTAAATATAGCTGCGAGTACAAATTGCATGAACTCGTCCCGTTAAGTGGGCAGAATTTATTCATGTAAACTATGTCCTGCTTAAGTCCTGCTGATATATAATACCCGCAGCTCGCCGTGCCGTATTTCAACGGAGTACCAGCAGGCATTTGCCCGTTAGCCCCCATCATTTCACAGCGGCTAGTAAGTAACAGGCGAGGCAGCCCTTACTTTCTCACTTGAAGAAATTCTAATTGCACGCCTGAAAGTACACATAAATATTTTGTACACTCAGAGATGTGTGACGAATACTGGACGTACCTGTTGTCGTGGTAACCAGCAGATCCGTTGGCCTCCCTGTGTTTGTCGTCAGGAATGTCCTGGGCGAGCTCGGCGCCCAGTGCCAGTTTCTGCCACTCCTTCTTCCGATCGTGAGGCATCCGCGGTATCTTCTCGGGCTCCTGCGGGCGCTCGATCGCCTTTATCTATGGCACGGGGAGCGAAGGAAGGAAATGGGGGTAAGAGATGGTTTGTGGATGAAGGGAAAGGATAAGGAGGCGAGCAGGAAGAGAGAAAAAGAAACCAGATTAGCTGCTGTTAACGGCATCCTATTGTCATCATGGCAAGTTACCACTATACAAACAGCCACGAGGGACCGGTTTACAAGTAGAGAATACTGAATGAGCTCTGTGAGGAGGCAGATCCCTCCTGCGTTTAGGCAGCGATGTGGTACAAGCTGGGGAACAGGGAGCGCTCGTCGACTAACTCGGGCCAAATCCAGTTATCGTGCAAGCACGTATTTATACTAGAATATAAACTGACAAAGTTTTAGAACGTTTTTTTTTATACACTCACATAAGGTAATTGATAAATAGCACTTCCTACTACCCAGACCTGAACGTGACGGATTTAAAACACAAACACAAGAAACAAAGCAGCGAGCTGCTGCAGCAGAAATCTGTGTTTTTGAAATAAACGGCTGTATTTCCACATACCTGCCCTGGAAGGTCCAAGTACCTATAGACCTGGTCATACATGCGGGGGTCCTGCAACTATAAGAAAAAGAAGAGAACACAAGAGAAGCACCGGGGGGCCGTGAGGGCGGCAGGGTCACAGAATCAACACGGCACAGGATTGAGCACAACGGCGCGGCACACAGTCGGCCACAAAACACAGAGTAGCCGTTTAGAGAGGGCGGGACTAAAGGGGGGAAAGAAGTGCTGTTAAACAGAAAATGACAACGCTCGGGGGGGGCGGCACAATGCAGGTACTGCAGGACGCAGCGGCACACTCAGTCCAGTCCAAACACACACACACACACACACAGATACACACACTGAAAGAAGACTGAGGTAGAAATAGAGAGATTTCACTGGAATGGAAGGACAAGCTACAAAGGACTTACAACAACAGGTCACACAAAACATGGCAAACACACACACACACACACGCTCGAGTCAACTCCAAATGACACGTGACAGGTCCAAGAACAACAACAACAACAACACTAAAATGAAATTTTAATGAAAGTTTCAAGAAAATAATATGCAATCCAGATAGAAAGAAATGAAACCCATTATCCAGATGTGTTGGGTAAAGGTGTGTGAGCATAAGGCTTAGCAATAGTTTGTGACTACCTTACCTCCAGCCCTTTGGTTTCATACCGAGGATATAAATCTAATGACGGGTCACACATTTGTTTTTCTTTTTTCTTTAAAGCTAAATCGTTTTCTAAAACCGCAGCCCGCAGATTTAGCAAACATTACTATTAGAAGGATTATGCAGCACTTTTATTTTGAGCCCTAAAGGGGGGATTAAAACAAACAATGCCCATCTTCATTGTAATGAACAAACATGCCGCATAGTGCACATCTGCCTGGTGCGCTTTTAGTAGCTTTATGGCAGGAATCTGATATATCAGGCTTTGCATAACAAAGCAATACGTGTTAAGGGAATCAATTGTTGCTTTAGTCTTCTCGGGGGATTTGTTGACAAGAAAAACACTGTCTTATGCTTCAAGTGTAGGTCGGTTTGAAATGAGCTTTAAAGCATGTTGTAGTACGCTGTGGGTGAAGGCATTCCACTCAAACATAATATTCCCTTGTTGGTTCTCTGGCTTCAAAGGAATCAAACATCATACAAAACCTTTTTCTAGGTGGATGTACTCATATTTGTGTGTGTGCTGAGAAATGTTTCAGGACCAGGTAAAAATAAAGAAAGGTGCCTCTGAAACAATCTCCTGATCAATTTCTTCAAGTCACTTAAATCAACCAGGGTGACCCTGCTTATTCCTGTGACCCTGTGCGCACACGTGTGTGCATGCGTGAGCACGTGCAGTGGTCTTCAAAACGTGGGTTGTGATGTTGATGTTGAACGCAAGCGTGGGAATAAATGAATAAATGAATATTGATTAGCTTCTGATTCACAAGGCCCATTTACCCGTGATGAGGCATTGGCTGAGAGTAACACACACACACACACACACACAAACCTGGAGAGACTAATCTTAACCTTTAACCCAACTTTGAGCAACTTTGAGCTTTGAAGCGTCTGATAGGGGGGCTACGTTCAGTCGGACTCCCTAAAGATTCTGCAGTTACCTCGTCAATGCCGATATTTTAGGAAGCCTTTGGACGACATTCGTAAAAACAGGAGTGAACATCTGCAACGGCTTTGGTGTAACAATGAGGGGGCAGGTGGGACAGGTGGTAGACGGATGAAAACCCATAACGCACAATGCCGGCAGACAACCATCTGTCCAACGCAGAGCATCACCGAGTGACGAGCGTGATGCAGCAACACGAATGTCAAATCAGAATGTGTGTGTGTGTGTCGCAGCTGTTATAAATGTGTGTAATATCTGAGGGCTGCGTGCCTCCGCTAGGTCGTCATCTTTCATCCGAATGGACCTGTGCTGGAGGAGAAAGTGTCTGCGCAGGCCCTGCGAGTGTGTGCAGCGCAGCAGTTGTAGATTTCCTGCATGTAGCGAACACTTTTCCTCTGCGCGCACACACACACCTTCATACTCGCTCGTATGCCCATTTCCGCGTGTACCCGCGTGTGTCTCTGCGTGTTTGCCTGAATGTTCAATGCGACAGACTCAGCAGAACTGGGGCTATGCTTCCCCCCCCCGCAGTGAGGCAACTGGACCACCCTGACAATAACACGCACACACAATACACACTTGGTAATCCATTGGATTTGGGTTGTACAGCCTTGCACAGTAATTATCTGAGGCTTCCTGATTTCTTCTGATGACACAATCAAAAATCATAACCATACATTTAAGAAAGGCAAATGTCTACCTGTAGCTATTAGGATATGGATATTTGTAACAAAACAAAGAAGACATCTTTGCTGAAATGTGTCAAAGTGTACTAAACAGATACCAGCAACTCCTCTAAAGGGGGCTTCTCATTCTCATTCCAAAGGCCTGTGCAGTTAATTCAGGTCTGCGATCACCTGGCGTGTGACTGAGTAGTGTTGCTGTTAGTGAAGAGCCTCCATGCTGTGTCGTAAAATCCTCCATTTCTTACTTTGGTGGCTTTATCGTGTAAACCGAGGGTCGTAAAGTGTAACTATGTGCAGGTATTTTTCAACCCTCGACCAAATTAATGTGTTTTTGTGTCAAAGTGGCTAATGTGAGCAACAGTTTGTTGAAATTGATCGAGTACTGAAGGAGAATGCGGCAGACGGCATCCGCTAAAAAGACTGTAATGTGATCGAGCACTTTTAGTGGACGTGAACTGACGGTGAGGAGTTGCCCCAGGCGATTATTACTGCCGCTTTACCGGTTTCCACCTGAAGCATTCTGCTTTGATACTAAAATGTTGTCCCCATCAGTCTTTTAGACAACAAAAACATGGCAAGATAAGGTCGAAGGTTGATGAATTCCCAAATTACCCTTAAAAGCATGACTAAAAAATAGGATCGCTCATTTTTTTTTTTTAATCAGATTCGGCTGAGACTAGAAGTACATTTCCAGTGGCGGTGGATATGGATGTATGCATTGGCAACAACTGTGTGTATTGCACTCTTCTACAACAGAATAAAGATGCTTCAATGGCGTTGTGTATTCTACCAGAGTAGAACTGGGATGCACTCCGGGCAGGTTCGGCAGACAGTGGAGGCTTGTTAGGTGTTGGGTTGGAGGTGGGGAGCTCACTTGTCCACAGCAAACCAGAGGGAGAGTGGATAGAGGGGGGGGGGGGCTGCAGGCTACTGTGTGGGGAGCGGATGCTCTGGTGGAGGGTTGGGGGTTAAGGGAGGGAGACGGGAGAAGCGCTTACCTCTGGGGCAGTGAGGAAGGGAGGAGGGGTTTCGGAAAGGACTCTTATGAGGCCGTTGGGACACACAAGATAAGGCATTTCCAGCTGCAGAGTTAGACCAGGAGTCAGAAAAATGTAAAGCAAAAGGTTCAGAGAAGACAGAGGAAGAGAGATCCTGGAGCGGTATTTCAACATTCCCAATTCCGGGCCGCTAACACCATCCTGGTACCCACTGAGGTGTTCACACGTACGTTGGGTGTCTTCCCGGGGCTTTAAATAGCAGATATTTTCACATACTTTGAGTGTGAAAGTTGTTTTTATTACCATGAAAGTCTGGAGTCTTTCTCCATCGGCTCTTTTATCCCTACATGAATGCTCCGATAATGAGCTGGTGCATATAACCTTAATATATATATTATTTTCCACCTTTCTCAATCCCCATGTTTAAAATAGGTGCAAGAAAAAGTTAGCTGTAATTAAAGAGCTTCATTCTGGCCAGCGCTGCCTGCTACACAATGCAACTGCAGTTTAATGTAGGCTGAAATAATTAGCATGCATATTCTTTTGGATGAGGATAATGATATTTGTTTGCACTAAAGTAGGCAGTGCTTTACTAATAACAGTTTAGGCCACAGCTGCGGAACCACCACGGTCAAAGTTTAATAAATTCCTCTGTTTTATCTGCAATATTACAACATCTGCACATTCAAGTCTCTCTCTCAATACTCTTAGAATTAATGTTTTTTTGCGTTGGACTTCTTCCAATACAGTGTGCCTGGCGAAAAAAGATCCTGTGTGTGTGTGTTGACAGTGAGAGCAGCTGCCGTGGCCCGTAGCAGCAGGGCACTGTACGCCGTGTCGGTCTCAATCCTCCGAGCCGGCTTTCTCAAGTCTCTCGAATGGACCCGAGAGTCGTTGCCGTAGCAACGGCAGCAAGTGGGCCGAGCATGGGAAAGCAGTGAAGACGGAGATGTGACCCTCTTCGTTGACTGCTGATGTACGGGTCCTTTGGAATAAGGCTGGATGTGTAGGAAGAATGTTTTCTTCTGATCGGTGCCAATGTGTAGCATCCTCACTTCCTCATATATAATCCTGATCTGTTCTGATGCGCCCGTCTCTCTAAACTTTTATACAAGTGCGCAGAAGGACTTTATGCAAGACTTAAATTAGTATATTGGTTTTCTCTAAGCTGTTATTGTTGTCTAGTTTGACAACTATCTGTATATCACATTAGCATTGCAAATGTAGTAGCATCAGTCACCTACGAAAGGGGGGAAACCTTTTATACTGGCTCAACAATTCCTTTCAGTCTCATTAACGTGCCTGAAAGTACTATCCTACTTCTGGAGTAGGATAGTACTCAAACAGAAGAAAAAGGCAAAAAATGTAGCTGTATTTCATTATGATGATCAGGCACATTCCGCCGTCTGTGAGCACGATAATGAGCGGCGGAGACAAAGCAGGCGTCTCCACGGGAGTTCCAGTCGCTAGAGACGAACCCCTGATGCAGTGTGATCTCAGAGAGAGCCGGCGATGCTTTCTTCCCCTCTTTTCTCCCCCGGTCCCCGGGACTTTCCTCTCGGTCTCTCCGTCCCCCCTGCGACTGGCTCAGCGCACAGTCTATCGCTAATCCACTGAGAGCGAGGCTAACACAGGAGTTAATGAGATTAGGACACTGTAGGCTTCTTTTCCCTTCCCTCTGTGCTGCTGCTTTTCCATTCATCACTGGCTGCCTAATCTGTGTGTGCCAGTGTGTAACGTGGAGTGTGTGAATTTGGTCTCCGACCAACTATGAGGGATGCGACTCTGAGAGAATATGGCTGTTGATTAAAAGAGACGAAGTAGGGTTTGATCAAGCAATTTAATTATTTTCTCATTTACGCTTTAATGAGGAGGCGCAGTTTCGGAACTGGACCTATTTTGACTGAAAGAAGCCTCTGACATACAAAATAATCTTTACACTTGTAATGTTTAAATTGTACTTCACTCCATCGTGAATTTACTTTTCACCCTTTGCCCACATCTCATGCGGCCCTTTGACCCTCCAGGCTCCAACATTTGATTTGTTTTCTATCCTCTGTTGAGTAAAAGGAATGTTTGACCTGAACCCGTGACCCCTCCCTGTAAACCCGCTGAAATCAGTTCCTGCTCACTCGAAGGCATCAACAACCCTTATCCCGCTTCAGTGGACTCAAGCGGTGATGAGTCGAGACATTTTTTTAAAAGAGTCAGCTACTCAAAGCTGGAGCTCCCTTAAGACACAATCCTGATCTCTATTTATTAAACATGTCAAGGCCTCTTTATTGACCTGAATACCATGTATATTCCTTTTATGTTTATAGGGCAGACTTCTTGTGTTTGTCTTTCCTTCCTTTAAAGCTAGCATTTCAACAAAAAAAAAAAGATTTATATTTGCACGTATTTGCCGCATTATGATATGCGTTGATATCTAAAAACGTTCACATTAGTGATGTAATAACTAAAAAAAGCTGAGAGAGAGAGAGAGAGAGAGAGAGATAGAACAGAGACCTGAGGGTGGAAGGAGAAAGTGAGGCAGAGCTGGAGCTGTCTGTCACGGGACAAAGTGTTGGCAGCTAATCTCAGATAGCGTCACGGTGACTGGCAGGTGGCACGGCCCGTCGGGTCCTTGACACTGCGGCTGAATGCTGGATCATGGTCGATAAAGATCCATTTCATCCTTTGTCTGTGTGTGTCTGAAAGCATCCGGGTTAACGATGGCAAAACTGTCCCATGGAAGAAAAGAAGTGTACTTAAAAAGCAGAGAACGATTTAGCCGGTATCTTTAATCTTCCGTTGAAATATTAAACTGGAGTGCAAAGAATATACATAATTTACAGCGACAAACAGACACGCGCACACGCACTTCATGAACACTGAGACTCAAGAGGCACTGTGAGACGACGGGGCGGAACGATTCAATGAGCTAAGGAAATGTGAGTGTGTGTCCGCATGTAGCGTTGTTCTCCGGAACTAAAGCTGGGGAGCACTTTGTCTATGACAACATATCACCACTATGACGAACTGGCATTTGCATTTATGCTGGTTTTGTACAGCCAGCAGAAGCTACTCCTCTTTCGTCTTGGTTACCAGGGAGACGAGTCCGACCGAATCTGATGTGGTTTCCTGAAAAGGAGCGACAGTGACGACGCCAGCATCTTTCTGAAAAGTGTGATTAAATGCAAGTAACTCTTCATTTTTCTTTCCCTGACTCTGAAGGCTCTCCATAAAACACACACATATCTCCTCCACGCTGTGTTTGCCCCGATACTTCAGACCGCTTATCCTCCACGATGGTTACACAAACCAACAAGTATGTGTACGTAATTCCTCTAATCCAGCCTGCTCCCCTCGTGAATGTCTCCTGGGCCTTTCCTTTGGTCGGCCTTACCAGTACGGGGAAGAGGGAAATGAACATGGCTCCACAAGCAGAGCCCACCTGGGGCTTTAATTACAAGGAAATCATTGGAATGAGCTTCAGCCACAAGGGATGAATGCTAAAACAGAACACAACAGCAAATAAATATCCTTCATTTTACATCCTACCAACTAATTCTTAGCTTGATTTGCCCTCTGTGCCGTACGAGCCAATTCACACAATCGTTAAAAACCTCATCGCCAACGAATTATGTCCTCTTTCATTCACACAAACCCTCGGTGAAAAATCACTCTCCTAGTTCCTCATTGAAATGGGACTATAATAAGCTTTGATTGACTGAAGGGGCAAAATGTGGAGCACGGCCTGCTTCCCACGCATGAAAATGCAAGCTGGTAGTGATTAAGCTCCTGATGCTCAGAGTGGGAAACCCCTCTTTTCTGAAGAGGGGGGTGGGGGGGGGGTTAAAGCTCTGCATTTGTTGAGGGATACGAGCGCTTTTCTTCAACTTATGTGACTCCGCTGCATAAAAATCTAACTTCAGATTGCACGTGTGTGTGTGTGTTGCGTGTGTGCATTTTATTGTTTGTTTGTCCCAATGTCGCATTAAGAAGAAGATGTGATCATCACACAGGTAATGAGCAGAAGGCTCGATTGAAGGAAGACGTGATTCATCTCCGTGTGGAGGCAAACCAATGCATCGGTCTGCAGCCGGGACTGTGTTTCTATCAGTGTATTCAAGCAGGACACGTCGATCCTCATCTACGGAGACAACAGGAAGCCCGTTGATCACTCGCACTGCGTGTCCTCCCACTGGCTAACCTCGGTGCTCGAGTCCTCACATCCCACCACAAACACGTCAATCTACCGCAGCAACAGGAATCAGAACGGCCCCCGAATCGCTGACCACAAGGTGAAATGTGCGGCGCTTGTTGTTGTTGTTGTTCTGACATACCTTCTGTTTCCGCCTCTCCTTCCTCTTGTCCTCCGTGTCCTGCAGCATCTTCTCTCTCCACAGGTCAAAGAAGTAGGACGGGTTGGTGTAGAACTTCAGGCCTTCTTTCCCGTCGTCCCTGCAGACGGACAAAAGAGACGCAGGAATCGCATTGCATTATGGTTGTTGTGCTCCTTTTTTTTTTTCTAAGGCTAAATAATGACAAGAATGTATTTTAGAGGCTGATGTTTATCCTCAAAGGTTTTCTGCCCGTGTTGGTCACACAATAAACTGAATATTTCTTTCTTTGACATTCGGAGACATTTTAGCCTGGGAAAAAAATACAATGCGAATTACGAATGATTCAATCAAGAAAATGAGGCATCCATCAACAACAGGAGCTCCAGATGTAGATGATGCCACATTTCAAATTAAGCTCTATTCAATTTACAGCTCCAACAAACTATTAATGTCATCGTTGACCCAATTATTCTCTTGTACAGCGAATGGTAGAAAGAGAAACTCCTGATTTCCCAGAGTTCGAGGTAAATACTTCTATGCTTTGTTTAATCTCGCACAACGTAATCAATTCATGATTAATAGCTCATGTCCTGTGTTATCATTCATTCTCTCTCAACTCTGCTCTGCTCTCGGTTGTCACTTCACTCGCATTACAGAAGCCTTTGTGGTTGGTGGTCACTGGGGGGGGGGGGGCAGCGCCACGATTACAGGGAGGGAAACGGAACAAGACTTCCGACAGACTCAGGTAGTAATCCCATCGAAAAGGTCCTCCTTGACGAGGAGATTAACCTCCAGCGATGTTCTCCAGAGACGTCATCTTCAATATATCAATACGGCAATAAGCCTTGCAAATTGTCCCGGTGATGTCGGTCTCTCTTTCCTTCCTGGCCTGTTTCTAAATGGCCATCTGCACTCGTATTTCCATTTGTGAAATGTATGGAAAACCTTTCAAAGATGGGAGCGTTCTCAATCACGCCCTCAATAACCAAACAACAGCCCTCTGCTGTCTGTGTTTGACAAATCATCAGCCTTCAGTTTGCAAACTCTGCCAAACAGTTCTTCACCCACTGGGAGACACTAACCATGGAGCAAGGCATTTTTTTGGCAGGTAACCGGAGCTAACTTCCTGTACATCCATCCATTCATCTATTTTCATCTGCTTATCCGGGGTTGGGATAACAATACGCGCACCGACACAAGTGTACAAGCAGGTTCGGGTGTTTTTTGTGTGCAAAAGTATGATGCTGAAGAATGGGTCAAATAACAGCAAACGAAGAAATAAATATAAAAAAAGATTGTCAGGTTGAGAAAAAGCTGCAGTTAAACCTTCCAGGTGTATGTAACGTCACTTTTTTACTTAAAGAACGATGTTGCTTCTCAATCAACGACACGTGGGCTCAACGTGCACATTTGAACTTACTTTTAGTATACGATTACTTTAAAAAAACAAAACTTCCAGTGCAACCAGAAAACCCAGACAGCGTTTTGTGAAGTGATGAAACTGGAGTCTGACCTGTAGGGGCTGAGGATGTTGAGGGGTGGCGGCCGCTCGCACGTCTCGAAGCTCTCCTGCAGCGGGACGGGCAGCGACTTTCGGTCAAACAGCTGCTGGTCCTGAATGGTGGAACTCCTGAAGGCCTTCCTCATGGTGATGTCCTGAAGAGACACTACGGGGCAGAAGGAGGAGAGTATTGGTCAGGCCAGGCTAACCCTGACATCTGTCAGACGCCGTGGAGATAAATGCACGTCTTTTGTACAGCTGACGCGGGGTGAGAGAATAACTCAACGCTGCACAGCTGAATCTTTCAGAAAGAAAACAGGTTGCGGAAAAATTGCTGAGGGGAAGACGGAAAAAAAACAACCACACTTATGCGAACCCTCAATCTGGTCGGGCCATGTAGAAAAAGAAATAAATCCGCTGCGTCGCAACTGGATCTGAATTAAACATGAGGGAATGACAAATGGATACACTTCAATGGCGCCCAGACTGAAAGTCATGTGGCATACAAAAGGAATATTGTATCGTACGACACACAAAAATAAAACATCATATAATCGGATACTGAACTATTTATTACTATAAGCCAATCAAGTAGAACAATGGAGTTATCAGGACCTTCATTGACGTCTGGGTAATTACATCCGCCACCTGAGGCACTGAAGTATCACTATTAACAAACACCAGCAGGGCTCGGTAAGTAACCCTCTGGGAGAGAGAGGGAGAGCGACGGGGGAGGGGGGGGTGATAATAGAACTGCTCGGACAGAGCCGAGTCAGTGGACGTAAACAGAGGACGGATTAATGAGCCACTAACGGCAAAACAAAGAGCAGGAGCGCGCACACACACACACACACACACACACACACACACACACACACACACACACACACACACACACACACACACACACACACACACACACACACACACAGGAAGCATTCCCTAGATAGGAGGATGCGTTGATGGCGAGAAGAGGATGAGAATATATAAGAGAAGGCGGTAAAGACGATAAAAACTAGCATGCGGAAAGAGAAGAAAGAACCAACAGCCATAAAACAGACAACGAAAATCTATTGAACGGTGCCTCTGCTTTTGACCATTTTTTCTTTGTGTTTTGTTTTTAACTTAATTTGTATTGTGGTTTTACTCATGTCATGTATATGTATTTTATGGCTGTTTTTTAACAATGTGTGCTGCTGCCTTCTTGGCCAGGTCGCCCTTGAAAATGAGATCTCGATTTCAATGGGACTTTTACCTGGTTAAATAAAGGTTAAATAAAATAAAATAAATAAAAAGACAAATTATGACCTCTGTAAGAGAGAAATGTGAGACATGTCCCAAAGTGAAGGAACCTGAAGGACTATTGGTCAATGTCTCATTTCATGGGGAAACAAAGCAGAACTGTCCAATAGGAAGGTACATCTGTGGACCGAGATCTTTACTCAACTCCTGGATCAGCGACACAAGAGGTGAGTAATGAAAATAAATAAATAAATCAGTGGCATGACAATTACTGCAATCACAGGGGAGTGAGTCATATGGAGATCGATACATTTGATGAAGATCAAAGTGATGCTTTGGGGATCCCTGTCGGCCTTTTCGCTGCCTGCCTTCACTCTTTCCACTGAAAGGTCAGAGTGAAGGTCGGGCAAGTGTAACACCGTTCTCCCTCCCACTGATGATTTGACATTGGGGAACTCTAGAGTGATGACAAACAACCCGCCGGGGGCAAGAAGGAGCCCTCGGCCAACCGGTGAGTGTCAATCTGACGTAGCTGAGTGCTCCGCGCCGACCTAGAACGCCGTGACCCGCCGCCCCGATGCTTTTAGGGAGAGCAGAGCGTCAGATGGTGTGACTAAAATGTGAAGAGGCAAAAAAAACAACACACGTTGAGAAACTGTGTGTGTGGGTGGTGTGTGTGTGTGTGTGTGTGTCAGGATGATTCTGATGCAGACTGAGGTGGCCATAAGTCTCTGCCAGGCAACACTGAGCACTGATCAGTATGGACACACACACACGCACACACACAATCACTGATATCGAATTACAAAATGTCACTTATGCAGCTGAACTACCAATTACGCCCGTTTAATGAAGACATTCAGCTAATGAGAAAAATGTAAGTGAACTTTGAGTGAGTGAGTTAGTGAGGAGGTTGTAAGCTTATGTGTGTGTGTGTGTGTGTGTGTGTGTGTGTGTGTTTGTGTGTCAAGTGGAGCAGCAGCCCCAGATCTCAGCCTGTGAGACTTCTTATCAGCAAGCTGGTGGTGGAGAGTTTATCTCTCTCTCTCTCTCTCATATCTGTCTCTGAGACCGATAACATCTGGCTGAAACACACTCAACCAAAGAGAGGTGAGGAGGTTATGTTGCAAACACACACACACACACACCTCAGCTTCCCTTAAAAGGTTCAAGGAAATTCAGTTTTTTGTCTTCCCTCTTTGCCCCCGGTCTCATTACGATGCATTCCTACACACAACTTCTGAAGATTTGAAAAAGCATTGGCCGAATCTTTTACCATGCACATGGCCCTTCATCTCACTATATTTCCCCTCCTGCAGCCCTTAATCAATCTTCCTCCTCATAGTTTTTGGTCATTTCTTTCCCACCCCTTTCTTCTTTATGTTGAAAATATGCCCTCTCTTTTATTTGGTCCTCTTACTGACTCTTCTTGTATAAACACGGGATGCTACAAGGTAACTGAAGAAGTGAGTAAATGAACTATGTGCATTGGCTAAACATTTTGGTTTTGGCCTTTAGAAGGCTT
This sequence comes from Gasterosteus aculeatus, assembly GCF_964276395.1. NCBI lineage: Eukaryota > Metazoa > Chordata > Actinopteri > Perciformes > Gasterosteidae > Gasterosteus > Gasterosteus aculeatus. Next base: position 12,518,237 of record NC_135706.1, read on the forward strand.
TAATCAGTGTTTCTTACTCCGGTCTACTGGTCATCACCCACAATGCTTCTGGGTGACCTATCATAAGGGTAAATTATAACTTCTCCATAATTGCTGAGATGTTACACCTTATAACGCCGCTCCGACCGATGGTGTCATCACAGAGGAGTGGCACCCAGGCCCTCCCTCAGGCAAACAAGGTCACCTCCGTCAACACCTTCGCCATTGTTAGCACCGTTGGCATTGTTAGCACTGTTAGCTGGGTGTCGCGGGTCGTTGAGATGCATGAGAAGCAATTGTTGCCTCAAAAACGTATATACACATACGGATAAACACTTGTATTAAAACGGAACAAAGATTGGATATTGCCTTCAAATCGTCCTGCTCGTTGATTAGCAGCATTGCTTCAGTGATATTCCCAAAAATAAACTCTGTGGTGAAATTGAGATATAAAATGTCATATACACTGTTGTTTTTTTGAGGCATTTTTCATCCGTTTGAATATTGTATTGTTTTTAATAAAAAGGAGGCCAAGCGCTTATTGGCACAGCGGACAAATATATAGACAATCTTCCCTCCTCAATATTCAGTGTTAAACTAACTCCACCCACTTAATTCCAGTTTACATGTGAACCACCTACAGTGAACAAAACAACTTGGCACGCAGCTCTCGAGCACACGCCAACGTTTTCTGAATCAGCTGCACGACACAGGTCTGCTAGATTAAGGGTCATCTAAGAATCTTCAAGGGCAATAAAATAAAATAAAAAATGATTGTTTAAAACGATAAAAGCCTTTAAGAAGATGAATGTTTCCAGACACGGAGGAAAATAAAGATACATTAAATCACAAATAGGAGTTTTGTAGTTTGTAGTTTTATAATATACCCATTATAAACGGCATTTACAGCTACGGCTTTGGTAGGTGTTTTAATAGTCACGCCAGCAAAGCTTATTTGAATAGACCTTAATGGGAGAAACGGAAAGACTGGCGGCGATGAAAGGGAGATGAGCAGAGGTACATAAATAATAAAATAAGGGTTAGCAAACAGGAGAAGGGGAAAAAAACAAGAAGCAAATAAAGAAAGATCAAAAGGCATGTGAGGGACTGGAAAACGGAAAATTGGCAATAGTACTGATGGAAAAAGCAGGAGTAAAGAGAGACTATGGAGTAAATTAAGAAACAGTCGGATCCCACAGGGACTAGGGGGTCGTGGTGGGGGGCGGGGGGGCTCCTGCGGCCAGCGCGGTGATATAACGCTGGCGTTAAATAGGGGTTACAGCCCATTGGTTTGGTTGGCTGGAGTGATAGTGGGAGGGCAGCCTGACAGCACACAAATAGCATCCACGCAAGGGGGGGGGGGGGAGCAGAGATCAATCAGAGAGATGTGAGTGGGCAAGGGTGGACAACAAAGACAGGAGGTGTGTGCGGTCGGGGGGGGCAGTCAGCGGTCAGAAGAGAAGGGGTGCAAAGGCCTGAAGGGAACGACGTTGCTCTTTAAAAAGGTTTATTTAGCAAACGGTGTGTGTGTGTGTGTGTGTGTGTGTGTGTACACGTGTGTATTGTGCAGTCATCCATCTTATTAAGCACTTTTGACCTCAAGCCACAGCACACAAGATGACACCGCACACGTTCCTCTAGCCCAACGACCTTCAGCTGAACATCTTTCATGAGTCCGTGTGGCGACATCGTTCCCTTCAGTGCGTCTGTGCAGCATTTCATTCCTGCAGCCCTCCCGCTGTTTCGCATCTGTGTGAGCGACCGAAACAGCCGGGATTGATCTCTATTCCCAAAACGGGGAGGAAGCAGCAAATATTCGGGTTGATCTTAACCCATGCTGTATTAGAAGAGTTGCACCTGGCGATTCAGACCATAAACTCACATTTAAAATAGTTACAGAGGTAATAAATCCAGTGAGAAGTAGTAATTTCATCATAGCCATCCATGCAATCAAACTTCTTTTTCTAACCACAGGAGTCGCCCTGCAGCTGGCCATTTATCCGCCTGGTGCTGAGGCAACGGAATCGGTGATGCTGCGTGATGAGGACGAGGGAAACCAGTCTGTTTGCAGAGTGGGCGGCGTCCTGAATGATGCGGCGGGCCTTATTCTCCCCCACGCACACGCTGGTTTAACTGTCTCCAACACGTGCCTGTTGACTGAGGTGTACGTTGTCCAATGAATCACGACACATCGCTGTTGCTCTGGTTGAGGTTAGCGGAGTTAGCTGATGGAGCGGGGGCGGTCTTTCCTAGTTCACAATCATCATATTTTTTTTTTTTACAGTGATTCACCGCAAGTCCTCGCTGTAAAGGCTGGAAGTACCACGGCTAGCGAGTAGCCTAACTTCCCCGTGAATAAGAATCATTTACAATCTGTTAGTTGGTCACAAAATGTCTATTTCTTTTGTCATTGCGGGTTTTTAAAGCACTTGGCACAACAGTATCTGTAGAATACATATTGTGTGCTCCCCTCTCCCCGATCCTACCATCCTCCCTCCCCTAATTTATCCCTCCACAGTCCTGATTTATGGTCCCCTCCTTGCCTGCACTTTCCTCCCCTCTTCTTCCCTCCTTTCATGGCGACCACAGACCCACGCTGACGATTACAAGGCCAGCAGTGCGATTGTGCTAAAAGCATGCACTTTCCACTATTTACAGCAGAATGTGTTTGAGAGGATAAAGACAGGGCGGAGGGGGAAGGGGGGGCTGAAGGGGGCATTTACGGGAAGAACGGGAAAAAAAAACACACGCTTAAACCCCTCCAACGACTCTCCATCTGTCAAATTATTAATATTCTTTTTTTACAATTGTCGGGACAGGAGGAGAGTTAAGCAGGCTTGTCTATTTAAAATACCATTTATTAGGCCTTCCAATGAGTTGCACTGAGCGGGAAATCTTCAACCCGCAGAAGAGGCCATTTCTACCTGGCCCAGAAAATTCCGCGGTGCAATTCTTTTACACTCCACTGCTTTTGCTGCAGTGCCCTGTATTATGCGCCCATCCCTCTATCCTTCCATCTTTCTTGCTCTCTCCTCCGAATCCTCTGACTCCCATCCGCCCTCCCCCCCCAAAACCCCTACCACCGCACACTTAAACTGCCACTGAGCTGATCCTTATCCACTGTCTCTACAGCCAGTGCTTCAGGCAGAAGGGTGGGAAGTCAAGCCTATTTATGACGGGATGCGCGAAACACACACGTGCGCACGTGATCACTCATAATCACCGTACAGATGCACAAGCATGACATGAATATGGACAAAAGCCATGTGCCGAACAATAAAGACTGGCTTTGCTGTTATTTCCCATCTATAGATGTGTATCTTATCAGATAAACACTACGATCTTATCAGGGGAATGCAGGGGAATATAGTGGGCCTTGTTGCATGAAAGAAGGAGTGCATGAGTGTGTCTTTGCACTTCAACCTCTGAAGAAGAATAGTATGGATTCACTTATCAGTCCACAACAGACTTCTACATTTAGATCACGTACACAATCGTTTAATTAGGACGGCTGCAGTCACAGGGGTAAGATGAAAGGGTGGTGGGCAGAGAGCAGGAAGAGGAGACTGGCAGGTGAAAGGGGAGGCAATGAGAAAGAAGAAAACAGGATGCACGGCTAGGGCGCATTTATCTGGATCTTGAAGAGTCCATTCCGCAAACCCTTTAAAACCCAATCCCGCGAGCCTGTAAAAGCTAAGAAACAATTCATCCGCTTGTAAAAAAAAAAAAAATGAAAAAAAGAGGCCACCGAAAGGCTGCGCTCGCATTCCCGAGTGGATCCCGGTGAGCCTTTTACTGTCTCCGTGTCAGTGACAAGGAAGCAGTTAGAGTAGCATTGTGCAGAGCCGTAAACAAACCGCTGGCCCGTGGGGAATCGATGCGGTGCCTTGGAGCATGGGATTAAACCGCTGCGCTCCCCCGTCTTTTTACTTTGTGCCCATTGCACTCGCCTGCAGCTACGCTACCCTCTCACCCTGCCCCCCCCCTACCCCCAACAAGGCACCAACAAGTGCACATCCACTTTGGTGCAGTAAGAGCTGAAGGTGTGACTGTGTGTGTGTGTGTGTGTGTGTGTGTGTGTGTGGTTACACCACTCACATTCCTCCTCTTTGGGGTCCAGCTGTGTGACACTGATGGAGAGGCGGTCCACGCGCTCTTGCAGGGAGTTAACCCGGAAAGAGAAGGTGTGGGCCTCGTTGAACAGCTCTCCAAAAAGGTCTTCTGCATATTTGCCTGTTGAGAAACACACACACACAAACACACAGCAGAAAACTGTTTTAAAAGAACATATTTCATTCACAAAAAAACAAAAATCAAATCCATTCACTTTTGTACGCAGCAGTGTTTTTTCTTCTTTTAATTCATTTTTTCTCCCCGAGTGTCATTTCTCGCTTTTCACCAGCCGTTGGTTCGGTTTCACATCAGCGGTCTCGGGGGACCTGGAGTCTACAACTCTGAGCTCCTCTTTTTGTTGTGAAAAGCTTCACTAAAAGGCTTTTTCCAGACACAAAAAGAAGCCTAGGAGTGCGTTCTTTGTGGAGCGTCACAGCTTAAAGATGTGAGATAAGCGATGGCGTGGGAGTTTGAGGAACGCTGTGTCAGCGGCGACTGGGAGTCCTTTGCGGCGATAACGACGGAGGCCGACAGCTTAGATGGAGATTTGAGACAGCTGTGTGATAGGATGTATTTTTTTTTAAAAGAGGAAAACTGTTACTAATGCTGTTCTCTAATGGTAACTCTTGTTAAATGGTAAATATTCTGGACGGCGGGGCAGCATGACATCGTGTCTGTCCGTCAGTAAAGTGTGCCAAACTACTTCTGAACTGGGTGACGGCACATCCGTCTCTACTGCTGCCCGAAGTGATTGATCCCTCCCGGGGGGCGCTGGGATTTTTATAACTGAACGATCAGGACGCACGCTGCCACAAAGCTGAACACGTTACACATTCAATTGAATGGCAAAGCGTGTCCAAACTGTCGACTGGTACTGTGTGTGTGTGTGTAGAAAATAAAAAGACTGAACCACAAGACAAAGTAGTGTAAGAAGTTTTCATCATTAACTGAATATGCATTTGCAAAAACGATTATCAAAATTGACGGTTAGTTTCAGGAATATTGAAATACCGGCAATGTACTATCGGAAATAAAAACGGACAAGCATTAGCTGACTCAGAGCCGAACATCCGAGCGGTGAACAGTGTGTGTGTGTGTGTGTGTGTGTGTGGGCCACTCACTGAGGCTGCTGAGCTGGCGTATGACGTTGGCCAAGGAGATGTTAGTCACACACTCCAGCTCATTCTTGATGTTCCTTGGCAGCACCGTGTGGCACAGGTGCCGGGGCTCGATGGTGCGCTTCACCAGCGGCATCCTTCTGCTGTGACACCACTACCTGCAGGAGGGAGGTGCAGAGGGGCAGGACGGAGGGGGGGGGGGGCAATGAAGAGAAACGTTTGTCATACCTTGTCATTTAGCTTGAGTGGACACAAATAGAAAGGAACTTTTAGTTTTCGCTCGGACCACCCAGGGATCGAGTCTCGGGGCAGAAAGGCATTTTTATGGGATTCCCGAAAGAAAGAGAAGAGGGCGGCTGAATAGCAGCCATGTCACCTTGTCCTTTTCCTCACGCGGTGCCCGGCTAACAAGCATTTCGTCCGCCCCCTCGCCCGTGCTAATGGCATTAAGGGGGTGCGGTGACGTTCTGCTTTGGTCCAATTCTCCTGCGCTCACTGCCAAAGCGAGGCCGATTTCCCAAAAACACAGAAGAAACGGAGAGTGAAGCTATTCCTGCATGTTTGCAGAGCCTTATTAAAAAACGCCACCAGAAACTAACAGCATGACCTTTTATCTCTGCTGTGATGAAGTCATTGAAGTCACTGTGATTGAAGATCAGCTGACCAGCTGATTGACAGTGATAAGGCCTTGTTAAAGCACTGATTCAACGCTAATTGACGAATGGGTGCTTTTCATTTCCGTCTGTATCCTTGGCCGTGTTTCCGTCACCGAGGGATCAACATGACTATTGACCGTATCCATAAAAATGTAGGGCAAGGGAGGCTATTCTAGGAAGTGGCCCAGCTATGGATTGTTGGCGGGGAGGGAGAGGGAGCCCAGCGAACGGCTTTGTTGAGGCGATTCGTCTGGGAAGCATCTTAACTGGGGGGGCAAAGACGCCCATAAAAAGGAGAGAATGAGGACCTGCCCGTCGTTTTAAGATGGAACGAGATACAAACCCAAACTCTACTCTTTACAAACATCTTCTCCTGATTGGGTACCTCTTGACCTGGTGTGCGCTGACATTTTCTACAGCCTCCAGAGGTTTTAGTAATGAAGGGCCAATCCAACGCTCGCCTCTTCGTTTTTTAAGGTGTTTCCCTTTTAACATGCAGGCCTAAAGCTACTTAATGTAACATCTACCGTTATGGGGGTCATCTTTCTTTGCACGTGCTGAGGGGGCTGGTTTTACGCTGCCATCAAAAGGTGACCCCATGTAGAATGACCTTTAGTAGGAATCAGGCTGGCTGAGGTTTGATTGCATTGAACAAACTTCTCATTGGATTCCTTTATATTACATCCTGGCGCCAAAACGAACAAAGAAAATGAAAAAAAGCACAATTTAAAAAGTATTGTTATCCAGTTTTTGTTCCACAAACATTTAGATGGAAGAAGCTTTTTGGAGGGTAGCGTGCCCACAAACCCTTTTAATAAGTCCCGTGTTTGGGCAGCTGTTTTTCATAGGTCACGCTTCGACTACGAGCGGAAATCCTCAAGCCACGACTCCCTTCCTGCACGTCGGTTTGGGGGCCGTTTTGGCAAAGTACAGTTTGCCAAAAAAAAAAAAACAGGTCCAGGCTGAGACACGTCAGTGGCTATAACCGTTTCTTCCCTCCATCCCTCCTCCAGCAACCTCACCCTCCACCCCCTTGCCCTTTCAAGTGGACCCGTCCAACTTGTAATGTCAGAAGTCACGCGGGGAATGATGAAATAGGTCAAGGCAGAAAGAGTGGCGTTGAGTGAAAAGACCGATTTAATAAATAATGTGTCAATGAGTGGAAAGAAAAACAAGGAACATCTTGATTCTGAGGGAGTGCAACATTTAAAAGATAACCAGTTCACTCTCCAAAAATACTGTTGAATAAGCGTCGACGATGCGAACCCCTCACAAAAATCACCCCAGCAGCAAACGAGGAGGTGGAGGAGGAAGGAGTGACGGAGCGGCAGGTGAGCAGCAGCCTGGTTCCTCAGATTCAGGTGCACTTATTTCAGTGAGAAAAATTTGAGGTTCATTGTTTCACTCATATTATTAACAATTTATTATTTACTTCGGCCGTTAGTGTAAATTGCAGCAAATGCCCACTAAAACATATTTGCTCATAGGCCCATAAATGAATAGACCCATATAAATATAGGAAAATAAATAAACAAAAAAGAAAAAAGTTTAACAGGTCTTTTATTTCTGTCAAATCAACTTTGACAGTTTAACCGTTGAACTGTTTATTGATTTGCTCTTCTCCATTTCAATACCCAGGACAGTCTTTTTCACACTCTCTCGCACAAACACACACACACACACACACACACACACACACAGAGATGACCACAAATGTATCTGCTGCAAAAGCGCACTGTTATATTCCCCCAAGCACCACTAATAAACACAGACGTACCAGGAGGAAATGATCCAAAGCACCAAAGGGAGTCAGAATTCACTCCTTCCCTCTGAGCCCCACAACATAAAAGCACATAGAAGTAGTTGTTAAGATGGGATGGATTCTGCTGACCTCACCGGCGTGGGCTTTTACGATACACAGTTTCCTTTGTTTTAAAATAGATATTCAAGAATGATTATGAATGCCGAACTTTGGCTCGAACGTTAAGCAGTTACTCAAGAAGATCCGGGTCCCAAAATTATCCACAGAATTATAACACCAAGTCTAACCCTCCACCATCACTCCTGTTTGTGAAAATAAAACAAAGAACAACAAGCGGACCAATGTGTCCTCAACAACTCCGCTATGAAGTAGTTCACGTTGGGGCGGTTTTGCTTCCCTTCTGAGTGCAAGAACAACATCACAGGCTCAATTACGCTCTCTCAATATTCGTCGACGCACCATTAAAAGCGTTCGTTCGCATCGTATCTCAAAAGGCTTTCCTCGGACGGCCTTGCCGCTCTGCATTGGCGGCATTCCGTGCGTGGGATTAATAACTGCGGCAGACATTTGCTGCCTCACTGATTGGACGTGAGTTTCAGGACCGCTGTGGTCTCTCAAACACACGCGCGCACAGACATGCTGCATCTGTCTGCGCGGGGTTCCCGATTCCACCCAATGACATGATAACGCACGACAGCGCTGCTCCCCTTGAGGATAATCCTGCTCATGTCCCTACGAGGGGCGGCTCGCACATCTTCTTGGTTCTGACGGGGGGGGGGAGAGATGAATAAAACGAAGGCGAGACGAGAAAAAGCCAGCGCCAAGTTCAAGTCTTCCGATCGGCGTCGATGTTGGCGATTTCAGACGTTGCTTCCAAAATGTCTCCGTGTCCACTTCTAATGACCTTTTCAGCTTGACAACATTTCACCGTGACTCATACCGGACTAACAGAGTGCTCTTAGTCGTAGATAAAAAGGTCGACAGTGATTATCTGCTGATCCTCCCTGAAGGCGTATGAAGCATTCAAGTCGGGCCTGGTGATAACTCTCTCCGAGACGGCTTCCTGTCTGCACAATAGGGGCTCCGTGAGGGACTGGATGTGGAGGACTGAATTGACAGATCGAACACTGAGAAAATTACAGTCCTCCATTTTCAATTATATCCTAATTCAATGAACGAGGCCGTCGAAAGATCTTTTGTGGGTGAACTACGGTTTCCCTATTAGCTCAGTCCTTCCACCTCCGCCTGACAGGGCTTTGCCAGCAAGATGGAGGACGGCCATCACTGCGGCCCGTATGAGCGTTAAATGATCGCTGCACACGGAGATGTTTAACCTGCTCCTCTTTTCCTTCGTTCATCCCCCCCCCCCATCGGCTCGCCTACCTCGTTTCTCTCCGTCCACCCATTACCACTGTCTTGCTGCTTTTACGGCCTCATACGTCTTGGGACGAAACTTCCCCGCTGTCACCCATCGCCATGGCGACGGCCACTTTGTAACATCGCGGGGGAGGCAAAAAAAAAAAGGCAAAGACGGTGGACAAAAAGAGAGAGAGGGAGGGCGGGAGGGGGGGGGGGGGGAGGGGGCGTCTGGGCTCGCATCGGGCCGATGTGTCAAAACAGAGATAGCAGCTGATGAATGGAGGGCGAAACAAGAGGGGGGAGGGGGGGGGGAAGAGGGAGACGTGGGGCTGCTGGAGCCATTGTGCGCGAGCGGCAAAGCAGGGTGAGGGGGTGAGGGACGCCACGTGCCGGCGGAGAGCAGGGGGCCCCGCAGGGGTGCGGCTCATTGCACTCAGGACAATATGTCCGACGAGGGGCTCTAATGAATCCTAATGGGGCGTTTACTCCCTCACAATACGGCAGAGGAGGCCTCCGCGTGGAGCAGGTCAAGGGCCTTTTTACTCGGGGTCGCCTGGTGGAGGCGGACTCTGGATACACAGCATCGGCTACGATGTGACACGAACACACACACACACAAAGCTACACAACGGCATTCATTCTTGTAGAGGTTTGAGGTTTGCAAATTATGGAACAAAGGGGTTATTTAGTCTACTGGAAATGTCCAGCAGCTACGCGATTTCTTTTAGCCACAGTTAAAGTCACTGGTTGTCAACACACGGATTCTATTCTGTGGTAAACTGGCCGAGCCGCAGCAGCCGTTGGCCGAGCGAGCAGAGATCCGACCGGAGCTCAACAGCAGCTGGTTTGAATTAGTAGAGCAGATAGCGGGAAAACCTGCAGCTCATTTTCCAAACAAAACAGGAGGAGAAAAAAGAAAAATGCACGTTGTCAAACTGAAAAGTCATCAAGGAGCTTTGTGTCTTCCCTTTGTGACCGCCGAGTCTCAACGCGGCAGGTAGGTAGGACGTCTGGCTCGTCGCTGGTGTTATTCTAATGAGGCAGCTATAATTCCTAAATGCTATTTGTTCTTCCCTCTCTCTCTTAGTAAACAAGACTGGAATTTTATCTGTGTTCCCATTCAAAACAGCTCGGATGGGCAGAAACCTTTTAACACATTGTTAACATAATGAAAAGGAGACCTGTCGCATACAAACTAGCTGGTCTTGAGTTTCAACGCCCTTCCCCTGCTGGTGGGAAGCGACTGTTGAACTAGAGAGGACAGCTGGCGCCTTTTCACAGCTAGGAGACGAAATAACGTGCACATCACCTGAACATGTGGAAAACCAGAAAGTTGAAAACAGTTTCTTCTCAAAGATCTGTGCAAATAGTCGACCAATATCACTCATATAACCCCTAACACACACACACACACACACACACACACACACACACACAAACCCCCTTTATCTGCCTGCCCGCCCCCCCCCTAACCTTCACAGCACATCACGTTGGCAGAACGTATCGTTGCATGTGCCAGCGACTCTTCAGTCCAATTAAAATTCTGCACCAGCCGGTGCCCCTTCAGCTGTGAGATGACACCCTGCAGGCCCCCACCAGTAAGGGGCTATAAAAACACACACCTGCAGCCCCAGTGCTGCGGGGTTGGGCTCAGTGTGCTGGTTAGCGCTCTGTATCTCGGCTCGTGGCCTTTAGTCTCGTGTGCGTTGGAGTTTGGCAGGTACCCTCCCCATCGGCCTGGGCCGGCTCTCTAGGCAGTTATAAGGTCGCCAGTAAGCTGTGGACGGGTTTGAGAAGTTGCCTCAGACCAAAAAGGAAACAAACATCAGCTGCGATACTGACAGAATGCAAGATTGCAATTCCTGACTATTGTCGACTGGACACGTTCTCTTCATCTTATCTATATTTTACTCAAAAATGCAAACTTATACCTTTTAAAAATGAATGATACAGCTGCAGGGTTGCACCTCTAAGCATGAGAGGTATAGAGGGTGACTGACTATACAGCTGTAGAAATGTTTGTTTTTCTGCAGCCATGTTTTCCTTCCCCCTCCTTCAGCTCTATGGAGAAGATGAGGATCTGAGCTTCCCCATTTATCAGATATTTTCTCTGTATGAAAAGAAATCCACGTGACTCAACAGAGGCCGTCTGTCTGCTGCACTTTACATTCAGAGCGTCCAACAACCAAACCTCGGCGGGGCGAGGAGTTGGACACAGCCCACATTGTACCGTTACAAAGAGCGTAGATCACATCGGACATTCATTCAGCAAACATGCACACATCATCCCGCCGCTGACGTCCGGCCGCTGCATATTCATGCACGACGTGACAACGTCGATGAACAAACAGACCCAAAAGACGTTTATCTGCTGAGTGCACAGAAACCCACTGGCGTGAATACTGAAAGCCTGCTGCTGAATAATAAATGTCTGCATGTACTGTGCAGCTGTGCTTGTTTGGCCTTTGAGGTAAATTTCACTACACCGAGTCCCTTGCTGTTCATGCAGACGTGAAGGACATGCACACGAGCTAACCAACGCACAGCGAACCCCTGTCAGCTCCCACGTCAGAAAGCACTCTAGGGGAGACAACGACCAAAAAAAACAGCGTTTTCTCCATGACTTTCATATTATGTTTACTGATAAGGAGGCCGCGGCACTCCACGCACTGTTTGTACGGCGCTCCTGGTTCTATTGTTGCTTATTATTTAGGAGAGTGTGTTTTCAGGCCTTATTAACTTATTAAATAAATGTCGTAGACTTATCAGACTTTGAGAGTTGCGATGGTATTACTGGATATTGGTAATGACGATGCATGCAGTCCCTCCTGTTAAATAATGACACGTGTGCACAATACACTGTACAAGTGGGAGATATGAATCTCAAGAAGAACATTGCCTGTTGTTGCACCTTCAACATAAGTTTCCAAGCTCCGGTGCAGGGATGGAGGAGGTCTATGCATTGCAAGGCAGTGAGGTAGGATAAACCACAGGAGAAAAGGAGCTCCTACCTAACCTTGATACTTCTGTGTTTCAATTTATTGCAATACAGTTCCCCGTGAATAGCAAATACTGTACCGCGCCACTGTGATGCTGTGATGTTGTTGTACTCCCATGAGGGCAACATTTACACAGACGAGTACGTCACGGGACGAGAATGGGGAGGAGAGGGGTTTTTAGGTGTGGCGCTATAGCTCGGAGGGAAAGTGTATTTTTCAGTCTCGCATGCACCACTGCGTTTGGCAAAAGAAAAAGTGTAAAGCCATGATGGGGGGAGGCGGGGGGGGATATCACTGAACGTACCCTGGGTGCTTTAATAGTAACTGGCAGCTATCGATTCCCTTTTTCCAGCCCGTCATTAACTCAAAGCTTAATAAAACAAAGACTTTCTTTAAATTTAAAATCAAGCAGTGCCTCAAGAGAAAAAAAGGTCTTTGAGGTTCAATCTTTCGACAAAGGACACGCTCAGAGTTTTAAAAACAGAAACATCGCTTTTTGGGGTTGGCAAAGATTTTCTTCTGGAGCAACCAGAAGCATTTACCAAACAACTGTGTATGAGCACGGTCAATCAGCTGATTACACAACACATTCACACCCATTCAGTGAACAGCGCGACTTGGCAGGAGCTGAGGAGTGGATCTGTGAGGAAGTAGGGTGGGAGGGGGGGGGGGGCGAGGAGGATTTGCTGTATAAATTGGGCCGATCACTCACTGCCCAAGGCAGCTGTGCAGAACCTCTCATAGGCTGTCTCCTGAGTTTGTGGCCAATGTCACAGTCTGTGTCTGCGCATCACGAGGATTCTGGGGACAAAGTGCTGGCAGGCCGGGGCGCCGGTGGTTAGTCAAGGTGCCCTTCTGAAGAGGAGGCCTGAGGGTTCAGGGTTCGGCAACACGCTAAGCTAAATACAGGTTTAATGCACACAAATGTACTGCACAGTGTGGCAGCTGCCGAAAACCCCAGCTTTAGTCGGCTAACAAAAAATGTTAATGTTAATTTTTTAAACAAGTTAAACAATTATGAATTCCATATTTAATGGAAATACATTTTTATAATAAAATAATCATATTTAATATAATATTTTTGTATGTATAAAAGGGGGAAAAAATTACGTTACGTAAATTAAGTTACTATTTGTACACACACAAAAAAAATAGAATAACAAAGAGCGAAGACACAACAAAAAAAAATGTTTGAAAAAAGGAGTGGGAAGAAGCATGACACTTATACATAAATCACAAAGACACGACACGGCGGGTAAACAGGCTGCGCTGGGTCACTATCCTCTGGGCCTTTTTCCTTCTATAGGAACGGCATGCCCATTAGGGGTCAAAGGGTCAGCTGCAGGCATCGTGTGACCTGTATCTCGTGACATTTCACGCGTGCCCCAGACAGCTACGCCTAAAAATGACCACTGGTCTGGAAAATGTTGGCTGAACATTCTGCATACGAATGGAAGGAGAGAAAAAAAAAAGAACGAATGGGAGAAAGAAAAGACAGTAATGTCGTCTACGGCGCGACGGGGACTAAAGAGGACTAATCGTGATCTAACCGCCACGTCTTAGCAGCACTTTAAAAGGAGAAACCACTTACTCTGCCATTATATAGAAAAATGCTAAAGACATTGACTCACATTGCCTACTACGAAGCAGTTTTCACCGGGAGCGAGATGCGCCTGACGAGATTGAGGCAGAATGTGACTGCTTGATTCAATTTGCTATAGTTAGACGTCACGCGGGTCCACAGGATCACAAATGAGACGAGGCACCCAACACGTCCCTCCCTTCACTCACGCACTGATATGGAATTTGATCACTAGATCAAGCCAGAAAGCACCGCCTATTCTCTGGTGAAGGCGATATGGTTGTCAATGGGACCAAAGCGGGACAGGGACAAAAGGCCCCGTATCGGCCCCCTTCCCTCCCTCAATGCGCTTGGCTCTCGTATTGTGAGGCTCTCTGCTCGTCTCCGACATCTTCAATGGGAAACAAGTCGGATTCTCCCTGCAGGTACAAAGCCTTTCACTCCCCTATTCTCTCCCCTTGGTTTTGTCTTATCAGTGGGCATATTTCAAGCCCCTGGCCTTCCCCTCAGTCCGAAGGGAGGCTTGTCGGTGTGTATGTGTGTGTGTGTGTGTGTGTGTGTGTGAGACAGAATCCCCAGCAATTGTTATCACTGCTCCCACACGATCCCTTGTTATCTCTCCTGGTCAGTCGGACTGTGGCCCGTCAGTCAGCGTCTCTGCCGCGGGCCTTTTGCTATTAGATAAACACCTACTCCGCTTGCTCATTGTCCAGAGATCCCTCCCTCCCACGGGCCCTGAAGCACCTCCGGGTGCTGATCAGATGGAGATGCTCAACGCTTTGGACGGTGCGTGACTCACAACTACTATCTGGAACTTATTTGGCCTGCTCAAACTCCGGGAAGTAATTGTTTTGACCCCTGGGGAAGAAGTGCTGTCCCGTCTTCTAAAACTCCTCAGCCAGCGCAGAATGAGATGTCAACATATATCAAAGTCAACACATGGATATGACTGACTGAAAGTGATGTTCGGCTTCACTTCGACATTGTTTTCAAGAAAGGGCCTACTCGTGGGAATCACGACGAGAACGCACCAGGCTCTGGTTGCCACCGACGGTTACGTCACCGCACTGACCTGACCTTTGACCTTATCCCACTGCCCCCCCAGGCAGGAGTCCCACGCGGGGCCGCTGCTTTAATGCTCTTCCCTCCAGGCGGCTCACGCCCACCGAGCTCGTCTAACTCCCAATGCCGATGCGGCGTTTGGGCATCTCTGGCGCATTGGGATCAGAATCGACTTTATTGCCCACGTGTGTGAACATAAAAGGAATTTGACTCCTTTTTTTGGGGGGGGGTTGACATCACGTGCCAAAGTCAAGCCTCGTTATTAACGTGCTCCATCTGCTGCGGTTCACGGGACTGTCACAGCTCGCCGTGGGGTGTGAGGATGGAGGTCACGTGTGTGTGTTGAGTACACACACACACACACACACACTTAAGTAAAGGTCGACTTCTTAGTAGTGTTATTAAAGTTAAATATACCCCCGTTAAAATAACAGGGCATTCTGGGGGAAGGAATTCCATGAAAACAAGTGTGCGATCCACAGCGTCTTATCCCATCGCTGCCCTTTCGGGGTGGACACAGCACATCTGTAGCACATCTGTGGCTCACCGGCTGAGCCTCGTTTCGGATTCTATTTCAGAGTCCGTCCGTGGAGATGCCTGTATTATTCATCAAGTCGGTGAAGTGCACCTCTCTCTCCCTCTCTCTCTCTTATGCAACGATGGCGGGCCGTGCAAATAGCAGCCCGAGCTCCAAACCAGAGCAAGTCACGGTCCCATGAAGACGAGAGGATACGGCGATGGAGTCGGGGGGCCCAGAGGTCCTGTGCTGATCGTCCACATCCACGGGCCCAGAGAACAATCCTGGTTTGTTTTAGGGGATTTAGTAAGCTTGGAACTTGTGGATCAATGTAATGGAGTACAATTTTAGTAATATACTGTACTCAGCTGTACTCACACACCACTATCTCTACACGCACAACACAGGAGGGAAGAGGAAGACTACATTATTTCCCTGAAACACAACCTCCCTCCACCGACGGCCTATCTTCAGCAGATGCTTCTTCCACCGGTAGCAATCCGCTCACCTCTACCCGACCTCTGAATCCTTCTGGTGGATGGCCAGCATTGCTGCGTGATAGATTATCGACGACACAGAGGAGGTGATTGCCGAGGAGGGCCGCTCGCGGAGGGGTTTAAGTGAATCTGCCACTTCCTCCCCAACTATCACAAATCACAAAAAGGGGCCGCGAGCTCGCCTCCACTTTGGACCTTCTGAAATAAGAAGAGAAATGTACACTCGCAAACCCCCTGCTGGGCTTTTATCCGGCACAAATCAGACGAGCCTGGTGCCTCAAGCAGAGTGGAGCAGGATCCTCGCTGCGAGCTGTAAATGAACCGGCCAAATATTGTCTCCTAATCGAAGGCAGCAGTTTGTCCGTGTGCGTTGGCCCCCCTGCTGTAGAAATTGCGGACAAACGCACTAGGATGCTAAAAAGCTCCTTCGCCTTGTGTTCTCCTTCTCTTTTCTCAGCACTCTGTTCCCTTTAGAGTCCCCTCGTGAGCTGCGGCCTTGGTATTTTCTTTCTATCGAAGGCTATTTTTATAACATTTGCAGGGGGAGGGCGTTTTGGACCGTCTACGGTGGACAAACATGTCTACTTTGTTCTCGTCTCTCTACGTCCACCACCAAGGAATCGCGTCCTCGTGGAAAACGGAATGAAAACGCGGCGCTTCTACAACCGAATGCGGACGTCTCCTTTCTGACGCCGCCGGGGATTCGGGCTGCCCTCCATCGATCGGTGCACGACCCCCCCCTCTTCCCCGACGAGCGCCGCACCGGCCGCACCAGCTCAATGAGAAGTCGTCAGAGAAAAGGGGGAGGTGGGGGTGAGGGGGGGGGGGGGGGACTGAAATAAGGAAGACAGTAAAACCAAGCAGAGGAAAAGAGCGCACAGATATTCAAAGTAGGGAGAGTGGCGGAAAAAGAGAGAAATACTCTGGATGTTGTTTAGCCAGAGTCCACTGTTTTGCATGAGTTTGCGTATTCAGACCCAGTCAAATACGCGCACGCTCTCCGGGTACAGCGGCAGATATCATTCTGATGTCAATTGGCGGCATTTAGAGCTTGATCGTGGACAGAAATACGCTGCGACCTACGAGATGAGGACCATTACATTGTTTTTCTAATATGAGCACGGAGAAAAACCTCACCGTGGACTTTGTAAACACAAACACACGGTGACACACACACACACACACACACACGGTCAGTGCTCGGGCCAGAAGCTACTGAGGGCAGCTCTGTATCCGATTCCCTCTTGGAACGGGCCGCGTCCGCATTGTGCCGAGAGAGGTATCGGGCTACATTTACCGACCGAACATTCACGTGACACCTGGCGAGCGGCCCCGACGGCGCACAGTTCGTCCCGTTGTGAAGCTCCTTTTGGCTCACTGCTAAAAAACAATGGGCCAGGTCAGTCACAGGACACCGCGGAGCTACGTGTCCCAAATACCAGGCCGTTACTGGCTGATTCATTCAGTTCAGAAGGACCCATAAGAGCACGAGGAAAGAGTCCATTATTGCAGGGCTCAGAAGCTTTCCCCTTCTTGTTTTGCGTGTTGGCGCAGCGTTAAGCGATCTGCTCTAAACCACAGTAAGATTGTGATGACACTAAACTCCTTGGCCTAAACAAATACATGTATTTTTAAACCTGGAAAGCATGAGCACGCCGTTTTCCCGAGCTGCCATTGGCAGAGACGCTACCAAAGCAAAACAAACCCTTTCCAGAAGTCATCAGAGCCTAAAGTGATGTGGTGGATGTATTCAAACGCAGCCGCTGCGCACAGACCAGTTGGCAGCAGGAGATGTTGCATTACAGGGACTGAGGGACTGGCTTTGAGAACCAGTGGCAGAGGAGGAGAGGAGAATAATTGCTGGCTGTATTTTGGACTTGAGAGTGGGAGGATGAAGTTGAAGCTTCAGATGAAGTGGTAAGAGGGACTAGAGAAAAGACGGGCAAAAAGGTGCTTGGGTCAATGAAATACGCGACAAACGTCACTAAAGGAGGGTGGATTTAAGGCCGGAGGCTGCAGTAGGACACAAGGGGCACCAGTCAGACAGGCTCACGGAGCCCCGGGTCCCTCTGACCAGGCACAGGGGCAGCATTATGGAGACGTGGGCCTGGCCGAGGGGAGGAACAATGGCCGCAGTGTGCCGGAGCCTCGGGAGCATCCTAACAGCTGGAAGATAGCAGGTCCGTCTGTGGCCTCGCTAAATGGCACGCAAAGGGGAATTGCACACACACACACACACACACACGTGCATTTTCTCTGCGTCTTTCCCAGAATCCCCAGCTGACTTTCTTCCCACCTCATACCAGGCTGCCACCCCTCGCTTCACTCTCATCTCCAGCCATTCTCTCTCTCTCTCTCTCTCTCTTTGGTAATGCCCCGTCTTGGTCTTTGCGTCCTCCCGAAAGACAAAAAGTGAGCCGCGGGGAAAAAAAAGAAAGAAGAGAAAATTCTCCATGCTGGCGCGAGAACGCCAAAGACTGGCACGGGATCAGAGCAATGTCAACAAATAAGAGGTCAAAAAGCCTCCGCGAGAGGCCTGCCAAAGCTCTTCTGTTACGAGAGCCTTCCAGAAAAAACAAGAGAAGGGCAAACTGTGCAGGAATGTCATCCCTCGGAGCAAAGAGTTTACGTACGGGATCAGGTAAAAAAACGTGGCAATGTGCTCGCCTCTATTTTGGGAACACACCTGTAAGGATTTGTGCAGCAGAAAGACGGCTGTGTGGGTGAACCCCTCAGCTCTGATGCTGTTCACCGGAGTTTAACGTTTTCCCCTGCAGGCTTTAAAATACCTCACATAAAACAGAAGTAAAAGAACCACAGGAGATAACCCCCCCTTGGGACACAAAACAGAGAACGGGGGAGGAGGGGGGGGGGGGGGTTGAGGCCACGGCAGGAACCCGTGAGCACACATCCACTCTGAGGGTTTCGAAGGCAACTTTCAATTTATCCAATATTGCTAATGTTTCGAGCACCCGTACGCTTCCTCCGAGCGGCTGCCGACGCACGTCACACGGCTCCGGTCATGTGACAGCTTGGATGCCACTGTTGCAGGTTGATAAATCCAACAGCTGTGCTGCTCTGGGACTGTTTTGTCTACGGATTCGAAGCTGCTTCTTCGCCACACGGGAACCTGTACGTTTTTCTGCACGGATAATCTTTTTGTAACGTTATGGATGAATATACATTCTCGATACGTTCCATTGTGTCACGGTTCAGACAGTGTAGGTGTACGGAGCGGCGGGGCCAATTTTAATATGTAGAGTCAGCGCTTTCTGCCCAGACTTAGAGAAATTCCTTATGAGAGAGAGAGAGAGAGCGAGATGATCACATGCAGTCACCACGACCCGCGTTTGTGTCTCTTCTGATTCATCATTACGCCCGTTGTGAACATAATTCAAATAAATCAAGGAGGAACAGACACTGTTAACTAGTATCAAGGGCTCTGCAGCTGCCATTTCAATCACCAGCAACAGAAAAACTTGACAAATTCCCACAACAGGGCTCTCTCTCTCTATCCCTCTCTCTCTCTCTGCCACACAACTTTACTTCTGTACTTTGAGGGGCTTGCAGGTGAAATTGGCTGCTTGCTTCACTGTAGAGAAACGTGTTTTCTGCAGCATCCTAACACCTCGGTTGGGTTTTTAAATGGACATGGCTGCAGGAATAAAACAAACATCTGGTCAGTCCAACGTGACCCCCCCCCCCCCCCCTACGCCCATTGCCGCCCAATATCTCACCCGATATGAAAGCCGAGGACACTGTGCCCACATGTCTCGCTGGACTTGAAGAAGTACAAAGAAGGTTTCCAATTTCACAAAGCATGATGATTTTTTCTCTCCTTTTTTCACCAGTGGTGAGGGCTGTACCATCCCTCCCCCCACCATTGACTGGGAGTCCGAGCTGGCTGGAACAGACCCCGACGCCTCTCCCCTCTTTCTCCCCCCTCTCTCTCGGATCCGAGTCAACGAATTCACAATGTACCGACCTGAAACGCCGCAACCCAGGGACGAATTCAAACACATTAAACGCGAAATGTTGATTTTTTTTTTAATTGTGCATGTAGATCATTTGCTCCCCCGGTTTCTCACCTACATGGTCTTGCTAAGGCTGAACATGTCAAAACGCTGCCGCTGCTCCTCCTCCTGCAGGAGCTGTTGCAGATGTGGAGGTTTTCTCAATTGATCACAAGCGGTCCCGTTACAGATGTGTGCATCGCTCAACATGCTGTTCACTTTAAAGGGGGGGGGGGGGGGGGGGGTGGTTGGACCACTTTGGAGTCCTAACGTTGTCGAAACTGCCCCAGTGGTGTAGTGGCGGTCAGAGATGGCCAGGCAGTGTTGGGTTACCGACACCGTTATGAGTCAAGCAGCTCTAGTTTAAGAGTATTCTCACAACATGGTGACTCCGTATTAAAAAAAAGAGGCAATTCGTTGCTGCCGCGCGGAGATGCAAGAACGTTGGAGTAAGGTTACTAAAGTCACGTTTTCGAGTTAAATTCGACTTCGGTACGCATTTTGTCACATAATTACCTGGTATGTTGTCTTAAAAATCCGTTTATATTCTTCCCATTCTCAGTGAGCAGCAGAGCTCGCCGCCGTGTCCAAGAATTTAAATCCCCGGGTCGGATCCATGATTGTACTGTCTCTGATATCAAATGTACTCCTGGTGGAAGAGGCGGCGGAGAAGAATCCATGCACTTTTTTACAAAAGGGAATCTCGCGGTAGATGTTGGTGAAATCGGCTCAAAAACTAGTGCAGCCCAGCCAATAAAAGGGTCTCGTAACAAAATAGAACCCGTTAATTTTGCTATTGTGACAAAGATAATATTTTCGAAATAACAAGATGGAAACGACGTTTATTCGCAAGAAAATGTCCCCGTTATACCGGGCGATGATGGTACTTACCACTCTATTGTTGGGGGCGCGAGAGAGCGTTCCAACTGCTGCTGTGCTCGTGGGAGGCTCGCGCACGCCGCGCACGCCCGCTGTAATGGCTCGTTATGTCAGACCGTCATTCTGTGACATCTAATTCATTGAAGAGATTCGTTTGGTTCGATTATTCCAACATCCGCTGTAGATAAAATGCATTTATTGACACAATTGATGTGTATCCTAGAGATGCACCGCAAAGGTCAAGGACAATACCGAACACCACAGGAGCAGATAATGTGATCCTTGGATAATTTAATTATTAACACACACACACACACACACACACACACACACACACACACACACACACACACACACACACACACACACACACACACACACACACACACACTACATCTACTTGGCGTTGCAGCTGTAGTATGATGTGTGACATGTATATATTTGAGTAGCTTTACAAATAGAACATTCGTTTCCAGTTGTAAATTCAATTCAGTCTTTAAGTAACGCTATTCCTAAAATTGCAACACTTTATTTCTTACATTATCACCGCCCCCCCTCCTCCCCGGGTGAGTGACGTGTTTCGTCACAGCGGAAGTACAGCCCTCCAGCTTCACGCGAATTCACAACATCCAAGATGTCTGCCGCCACAGCCTGCCTCGTTTCCTACGGTAGCGACTCGGATTCAGATAATGAGTCAACTTCTAAAACCGGTGTCGTTAACGTGGACGCGACGGACCCGGACGCCACGGCTCACCTCAAACCTCTCAAATCTGTCCCCACGATGTCTGTGGCTGTTCTCAACTCCGCTCCCGAGGTCGCCGTTAAGGTAAGCTAACCGAGCTAACCAACGTTAGCTTAACGTTACATTGTGTAAAATCCCATGATAGGAATCCCTCCGTGCTTACGCATAATTGGTACACGTGTAGATTCAAATAACGTAACATTTTGAATTAATTATTGCTTATTGTGTAGTTAACAAGTGTAAACATTAATGTTATTGATCAAAGCTCACGTTGCTAGCGTTAGCGGTTAGCGGGAAACTTGAATGTCAGGAGGATGTTGTATTGTCCAACACTTACACGTTAATTTATTTTAAAAATTACGCGAATACTTTGGAAGAACTGACGTCATTGACGTTGTCTTAGGTTGTATGTGTTTTCCATCTATGTATCAGTTCGCTGATTTGTGCATGTTAACTTTAGGAGGCTGTTGAGACTGGCACACATCTGGACCCGTCATTGAAAGAAGTCACCTACAACCCGACGTTTGAAACCATGTTTGCACCAGAGGTAAGTTTTTGTCTTAATATGAGACCGGATTTCAATTGTTGTTGATCGTTTTTGTTTTTACAAGTCGTCATCTCCTGATTCGATAAACTGACGGATCCCATCTTCCTCTCCCTGATTCGCATGAAGAAAATAAAGCTAGATACGTGGCTAAATCAGCAACTTCTGAAGTTGTCTCACATTCTCTAGTTATGAGAAAATGCTGTGACGTTTCATCATTAATTGCCGATCGGATACAGGGTTCTTCACTTTAACGAGATCCGGGCAATCTGCGATTGAAACAATCCCAGTCATGTAAATATAAAATAAATAGTTTATTTTTTGGGGGCATTATTTGGTCCTTACATAATTACAGAGCACCAACGTATCTGGGAGTCTTTCATAGCCACACCTCGAACAATGCAGAGTCAGCGCTGAACGGGACCAGCCGGCCACTTGCATCTCATGAATGCATTAAATCACAATTGAATAAATAAGCAGAATTAATGTTTCCAAAATCAATGTTTAGTTATTGTGTTATTAATGCTTGTTTGATTTCTTTTTCTCAGTTTGGGCCAGTCAACCCATTTAAGAGCCAGCAGATGGCTGCCCCCAGAAACATGTTATCTGGATATGCAGAACCTGCTCACCTCAACGACTTTATGTTCGAACAGCAACGAAGAACCTTCTCCACCTATGGTAAGCTCATCTGTGACCCGTGTGGTGGATTTAAATCATGCGGCCAATGTATTCCTATTCCTCCTTTTTATCCTGACTTTTAGGGATCCTTTTACAACTCTCTTCTCTCTGCCTATAGGTTATGCTTTAGATCCATCTGTTGACACACACCAGGTAACCGCTATCAGCTACATTGGCGCAGTGGATGAGGCCGAGAAAAACAAAGGTGATCCTTCAAACCATGTTTCAATGCGTTTGTCTGCATCTGACTACATGGAACCGGCTCTATTTATAGTATGTCTCAACTGCATGAAGTAAGAAATATGTCTGCTGTCTCTTTGTTTAGGGCTGACTGTGTTTGAGACCGGACAGAAGGACAAGAGGTCTGAGAAAAGAAAAAAGATCAAGGGTGGCGAGGCAG
The DNA here is from genome assembly GCF_964276395.1 of Gasterosteus aculeatus. NCBI lineage: Eukaryota > Metazoa > Chordata > Actinopteri > Perciformes > Gasterosteidae > Gasterosteus > Gasterosteus aculeatus. Next base: position 12,541,137 of record NC_135706.1, read on the forward strand.
GAGAGATTGATACATTCCTTGGACCATGGGCAAAATACATAGATGAAAAAGATAGTGCCAAACCGTCAGAGGTAAAACTGTGTTCAATATATGGTTTCAAATATTCTGGCTGTATTTGAAAAGGTCACTGCTCCATTATTAACCCGATTCACTACTCCATAGAGTGGCAAAGAAGAAGGTAGGGCATTGTCCAGGTTCAGGCTGTAAGGATTAGTGTTGGGCAGTAAGACAGGTGGACTTGCTCTTACTAATATGGTTGATTTATGGTTCATATGGAAAGCCTCTTTGTAATTTGCCTCATGCATGAACAGTGTTCCCCACCAACTCACTCAAACCTCTGATCTCAGGGAAAAGTAAAGAGTGGCCCATATCCGGACTTCAGTTTGCTCAGTCTGCATTCATGTTTTTGGTAATTGTATGCTTAAATGTGTTTTACAGGAAGAGCAGAAAGAGCTGGATGAGATCACAGCCAAGCGGCAGAAGAAGGGAAAGAACGAGGAAGAAGCTCCTGCAGAAGAGAAAACTATTCTCCATGGTACCGTGCACCTCTTAATATAGTAACATATAATGTCCAGTCCAGTTTCATGGCATTAGACAATCTTCCTTGACGAATGAGGTTTGCTGAGTATTTCTTACAAGACTTCTTGTTAATTGAGGTCAGCAGTTCAGTGGGCTCTAACCGCTGTATCCAAATGCAACTGGATTGTTTTTCATTATATTTTGTCTTTGCCCCCCCCCCCCCCCCCTCCTCTTCCTGCAGTTAAAGACATGTATGATTACCAGGGCAGGTCCTACCTCCACATCCCACAGGATGTTGGTATCAACCTGCGCTCTACAGAGGCTCCAGACAAGTGTTACCTGCCTAAGAAACAGATTCATGTCTGGTCCGGACACACCAAGGTCAGTGGGAAGGGACGTGGCTTATTTGCGTTTCTGTGTGTACATACATACATACATGACCCTTTTACTTACCAGTTAATGATTCTAATGAAGTATTATTACATTACACGCCATTTAGCCGACGCTTCTATCCCTCCGAACTTTGCTGATGGTTGATACTGTAGTTTTAAAATTATTCCAAAGTGCTAAAAAAAAAAAGAGCGCCGGTGTTTGTGGGGAAAAGAGAGAACATTCCATCATGCTCTGTGTTAGAATTTATGATTAAGTTGGTAAAAGCCTCCCCGGTGCTTTTGAAGGAACTGATAACGCAGTTGTACGCGCGCTGCTTGTCCCTGACAAATTCAAGACCATTCTGCCTCATTGAAACCACTGTCATGATTCAAATATAAAGGCAAACACTGGGTCATTCCAAGAGATCCGATCCAATCTTCAGACCTGCTGGAACGCTTCAGGGAGAGAGAAATCTCTCAAGCTTTAAATTGGCTCCTATCTGCGTTGTGCTGCAAGTCACAGCCCTCATTTGAAATACAAAGAGGTTTGAAAAGATAATAAGCGTGTGGAAGCACTGATGTCGAGATAATAGATGGAGGATGGCACACGCGTAGTCACCAAGGTTTTATGACATTTATTAGGAGGAAGTTTGGTAACTTAAAAGTCAACATACTTTCCATGACTATAACAAAGGCAGGATAGTCTGCACACGCGCACACACACACACACACACACACTTTTCTGCCCTGCTTATTAAGAATCCGCTGTATCCCCTTTGGAATGGATTTAATATTAAAAAAATGTAATATAAATGCTGAATTGAAGCCCTTTCCTTAAATGTTAGAGTAAAATATGTGTTTTTAAAGTTTCTCACCAATACAAAAAGGATAGACATTAGTCTAATAAACAATTTTAGCAATAATATCAATCATAGATGATTTATGGTCCAAGCAGACATTCATGAATTCTTCATTCTAAATATGCAGATCTGTGGCATTATAACATTATACGGGTCAATATCATATGCACCTCAATGCTCAATAACAGATGTTTCTAAAATGATGAAACGCTTGTTAACACACACATTGTCAACTCTGCCCTGTAAATCTTGCTGTTGCCAAAAATGTAGAGCAAGATTTATGTAAGAATAGAAATCATGGTCAGGAGAAAAAAAACCTTCCAACTTCTCCCGTCTGTTTGTTTTCCAGGGTGTCAGTGCCATCAGACTATTTCCTCACTCTGGTCATCTTCTGCTCTCCTCCTCCATGGACTGTAAGATCAAGGTGATAATCCCCTCAGCAAATGCATTCATTCACACCCACAGTATTCCATGATGGCCGAACTGTGTTCACTTCTTGTTTAATCTCTTTCTCTCCACAGCTGTGGGAAGTGTACGGTGAGAGGAGGTGCATACGGACATTTATTGGTAAGTGAAATTCACTTTTGACTTAGTCAACACTCATGAATGTTAATAATCAGTTCAAGGAAACAGAAACATAATTTCAGGATAGTTAACTGGATCGATCGATCGATCAATCGATCATCAGCAAACCTGTTGAGGTGAAATGTGCTTACAGAAATGCGCAGCAGGGACAGCCTGTAAGCTCAACCGCACTCGCGACCCGTCTTCTGACCATTGACGGAAAGTAAAGGGATGGGTGGGTTTCTGGAGGGTTTAGCTCATGTGTTCAGGTCGCTTGCGCTCATGCCAGAGGCGGCACATTGTCTGAATCGAGAGTGTTTGCAGCCGTGGTTCCGCTTGTCAACCCCCTCTCAGAATGTGCATAATTCAGCAGCGCCAGGGCCAAAGGGAAGGAGGGGAGGGGGGCAGGAGACCCGGAGCTGGCGTACAGGAAGAGAGGAGGCAGCTTAGGCTGGGATAGACTGACAGAGAATGGCTGTCTGTGTGGCTGATGAGCAGCAGCAGAGTCAGATGATGATGTTTTAGAGACTATTGTAGTTTTTTGTTGCTGTGCACTTAGTTCTATTCTCTGCTGTCTGGTTTATTCACGTCACAGCATTATTTCACACTCGTTTCCTTTTATTTTTTTGTAGAATTTAATTGAATATATTTTCTTTAATGGAGCTGCAAGGAGAAATCCGCTAATTGCCAACTATTTTGCTCATTGATTTAATTTGTACGTGTCGTCGTTTTTAAGGAAGAGGCAAACATAACAATCAAGAAGGAAATAACAGTATGCATATCATTATGTATGCGTTTTCGTTCTGCCTTCAGTAGTTTGTGTGTCTGTGTTTTCCCGTACACACAGACCTGCACACACACGCCTCGCGGTCAGAGCAGGCGAGCACCGGGGCTCAGTCGCCGCCGCTATCGCTGTGAAAACAATGTAGCCCTGATAAAAGCCAGTTTTAACTAGAGAGGCGTGTCTGCGTGTGCGCTGAGCCCACGGGGGGCCTCTCATCACCTGCACTGCACGAGGAAAGCTAAAGGGGGGGCTGCATGAATTTGGATTTGGATTTCAAAAGCAGGAGGTGGAAAAGACAGATCGGGCGTGTCGTTTTTTTATCGTTTTTGCCCATTTCAAGATTCCATATCCCTCGTCTGCCACAGCCCACGTAGTCTTCGTCCCTCAACGAGTCACAGATTTCACATTCCTTGAATGAATTGTCTTCCTGAGGTGGTAAACAATTGCGTGGAGCGCATGTAATTAGTGTGGCGCATGTCTGTTTGTTTGTTTGTAATATTTGTGCGTTTGCTCCACTTGTTTTAGGTCACAGCAAAGCAGTGAGAGACATTTGCTTCAACAACAGCGGGACCAAGTTCCTCAGCGCCGCCTACGACCGTTACCTCAAACTCTGGGACACTGAAACAGGTAGATGGTACCAACGACTCCTTCACATCACCTCTTGTTGTTGTCTTAATGGAAGGTATTCATTATACGTATAGTGTGTATGGACGCACACAATAACCCGCTGCAGTACAATAATATGTAACCTTGATCTCACAAGGCGGCATCCGAGAATGTGAATAATGGCAGAACCCTCAGCTTCCTTCTGTCCTTTTCTTAATCAAACAATTCTCTTCAGAACTCGTGTGTTTCCAGAAGGTCAAAAACACATTTCTACCAAGTTGTTGTTCGTTTGCCATTTACACAGATTGTACACTAACGTTCCTCCATTTTGCTAATTGATGGATCATTTTGATCATTTTTCAAACGTAGACACTCAAATCCAGTCGCACATTTCCACAGTGCCGCAAACCATGTCTGCAGATATGTCGTCACCATCTGTGACACAATCTGATCTCGTAGGACGTGTCCTGTGGCATTTCACAAAACCGACAGGATATACTTGTTAAAATGCCGTCTTGTATCCATATTGTGCTAAAATGTCATCGCTGTGTGTGTGGTGGCATTGAACTTTTCAATGGAATTGGGTTTCAAAGAATGCTATTTTCAAAGCAGACCTGTCTCATCACAAATTCTCCACCCGCTCATCTTAAGGGTGTGCCGTTCCAGCAGAGGGCAGAAAAGAATCAACAACCCCCCCCCCCACCCATCCCTGCCGGTTAACAGGATGCCGTGATTGGTGTTAACTTAGTACCCCATTACAAGTTGTTCCTTGCATCTAGAATGTCACTTATATCACATTCCAGGTTTGTCCCAGTTGCAGCATAAAATAGGATGTAATTCCGAATTGGAGCCTCTGTTCTTATTTTAGGGGCCTCCCTGTGTTGCAGTCATTTCTTATCTCCTCTTCCCCTCGCAGCTCTGACTTTTCCTTTCCCCTCGCTCCACAGGCCAGTGCATCTCCCGCTTCACCAACAGGAAAGTGCCGTACTGCGTCAAGTTCAACCCGGACGAGGAAAAGCAGAGCCTCTTCGTGGCCGGCATGTCTGATAAGAAGATAGTTCAGGTAGGGTTGTCGCGTTGCCGGCGCTCTCTTTGCGTGGCCCCCTGTGCTCTCAGGACAAACACTCCGGTGTTTGTGTAGCCGGGGCTTGAGGTTCAGAGGCTGACGGGACTAGAGCAAAGCCATTAATCACCGCTAGCATTTGGGTGAAGGAGAAGGCAAGGGGAACATTCTGTGATTTAAAGTCCAGAAATACGATCCAAACTTCTACAGATGAAAGTTTGAAAAAGTATTCATTGATGATATGACGAGGTGCAGCCGGCCCAAAGTTTGTCTCCTAGTTTTTCTGATGATCACTAGTCCCGATCACAATGTCTGGCACAGTATTGAGGGTTTGTGCTAAATCATGCAGCTCCCTTCGGGGTTTTGAGAACAGATGGTTGCTCTTGTGAGCATCGGAAAGCTAAATTAAGCCCAAAGAAGGCATGAATTGAGTTGGATGTCAAATTAGTTTGGACAGAAATGCTTCCTTTTAATGTGAGGCCTGGGGGCCGTTTCTATCTGCTTTTCTCCGGGAAAGCTCATCGGTGTCAGTGAAGCCATTTTTCTAAGGTGAAACCAGTTTGATGGGATTTTGTGACTCCGTTTTACTGATTCACTTTATTTAGCTTTGGCTCATCCTGTGTTTACCTCCTGTGTCTCTCCATCAGTGGGACATCAGGACCGGTGAGGTCGTTCAGGAGTACGACCGCCACCTGGGAGCCGTCAACACCATCACCTTTGTGGATGAGAACCGGCGCTTCGTGAGCACGTCGGACGACAAGAGCCTTCGAGTTTGGGAGTGGTAAGCACAGACCAAAGCTCAAAACGGCCCTGCGGTGTTTTGAATTGATTACACATAATCTAGTAGACGCACTGCTCCTTTAAAAAGTGGTTCTTAAGGACAGGAGATCTCCAAAGCTCCAGACAAGCCTATCGTGGATGAAGCTCGCCCAGCCGCTAATCCGACTCCTCCGCCTCGGTGGGGCTGCTTTGCATGCATCTGTTGCACTGGCAGTTTCTTTTCCCGCCCGGAGCCAACGTACATCGACCGAGCTCCAGCAGGATCCTTCTTTGAGCCGGGCCCAGGTTGCCAATTGTACATCTTAATAAATAAGCATTTAGAAATGCCTCCACAAATTAAATCATTGGAAAGGAGAGAGGCGCTTGGATAACCGGCGGGTTAGACAAAGTAAACCTTTTTTTAAAGTCTCCTTTCCTTGCAAAACCACTTCTTCTTTTTTTAACAAAATCGTGTTCACTGCCTTGCAGGAGCTTATTTGCGTTTGGATATTGTGACACGTGCTGCTGCGTGTTTTTTGCCCTAAGGAAAACCCACCAATTGGGCTCCTCCATCAGGCCGCTGGGCTCTGAGAAGTGAAACCATGCGAATAACCGCTTCTGAGCGCCGAGTTGTGCCGGCTTCAGTTTCGCTCCTTCTGACCGATATTTTCAGATTTAGCCGCTTGTAGTTGCTCTGGTGACTTGCGGATTAACAGGTGGTGGTATTTTTTTGTTTTGCTCAGAGACGAGTAATATTTGAAGACCGTCTGAAAGATGAAGCTTCCCTTTGACCTATTTAGCCTGTAATTCAAGTTGCAGTTTCATTTTATTTGTCCTTTTGTGGAATGTGGAAGCAAACGGTGCAGGACAGAGAGCGGCTTTACTGCCCCTCGTTCTCCCGCGGATTAGCCTCTGGCTAACCCCTCTGGTGAGACCTGCAGTGAATATAACAGAACGGTCCCGTGACAATGTGAGGACCAACCCTCCACGTCACGCTGCAAAAGCCTTCTCGTTATTTAAATTCCATCATAACTAACCTTTTCTGGAGAGACTGCTTCGTCTGCAGCAGACGTTCGTCATCGAGAGGGGGGTGGGGGGTGTTTGGTGCACTGTGCCAGCATGCCAGCAGGGAGAATCAGCACTTCACAAAGCTGTTGTTCAGAAAGCTCGAAGGGACATTCGGGATGATTATGGGCCGAAAAATACATTTTAACAAAAGATTTTCTTTGAGATGTAAGAGAAAGCGTGAAGGACATTTTTGCTACGTCTTCTATGTCATCCACGTGCTCGATCTCCCTCGGGCCCCGACTTCCATCGTGCTCCTGACCTTTTTAAACGCACGCCCTGCCGACCTAAATATAACTTTGTAAATGTTTGGCCAGTCGTGATGACTGTGTTGGCCGACCATTTCGTCTTATGTCTTGATTCTGTTGTTTGCCGGCTGATTACAGAATTTAACCTCAACCTCCCTGCAGATGACAAGCCTGCGAATCTAAAGCTCACATATGAAATATACAAACGTGCCGCTTGTTATGCGATCGATGCAAAACGCCACAAGCAACAAGAAGCCATACATTTTTTCACAAATCTCCCCATAGATTGTTTGTCATCTGTTTCCCTTCCTCCCGCCGCGCTGCAGACAACAGAACATTCACGCCGGTTATTTCTGGAGCTCAGAAGAAGAGATCTGATGGCTTTGTTTCTTCCCGGGTTTAGCGCGGCACATCAGCAGGCATTTGCTCCGACAAACCCGCGTGTGTGTGTTTGTGTGCATACGTTTTGGTTGTGTAGAAGGGTTTGCATTTCTCATTAAACAGTCTTCAGTTCCTCAAAGACCATCTTTGGTCTGTGCAAACATGTTGCCATCCCTCTGCTCCAGCTGGGTCTCATCTCAGGCATGCTTTAGTTTAAGCAGAAGGCCCAACGGGAACGGCCCACTTACTTGATGCAGACACACACACATCGTGTGAAGGCAGAAAGACGCATTGGTCACACTTTTGAGTTGTTGTTGAGCTTTGAGGGGTGGCCGCAGGTTGCTCGCCCCTCCAGCGTTTCACTCCTCTCCAAGTGTTCTCACTGTGCTCTTTTTCTGTTTGTTTGTTTTTCAGGGACATCCCTGTGGACTTCAAGTACATCGCTGAGCCCAGCATGCACTCAATGCCAGCTGTGACACTCTCTCCCAACGGTGAGTAGCCAGAGGCGCCTGAGGGGCGCATATATCCATATCGCCGGACGGAGGTGGATTCGGTTTCATATCTTTAATTGTTGGTCAATGCGCTTTGACATCTCAGTCAATTTGTGCGGAGAGATGTCTAGATGGAGTCCTCGGGATCCGGTCCGATCTATTGTGATTGATGGGTAGATAGTCCCACAGTGTAGGCGGGAGTGAACTGTAGAGCAGTTTCAATTAAAGACACGTCACAGAGGGATGAGAGAAGCTGAGCTTGAGCTGAAAGATGCTCTCCTCCATCTGCAAATGTAAAAACATTTAAAAAATACTAATAAATATGAGCAATACTGGTGATGATCGGCTTAGCTTAGTCTTTTTCCTCGCTGTCTTTGCCAAGAAGTTACTGTGCCGGGCCAAGACAAAGTTGCCTCACGGCTTGGTGTTTTCACAATACAGGCTACCGGTTTCCTAGAAACAAACTATTCCATTTCAAATGCTTTTTTCTTACTTAGTATGTATTCTGATTCTTCTGATTCATGCGGCTTCTTAACATGAATGTCCACAGCTCAGGGTTGGGGTTAAGACGTGTGATTGGGACATTGCGTTTCTGTATCATGTGGAAGCGGAATAAACAGCCGAATGAATGATTTTTCTTAGACGTGACACACAAGTCCCATCAATCCTTTTCCAATGCGAGGCTCCATTTGAACAGGGAATCCCCTGTTGCACCCAATCAGCTCCAGCTCCCCTCAAACTCGGCTCTCCTGTCGTCGCCCGTTCCCTCCCCCTCCGCCCACTTTGATTTCTCCCTTTCCTCTTCCCCCTCCCACTGTCCCTAGTCCCTTCCTGGCTTTTGGGCATCGTTCTTGTTTGTGCCAAGGTGGTTTGTTCCTCCCTGCGTCCTCGGCAGGAGACCGTTCCGTTTTCTTTTGCGCCTCAATCCTCGAGTTTGCACCTTTTCTTGTTTGTCTGTGCTCATGAGGCATATTTCCACCTCGTATGTGTATTTGACTCTACCTGCCAGAGCATCTGATAAGCTGGCATTTTTAGCTCGTACGCGCAGCATCGTGGATCCACATTTGTAAAGAAATCATGCTAATGGTACAAATGTCAGCCTTCAGAGCTCAGATGTTCGGGTGTTGAAATGATTTTCCGCTGTCTTACTTTATATGGACCTTTTAAACTTTACTGATCCTTGAATGGGTCTTTTTCATAAGCATGTTGTATTATTGGCTGTTAGCTACATGCTGTTTTCCTTGTTTCTTACCCCAGGTAAATGGCTGGCGTGCCAGTCTATGGACAACCAGATTCTGATCTTTGGAGCCCAAAATCGCTTCAGACTGAACAAGAAGAAGGTCTTCAAAGGCCACATGGTGGCCGGCTACGCCTGCCAAGTGGACTTCTCCCCCGACATGAGGTAAGCCTGTACTCAGCAATCTTCTGATGAAAGGGATCAGTAGGCAGCGAAGATACTCAGAGCTGATTAATAGTTTAGAATAGATTCAATTTCAGCCAATGAAGAAAAAAAGAATTGACAGAATTGAAACCCAATGATGATTCGTGGGTTTCTTTGAGGTGTTTTGGAAGTCTTACTGAGTTTAGCAGTGAGATCGCACTCAGCAGATACCCACTGTAAAACGCCCCGGGTGCACTCAGAGCCCAGGGAATTCAGATGATCTAATGTTCTCGCCCCAACACATTTTCAGGTCTGACCACCTTTCAGTATCCATAGCAACACTGCAACTCCTGGCTAGAATAAATACTATTTATTTAGACCTTATGCAGGGTCCTTTTTCGTGCTGATCTCTGCTCCTTTCTTCCAGCTACGTGGTGTCTGGAGATGCCGATGGGAAGCTGAACATTTGGGATTGGAAGACCACCAAGCTGTACCACCGGATCAAGGCTCACGACAAGGTGTGCATCAGCGCACTGTGGCATCCGCACGAAACCTCGAAGGTCATCACCTGCGGTTGGGACGGACAGATCAAGCTCTGGGACTAGATGTCCGGATGTGTGCGTGTGTGTCTGTTCTGGGAGGGGGAATAGAACTGAACTGGTTCACGATAGACAGACAAGACGGCACTGGTTGTCCCATGGATTTTGTGAAAAACAAAGTGAAAGCCACAGGACTGGTATCCAGTCCAATTGTTGCAGCGTATTTTTGTATCCCGCCGTGAGAGTAAAAGCGTTATTATCTGTACAAAGATGACCACACGCATGCATTTAAAAATAGTTTCTTCTGCAAACGGCATATTAGCGTGGAACCGTGACATTTTTTAAAATATCTTTTTGTTATTTCAATGTATAATGTTCTATGTAGTGTACCTCTGTAATCCTCGGTAACCATTCTTAGTTTTCAATTGTGTGAACATCCAATTGTGGAAATAAACATTCTGTAAATTTGACCTCTTTAAAAAATTATGTATTAGTTTCTCTAAGACAGTGTATTCACGCCCGTAGTTCAACTCAAAATCGAATTTATTATCGGAGAAATCGTATTTATTTCGTTTTTTCTGTCAAACGGCATTGAAATATTTAGCCATTTTCATTTTAATTACATGCTCAGGTTGGAATTAGTCCCCTACATCTTCACAAAGTGACGGTCTGGTGCAACAGAGATAGTGGCGTGAGGCCAATTTGAACACAAAGAAAACTGGAGGGGGAAAAGAAACCGCAGTTCCACAAAAGGCTCTTTTCTGCAGATCTCAATGGTTTTTATAACAAAAAAAGAAATGACAATTGAAGTTCACATTTTCTTTTTGAATCCTATACACTCGCCCACACATTCTAAGATCCAACCAACACACTGAACAAATTTAGAGGTGACACTTTATTCCTGTTATTGTTGCTGCGTATTATAAGCAGCTCCAATGCACCGGCCCCTAAATATCAATTTCCTGTGGTTCAGTTGATGAGTTGAGACTATTGAAGTCAAAGTCAATCTCAGAGAGGACCATGAAGATCGAGGTCCCTGTGATCCAAGGAGCTGACCTGCAGCCAACCACACTGCCACTACAGGACGTTGACTCCGCCCCTGCGGGCGGCTGAGGTCACTGCAGGCCAGGAGGCGTTGAGTAACGGCACGAATTAAAAGAAAAGGGTCGGGCCAGAGGAGGGAAGTCCGTTTTAAGAACAGCCGTGCTCTCGCAACGACGTGTGCTCTGATCCAGAAGCTGGGATGTGCGTTCTGTTTGGTTCCGTTCTGGCTTCCTTTAAGGCTTCCAGGCCGCGTTGACCCAGCTCAGGGTGTAGGCGCTGCTGGCGTTCAGGACGTTCTTATGCAGGAAGAGGTGAGGCGCGGCCGGGTCGCTGTTCACGTGGAAGAGGCGGAAGTTCGCGTGCTCCAGCTCCTTCAGCAGGCTGAACCAGTAGCGCACCACGGTTGGATCATCGCCTCCCACCTCAAAGCCCGCCCAGTGAAGGTGAATCTCCAACAACAGCTGACCCACCGAGTCCAGGACTCCTTCCAGGATCAGGTTCTCCAAAATCTTCCATTCTGCGCTCTCCATATCTGCCTTCAGCACATCCACCTAGAACAAAGGGGGAGGGGGAGAACACACTGGCTTTGGGTTTTTCCTGTTCCAGGTAATAAATGAGCGATTCATGAGACTGGAATGACAATAAACTCGGTGGGATTATTGAAAGCAGAAGCTGATAAAAAGGAGTAAGTGAAGCTTGGCCTTTGTTCCTGCTCCAGCGCTGTCGGTGATGGATTGAGTGGAGCAAAGAGCAAATTACAGCTTAATAAGGTGAATGTTAAAAGCACCCGTAGGGTTCATGTGAGGAGACTTGTTTAATACACATTCCTTAAAGTCTTTTGCATTGCCAAAGATGTCTATTGTCCGACCTTTATGTCTGTAAAAGTCGTGTTGGAGACGAGGCTTTTATTCTTTCTAGGCCCAGTGTTTGAGTTGGCGTTTTCTCAGCTAGTATATCATGCAGCCACTAAATTAGTAGCGATAAGACCTGAGGCGAGGTTTAGATTACAAGAAGAAATAGGCCCGGGGGAATGTGGTGTCATGTCTTATTTCATTACAGATAACATGAGACACTAACCAAAGGAATTTCATGGTGCCATGGACTTTTTTTAATTGTGGGAAACGCTCACATATCTGAAACTAAACTGAAAAACATCATCAGTCGCCCTGTGACAGCACGACCATGAAATTCCTTTAAAACCGATGTCTTTGGTGGCGCTGCAGAATTCCCAGCCCTCATTAGCGGAGCCCAGCGAAGGCCTGGAGATTCTCAACGAGCAGCAGAACAAGTCCACGTGTTGTCCTCCGTCCTCCCCGTGGGCCTACAAGCTCCAACGAGTCGAGATGTGCTGCTTAATTGGACAGGAACCTCTTGGAGGAAAAAAAAAAATACATGGCATCATCAAGAGGTGATGTATTAACCTCGTCTCTAAGGGGGTGGCTTTTTTTTAATTATGTGTCATGCTGCGTTTCTGTGTACGTGTCGTTATTATTTCCTTTTTCTCAGCCTCTGATCCAATCCAGTCAAAAGGCCGAGCAAGGCTCCTTAGCTTAGCATAAGGCAGGAACCATGGAAACGGCTGGCTTGGCTTCGTCCAAAACAAATCAATATCACCTTCTAGCATCTGGGTGGTTACATAACTCATTTATTTTATTTGCACAATTAACAAGCGTACCAATAGCAGTTGCTTTTATGAAATGTTACATGCAGCACTTGCAGCCTCCCAACAAGCAGACGATGGCTCCTCGCCAAGAAATGCATTTATTCTCAGACAATAAATAAATAAATACTTGAACAGTGGTTTCTCTCACCATGGCAACAAATGGACTTACATTTGGACGTGTTTTAACATACTGATCTGTTCATATTGTTAATTCTTGCTTGTGTATTTTTATCTTATTTTATTCTTATATTGCACCAATTCACCAAGTCAAATTCCAACGTTTGTGGCAATAAATGTCTGAAATGTGTTTATTTCATGGTGGGCAAATCCCAGCTAAACAACAAACAAAACCGTTATTTGATGTCTCCTTTTGTTCAACAATCGGTCTTGCCACACTAATTCAACTGTTACCTCTAAACCAGATAGATGAATATTACAGCTTATCTGACCTTTTTTGGTATTATGCGTTTTTTTAAGGTTTTCCTTAGTGAGCCGTGACATTTCATTTCACATCTGAGAGGTTTGTTGATTCTGTACTTTCTTTTAGAAGCTTTATCTACACTCACTGTGTATTCGATTTGTGCTTTTCATTTTGTTCTTACTTCCTGTGCAGCTGACCGTTAAACTTCAGATAAAGATAGTTCCTCCAATTTAATAAGTTGAAATTATGAGACCAAAAATGAAACACCTTGTTAAAGTACCTCTACGCATGGTTCATGAGCAGTTTCAGGAAATTAGTTTCATTTGAGATGAATCGTGAAAGCTGTGCAGATCCCCAAAGCTTTAACTCGCACCTCCAGCAGGGACTTTAATTAACGTTAATGTATGTGATGAAACGATTACCGTGACTGCTTTTTGTTGAAATAAAATAAAGATGGAAGCATGTTGTGCTTGTGTTCTACCTGTAATGTGGCAGCACGTCATTTCATTCATTCTGAAAGTACCGCTTTCTATTACCAATACCTTTGTATTTTGCACGTAGCAATGTGATCAGTTTCTTTCCATAACTGAGACGTGAGTTCCTGCGCCTGACATTTGTCACCGCGGTGACAGATTCTTTGTCTGTTCACCGGAGCTCAGGCAATGAATCATCCGTGTAGCATTTTTCGACCTTTCCAGCACGACGCTTCCTTCTTCGCCGCTGCTTTTCTTTCCCCTCACAGATGCTGGACGAGAGCCTCTGAGAAGAAGCAGTTCGGCTCCTCCGGCACATTAGGGACTTAATGGCGTTAATGCCTCGTTACACGGATGTGTGCGCGGCTTTGCATTTAAAACAAGCGGATGTACTTTCACCCATGAAGCAGGATGCTGTCCAAAGCCACCCACACAAACGCATACACGCACCAACAGGTATTTCTTCATATCTTGTCACAGAATCTTAATAAAACCCTTTGCTTTTGGCTCCAGAAAAAATATTATTAACTCGAGCTTTCAACTGGAGAATTATGACTTTTTTTAATGACAAAAACTGCTCATTAGAGCGTTTTTGTATGAAAGTAAATAGTTTTAACCTGGTCGTGTTGCTCAGCAAAAGGGCCAAACCAGCGAAGCCAGTAGGGCACAAACAACAGCACATAAAGGGAAACCTCACTTTTATAAACACTATAAACTATACACACACTTTCATGCCTTGGAAAATACTCTGCAAGATTCCATAACCTTACGATAAATACTATATGAATGTGTAATCTTTGATGATGCTCCAATGAAAAGGAATTTTGTATTTGATCTCAACAGAACCTCTCCTGGTTAAATGTAGATAAAAAGAAAATGATGTTTTCTTAGACAAAACATATGAGCCTTGAGTGACTTTCAGCGGTGTTTTTATGACCAATGCGCGGAAGTTTGGCTTCTTTGCGCGCGAATGATCCCTCATTCTTCACATAAACCGGCCTGTTGGCCGGATCTATAACTGTGTTCATCATTATGCTCGCTATCAGTGGGCTTGGTGTGTGTACATGATTGATCTCGTGTGCAATCACCCCATCTAATGAGGTGGGACAAAATCCCAGGAGGGGTTTGAAGACGCAACATTCAGTACGATATTCGAAGGAGGAAAGCTAATTACATATCCGTGTTTATCCACTTGGAAAAATGAGTCATGATGGGCCGCGTTGAGTTGTGGGGTGCGCTGGAATGTAAAAACCTTTCACTTACACAGGTAGAAAAAAAACATGGTTCCAGTTGTTTATTTTGGGCCCTCCCGCTCCGTGCCCCTCACCTCTCTGTGTCCGAAGTCGTTGAGGATCGTGGCCAGCTTCTTGGTGCTGGCGTACTGACGCTGAGCGACGACGGCCGGGTTCGGATCCCTCCAGTCCACGGAGAGCCGATGGAGCCACATTTCACCCTGCAGCAGGTGAGGCTGCTTCTGGCTGGGATCGAAGCAGTGGACCTCACATCCCGCCCGCGCCAGAGATCGCTCCAGGGATCGATCGTCCGCGCCCAGCCTGCAGCCCACACAAGACCAGCACTGTAAAGGGTTTTCTTGGCCCAATGTGCGACGTCATAATTCATTGATGGTTAGAAACCTCAGCACAAATAATAAATAATATCATTTTAAACTGCCACTGATTTAAGAAACAAGAAATAAATAACTTCGTTTTGATGTGTAAATCAATGTAGCGGGACACTTTTCCCGTACTTCTCCTCCCCAACGTTCCCTCTCCCTCTTTCCCACGCTTTTCTCTCCTCACCCCCCCTCCCCCTCCCCCTGTGCCTTCTCGAATTCTGCAATTTTCTTCACTTCTCCTTTCTTCAGTCGCTGTCTCCGCGTTCCCTCGTGTCTAATTTCTACCACGGCTGTGTTGTGCGATTGCCGCAGAGGGAGTACACATTTCTCCCACAGATGAGTCACTGGGTCTCCACACGAATCCCCACCAGCAGCGAGATTAGAGATGCGCACATACAGGGAGCGATTGAGATGCAACTAGACATCTGCGCCAAATGTTTCATATACTTCCGTTAGAGTTTCCCCCTTGTCTCTGGTGGGGCGTTTTAGCCAGGAATCACTGCTGGGACACTTTACACAACTGCCAGAGGGGATTATTCATGGCGTAGTGGGGTTCACGCTGCATCAGAAGCCATCCTGTGTGACAGCACTGAAAAAGATGGGTGTCTACTAGCTGTAGTATCCCCTCTCATGACACTAACAGTGACTCTCCAATGGTTGAATAGAATGTCATGGCAACCAGATGTGAAGGGTGTGTGTGTGTGTGTGTGTGTGTGTGTGTGACAAACACCCAATGGATTGTGAACCTGACAAACAGAGCCCTCAGTCCGCCTGTCCTCTCACTAAACTATAACGTCAACAGTCTCCGGATGTTGTGCCCCCCCCCTCCCGGACGGTGGTTAGCAAGGGCCGGGTGGTCTGGGGAACAATCGGCTGCCTGGTGTCTTTCTCTTGCAGTTGGGTCATGTTATCTTTAGCGTCTCCAAATAGTAATCATGGCAGGAGGTCCTTTCAAATGTAGCTATTCCTGCACTGTCTCATGTGTCATACACTTATTATTATTGGTTTTAATCACATGTGCTTTATTTCCCCTGTTTGGTTGCCACAGAGTCATGCTGAAATGAAAAAAAAACATTTTGAGTGCAGGGTAAAAAGTTGCTGCGTATGTTTTACTGTAAATCTTGACACTGTTCAAGCTATTGACTTCTAAATGTCTAAATGTCTTTTTTGCATTTCCAGAATCCTCCATTGCCGCCACAGAAATAAATAGATTTTTAACACTGAAGACATAAAAACATCCTCCCTCACTGAATAAAGACTTGGAACTCTGACAAAAATAATTATTAATCACTCCAGCCAGAACTAATGACGATCATTATTTCCCCATTTTTCACAAGGGGGCAATTCATCCAATTCAAGAGTGTTCTGGGTTGTTATGTAACGGCAACGTATGATTCATCGTCTCCGACCATCTTTTATTAAAGTGAGCATCTGATCTTGCGCTTCAAAATAGGGAAAATAATGTGCGATCGAAAAAGAGGAGGAGGGAGAAGGAGGAGGAGGCTGAGGGAGTTGATGTAGAGTACGAGAGGTGAAAGGTGGACAGCAAAACCACACAAAATATGTGTGTACACGCATACACTGTATGTGTATGTACTCAGTCCTCCCAATGCACGCCCACAATTCTACTTGACATTTGCATAAAGCCAGTGATATGTGCGGCAGTGGCTTTGTGAGTCTCCTGTGCAGCAGTGCACAAGTCTCCTGAGTCCCGAGCTCAGGATACTCTGCACACCTGGCATGGATTAATGAGTGTCTGCGCGCGTGTGTGTGTGTGTGTGTGTGTGCATGTACGGTACTATGAATCTAGGTCATATAAGCGACATGGCAAGGAGAAGATCGACTGATGTGCCAAGAAAAGTGAAACTTTTTAGAGCAGTTAAACTGATATTCCAACTGGGCTCCAGGGACTTCTGAAGTCTCTGTTTTCTATGGAATTTCATGTTTTAGGTCCACTGTGTGTGAATTGAATCCCTTTTGGAGGTATTGAGGGATCAGTCTATTTATCTGAGAAGGAAAACTAGTGACGTGGCTCTTACGGACGAGAAGCCAGAGGATATCAGATTTTTTCTCCAAAGCCTCCATTTGACCCTTAACCTCCACCATAGAGAGGCATGTAGTCTTAAACAGCACCCCCCCCCATGTATGCCTCGGGTGCCAGCACACCTGTGCCGTCTCTCAACGGTCAAATGAATAACCTCCCTATCTCCTGCAGAAAAACCTGGCAGCGCCTCAGCAAAGTGGAGGCCCGACTCGGCAAAGCCAACACGGAGTGATTGACTCGCCAATCTTAACAAGGTCAAATACCTCGCTGGCCCGCGCTGACTCCATTTAAGATTACATGCTGCCCAAGGAAAGGAAGCAGAGGTGGAGTGCACGTGACGTTTGAGGCGGCAGTACAGAGGATTATCTTTCCTCCTGTGGTGTTTTTTACAAAAAAGAAAAAAAGAAAGAAAGAGAAACCTAAGTGTTACGTGGCGAAAATAAGTGATATTTCCACTTTGTCAGGCAAGGACAGATGAAATTGGAAGTCATTAAAAGACAAGGCCAACAGGGAGACAGATATTTCTCTTCTAATGTGTGAAAAATAGCCCTTTTTTATTCAAGGAAAAGTGATTCAAAATAATTTCTCCTTTTGAATATACTCATAGTTGACACGGCCACTCGATATATATCACAGGCTGTCACAGCACCAGATGCTCTGCAGACAACTGAACGACGGTAACAATCCCACCGCTCTACAGACGCATGACGGCTCGTCTCGAAGCTTACGTACACAACGTTCAAAATTTGACATTTGGTGGCGAAACGTTCCCGGGTTCATGTCGGCGTGCGTGTTGTGCGTGTTTGTCCGTACGCACCCAAAAGAGTACACCCTGCAGTGTTTGCTGTGTATTCTGCGGGTCAGGCTGTACTTGGGGTCCAGACATGCAGCCCAGGCTCCTTTGGTCCCCTCCGGAGCCGCTTCCTCACCGGCAAACGACCCGCACGACACCTGAACGCACAAGTGAAAATGTTGTAACAGACAATTTCGATATGGACGACTGGACCGTCTCTTCAACGTTGTTATGTCGTTCCCTGACTCAGACTGTGAGTACTGTGACCTAACACGAGTGCTATAAATCACTGGAGGCGGCTACTGAATGTGACCCTGGGTCTGGGCGTGTGTCCGGCCTCAGTGGTATTCATCATGGCGCACAGCCTCAGCACCAGCGGCGAGTCCGTGTTTGTATGGGTATGTTTTGGTCAAAAAGGCCCCTTGCACAAACATTTATATACACACAGGCAAAATGTGCACACATGTCTGCGTGTTGATTGTGTGTCTGTGTGCAGCTTCACAAGTCGAATGTTTGATGTTTCATTTCCTTGAGCTCTGTCTCTGGCCGAGTCAGTTTGCAGACATGAAATGTAAATCTACGGTTCTTCCTGCACACCGTTCTTATTCAGGAACGGTGAGAGTGCTTTCCAGATGAATTCTGTTGCCAGGGAGCAATTAGCACTGCATGCCGGCCTCTTACAAACCCACATCTGTTGTTAGCTTAAAAACTGACATACGGATCTTATTTTTGTGCATGTTTAGATTCCCTTGTGAAGTGAGTTCGACTTTTTTTTTCTCAGCTTCAAAAGAACCTCTTAGGCATCGTCTGTACCGTGCTCTGGCTAACCGAGGTAGTCCAGATGTTCCTAGGAGAAAGCGATGTGTTTGGGCTCCTCGTGGGAGGTCTCCTGTCATTCGGACGACCCTGGAAAACCTCCAGAGGAAGCGGCGTCCGTATCCGAAGGGCTCCTCGCAATTGGAAGCAGAGCCAACGCTGCTCCAACTCCCGCTTTTAGACGTCCGCTCCTCATCCTCCTCTAAGGAGGAGCCCTTACGTCCTCACTCCTGATTGGCCATTGTGTCGCAGGCCGTCTCTCAGAGTAACAGCTCCACCAGGCACCCAGTCAGCCAGCATTACAGCTGAGGATGCTGCTACGCCCCCTCCACCCACCCCCCCACCCCCCCAACTCCACCCGTTCCTGTCAGTGTGTATGACGGACAGCTTGCTTCAACGGCGTCAAACAATCCTTTTGTCTCGTCCTCTCACACACACACACACACACACACGCACACACACACACACACACACACACACACACACCCCAGGGCTAATTCATTATGAGCTGAATGTCTGCTGTGGAAGATAGAGAACGCTTCCTTAGTCATTTGGAGCGCGGTACTCCGTGTTCTCGTTATATTATGCGAGGGAGAAAGATAAGTTGACTTATTCATCCCCTCTTTACAATAACAACACAGCACCACATGTGAGCCACAAAACGTCCTTCTGTGTTTTGTAAAGCGAAAGCTGCGTCTTTTGCTTTACCTTCACGACAGAGACAAGGGCACCGAATCGCAGGCTTTTACTCAAATGATGATGCTGAACATCTTAATCGATTTGTAGTAATGTAATACTGGCGTAAGCTAACTAACAAACCACAACACCTCATTGATTAGACGGGCTCAGAGTTTCATCTGTATGGTAATCAATGGAGTAATGAGTTATGTGTGTGTGTGCCGTCGAGCGAGGCGACTGAGCTGAATGTGTAAGAGGCGTCTAGACAGGCGCCCTTTGACATAACAAAAGCCCCTCAAATAATCTGAATATCTTTCTTTAAATTACAGTGTTACATTAATATTTGGTCCTTAAGTTAAAGCAGTGAACGCTTTAAGATGTCAGAGTACAGCCAAATAAAAAAAATATAGAAAAGCAAAAATGACACCACATTAACAGCGGCGCAAATAAAAAACACAACAGCAGGGACGAAAAACACTTTTTTTTTAACCCTGTAAAGACAGATTGTGTTGAAACCAGCCAAAAAAAAACGTTTTCTGTTTCACACTCATAACGCTGTTTCGTCTTAATAATCTACCATGAAAATCTTTTCCACTTTCCTTATTTGATGTACTTTATTTGGGCATTCAGCAGTAGTAAGAAATACACTTATTTCCCCGTCAACCTGAGCCTTTAACCAGAATGTAAGCAATGATGACTCACTTGACGTGTTGTGATGTAGTTGAGGAACCTTTTGGCTTCTTCCTCCAGAGAATGGCTCTCAGCGGCCCAGGGCTCCAGGTCGATGTGCCACCGAGGAGTCTGCAGCGGAGCACACACACACACACACACACACACACACACACACGTTATTAACAAACCAAAAAAAGAAGGAAATGAATAAAAATCAAAGTAGGCCACTCAAGGAAATCCAGTGCACGGATAACAACAAACAGAGCGTTATTTGTACACTGATGGAACTGGGTCACAATGTGCTCACTTGAGTGTGTTAGTGTCAAGTTGATTTCTATTGTTGTTTCAGGTGAAAATGGCGGCCCCATTTATTCTCACGCGTTCTGCGCTGCAAGGTACGCGGGGAAGGAAAGTGTTTCGTGGTGGAAAAATGAGACTCACTGCTTCACACTGCAGCTCAGCGCTGCTGTGCGATCGCATTCCTGAAACACGGCGGCGCTCTGCTTCCCTTCTACAGGAATGTGTCTGTTTATGATTAAAGTGGAGTCAGTGAGATGGAGAGAGAACAAAAAAAAAGAGGCCCCCGAGAAGCCAGCGTCATCTTGCCTGCTTCGTGGCTTTCTATCTGCCCTTACAGGGGTGTAACAGAGTGGTTTCTGATTGCACAATAAGTTCTTGGGACAAACACACGGACCGATTTCATCAGCAGCTCATGTACAAGCTCTCCTCAGGATACAGTGCGGCCCTGCTTGGGATGCTCCTGCCGTCGTCTGTGCTTTTTGGGCACTGCAGTTTCAGATATTTCCGTGGTTTTGAACAGATCATTTTTTGGGCTTAGCAAAACAGATGACGTTTGTATTTGTTGGATGCTGTGTGCACATGTGGTGAGCAATCTGTGTATAGATCGCTACGGGGACAACAGGTCTGTTTGGGAAAATAATCTTTCGCACCCATATTTCCATGGCCTATTTCTCTCTCCTCCTCCTCACAGTCATGCCCGTTAGTTTAGGTTTTTGTTTGCTCAGCCGCTTTGCTTTTCAGTCACCCTGTTCATTTCAACAGAAGTAGCTTTGTGTGATTCTATATTTGAAGTACACAGCTAATCGCTCTCACAGTTCATTTATGTCGCTTGCCTTATAATGAAGCACATTCTCACGTACTGTAAATATGATAAAACATGTTGACAAAACATCTGAATGTACTTCAACATAAACACGTCATGAATCTGCAGCGCATGCGCGGAATATCTACTAATTCATTTTCAATGAGGGGGCTTTGTTTTCCTAATTTGAACTTGAACTACCCAACTCTTGTGAACTCTCAGAAACTCATTCATCCAGCATGACAGAATATGGACATGCACCCTCGCAGCAAATCGGCTTATGCATTTTCTAAGAGAGCATCATCTGTGTCGACAGAATCGTCTGTCCCTTTAATGCCTGCAGTGTTGGATCCACGGGAACAGTATTTACTGCTTGGCATTGAGCCTTCAATCGATTTGTGGCGTGTCAAAACATCTGAAAGCTTGTTTGGGCTTTAATCGAGGCATTCCTGATTTCCCATTCTGTCTTTTCTACTCTTGCTGGCACACGCTGCTTCTCATTCCTTCTGCTCTCTGTGTGAAATTCAACAGTTTTCTGTGGTTGGATTTTCCTCATTTGAGGGTTGCAGAAACAGGCCGCAGACTTTGACCCTCTGCCACACAGCAGAGATCTCAAACGTAAAGTCGAGTAAGTAGCATGTCTAGACAATTCCTCCACACTTTAGAGTGTTGCTCACGTGCACCCACATCCTCATTGAAAATCATGGCAGAGAAGGAATGTAAACATTGGAATCCAAGGTTTCTAGTTCAAAGTTGTGAGTGGAAAGCAGCGCTAACGAAAACTTTCTTTTTCGCTCAATGCGCTTAATTAAACTGAGGTCCAATATAGATATTTTGTGTGTGTCTTCGTGCGAATATAACGTTTCTATAAGCCCCTACAAACTGCCGAATCATCCCTGCTAAGTGATGAGATTAGCGCAAAAGCCCCCCGCGTTCAGTCAAGCAACAAGTCATCAGCGCCTCAGGCACTGCAAAGGTAAGCAGGGTTAATAACAAACACAGAGAACATCACTCACAAGGGCCGGGCCTCTGCTGTCAAGCCCATAATCCCGTGACATTAAATATAACAACCTCGCAGCAGAAGCATTTCAGGTAATTGCCTTGACATGAATGGATGGATTGACAATGAAAATGATTAGAGAAGGCGTTCTGAAGGAAAGGCGTTCGCGCCTGCACCTGAAAGTGTGCAAGTTGATGTGTAAGTTTGAGAGAAGAGCAAAGTTTAAGTACCGGAAGCAGCTGGAAGTAAAACACGTATGAATTTGTATGAAGTCGAAGTAGTTTTTTTTTTCTTTCTGAAAAACTTGACCCCCCCGTTTTATGCCAGGCCAAGCGTGAATGACCCCCCCGGCCCCACTGGGCAGAAGAGGGTGGATGACTGAAACAAGAGAGGACGGTCTGCAGAACAAGGAGGGAGGGTGAGAAGAGGGGAAGTAGAAGGGGAGGGAAATTAGCCTCCTTGTGAAGGAACAAGTGGAGTTCTATGGATTTACACCAAGAATAAAAAACGAATTGTCAATTGTCACGGAGGAGGAGTGAAGCACAGGTGAGCTGCTTCTTGTTGCAGTTCTGCAGGCCGGCTGCCACGGCGTCGGACCTGCTGCTCTTTTAGTTGTTGTTTTTTTTGCCATTAGTGCAAATGATCCCGGGACAAACCACCGGGCCGTGAAGTCAAGAGGTCAGAGCTTTTCGGTTCGGCGGTGAGGGAAATGTTGTTTTAACACCGTGGATCGTCTCGAGGACGAGCTGATGCTCTTTGACGAGCTGATGCTCTTTGACAGGCTGCATTTTTCCCGACAGCTCGGGTAAAAACTGAACAGTGTACGTCTGTGCCAGATGAAGGTCAAGACGAGCCGGACAAGCGGGCAGGCGGGGAAGTTGTGGTTTAATAAAAAACGGCAGGCGGCTGATTGACATTAGCCTCCCTCTGGTTTAACGGAGTGGGTGAGACCTCATCAGATGTGTGCTCCATGGGGACCCCGCTAATCCATTTCAAGGAGAAAGTGTTTTTTCTTTCGCTGTGACACTCACTTTGCTTTAATGTAAGATTCAACACAAAGTGAAGAGTTGCATTGCTTTTAAAACAAAACGCCATCATATTAAAAAGCACAATACGATGCGATTTCCCAGTATTTGTCCATCAGGAAATTAATTCTACTCATTACTCAAATAATTATATTGATACTTCATTCATTACATTTCTCTTCTCTATTACATAATGTTATTTTTGGGGGGGGTTGTGTGTAGTTGATCATTTATATTGACATGAGATCACACACATTTCATCAACCAGAAATCATTCGTATACTTCTATGTATTTATAGATTTTAAGGTTTTAGATGTGCTCATTTTGGGATTATCGTAGCGTTCAGAGGGGAGCTGAGATGTTTATTGTGAGTTAATCAAGTGAGAATTGATAACAACACAAGACAGATACAAAGTTTACAAAGCAAAAGAGATCTCCCAGGTTTGATTTAGTGGTTACGTGCAACGTGTCAATCCCCATCATCCACCTGCTGGTATTTAGAACTCAGGTCTCAGGGAAGCATATTATCAGGTGTTCATCAAACATTGAGAATCGTTATAACAGGAGCGTGATAGAAAACGTATATTAAAAGGCTTGATACTGACAGCATGACTGTGTGACGGTAAACAGGAGAATCACAAAGAATCAGCCACACTGAGCTCTCTCATTCTGACTAATCTGGTAGACTGGCAGTCGGATCAGACCCATCTGTCTGGGTTTCGTGCCGCGTCACCGTTATTCCTCCGGCAGGTCCGGCTCGCCGGCCGATCGGGGAGGCTGCAGCGGAATTAAAGCGGAGGATTACGCTGATCTTTTTTAATGAAGGCATTGATCTCAGACGAGTTTAGTCTCAGCCTCAAAGGCACCTGACAAACCCACGTCTGGCATGAATCAACCAGAAAGAGAGAGAGAGAGAGAGAAAACTACAACATTCCTAGTTGATTGTAAAGTTGAATTAACCTCTGACTATTATTTCAAATTGAGGCGTTGCATTAATGCGTGCACACACACGCACACACACACACACACACACACAAACACTCTCATTCCTCATGCTGAACTAAACTCTGCAGCAGCACTATCTGCCCACGGTTGTGAATCGTATCTGATGGAAGGCCTGCAGAGGCCCATTGTCACTCAGCACTTTTCAGGCCACCGCCTACCTGACACCATCTTGCATTCTTCCTATTGCAGGTGCGTCCTTACCGAAATCTTCAATAGATTTTGCTGAACAAAGAAAAGGCATATCAGTGCCTTAACCTCCTGATCTATGAGTTACACAAAACAGAAGTTCATCAATAGTGGTTGCACAAAAGGAAAGAGTACGAACATTTTAAACCCTGTTTTAAAAAAAAAACGATTTCCATCCATACTAACATGTCCGAAAAACAATAATCACGTGACTGGACACGAGGCTCGTCTATCGCTCAGTAGCAGAATAAAAAAATGCAGATTGGCGACAGCTGCCTGTACAGAGAACAAGGTCAGCAGCGCCGGCCGTCTGTTATCCATTAGAATTATTCACTGGGAGTCAACCGGCATCAGTTGTGAAAGCTGTGGATCCGGCAAATCCATACGATCGACGGGTTGCCCTGGCAACACTGTCCTGTCACAACACTGTTAACGTTCACATCAAGGCAATCTCACTCATACGTGCATTCTCAAAGGCCTATTCATGATGCTCTATTACAACCCAGATTGAAATGGTTGCACGTATGCAACTGGGAGCAAAGGTCATCGACGCACAGCTTCATCTCAACAGACGGATGGGGGCTCATTGTTAGCAGCTTTGTGGTTAAAACCTGCATGCGTGTGTGAGTCACATACACGTGCGCACGTCCTCCTGGAAGGTCTCCCAGACATGCAATCTGTGTTTGATATCTATTTGAGCGGAGCAGAAAGAGCCCGCTGAGCACCATACGACATTCATTTCCTCCGACGCAGCAGGAAAACCTTCGTCATTTCACTCCTCCTGCCAATTTGTTTGCTTCTTGGACAGAGTATGAAAATGGTGATGAATTGGAAGATACAGCCAGGGTGCTGTTCATGCCTCGTCACAGTCTTGGTAATCGGGCCCATGTGGTTGAGGTGCTCGTCACACGCCCCTGTAATGGATTCACTGCGACTGGCTCTCCGGTCACGTTGGCGAGGTGCAGGTATTCATGGTGGGCGTGGGGGCGTGTGTGAAGCGGAGCGAGCGACTTCGGAGGTCAATTCACTCATTCATATCAGCTGGAAGGGAGCCGGAGGACTTTGCGGAATGTTCCGGACGGGGCGTCCGGTGTCTGAGGGGAGCATTGTGAGACTCCTGACAGTTTGACACTGACTTTTCCCTCTTCAGTGGGAGTCTTTGTCCGACACAGCGGGCACACTGTTTGCTCAGTCGACATTTGGGGGGGCGTTAAGTGGCTTCTGCTCCCACATCTGGAACATGTGGTTTGGGTCTTCTCGTCTTACGCAGGGCTCGTATGGATCTTTATTTAAGAGGAGACATCAGATGCTTTCAGGTCTCAGACTTGTTTTTTGCTCAGCCTGGTTCTAACAAACGGGGATCGTTTTCGGTTCTATAACGCTCCTAATTATGACAAAATAAAAGTTCCACATGCCGTTTATCTTCTTTAAACAGCATGTAAACAATACCGAAAGGCAGTTAAATAGTAATTCCAATGTAATTTTGCCAAGAAGGGTCGATTCATTATCTGAAAGGTCTCTTTGTGCTTTCCCCCCCCACTTCATAACTCGGCTACGGTTCCAGGCCGGCGTGTTTTCTTTAGTTAGACTCGATTGCTAATCTGGGATTGTGCAAGCGAAGCGGGTTGCCTGTGCGGTTCACTCCTCCAGGGGAGCCGACGTGCGCATAAAGGGCTGATGCAATGCTGCTGTCGTTATATAACGATCCAAAAACGTTGAAAAAAAGGGCTTGAATTTCTAAGCGTGTATATTTCCTTGTAAATGTTGGCTGCTTTTAAGGTGCCTTTGATCATACGATTGTGTAAATTTTGCGACGTGTGGCGTTGATAACCTTAAAGCACCAGTTTGACACTGTTCCATTTGGGTAATAAGTAATATATTTAATATATATACACAAATGAGTGACAGCTTCAATGACAACATACGCATGTTTTTGCTTCTAAGCATTTTTACTTCCGAAGTAAAATCAATCATTTTAAAGGTGCTGTTTGTGACGGATGATATCTTCGTCCCTTGAACACGAAGTTGAGTGTGACACATGCGACACGTCCGATTCCAGGCCCTTGATTTATTGCGACTGAGCGGTTCCCCAAATCGCCCAGCCAGAGGTTAAAAAAGCCTGAGAACGGACCTTTGGGATTACAGACGGCAACCTTCAGATTCTTCTCCCTCCGTGGAGCTCAGGTCCTCCAGCTTTGCAAGAAATGGCCACGGTCAACGAGTCCCACTGGGGGCCGAATACAGACTGGCTGTGTGTCTTTTGTTCAGACAAGTGGCGCTTTCAACCCCCCAACAACGGACTAATCAGAGAATTCAATTGGAATCACGGCGATGCTTATTTGAAACAAATTAATTAAGACTCGCCTTGTTTATAGATTAACTCGCTTCCCATTTAATTAAAAAAAATCAATCAACGCTGTTCTGATTTATCCAAAGAGAGTAACGATCAAGGGATTCTCGAAGGGCGTAGCTGTGTTTATTTTGATTCTCCTCCTCTGCTTTCATTTGAAAGGGGGAAAAAGGATAAAAAAAAGATCAGGACTGCATGACGTTGCACCTTCGTCACTGGATGGTCTTTTCCACGGGCCGCCTCGGTGCTTCATGTTGAAAACCCTTCTAAAGCTGCCCGGGCGGCCTGGTGGGATGTCTGTTGTGAAGCCTGTGGGCTTTGATGTTGAGTGTGTGCGACATGTGAATGACAGCCGGCCCATCGGGGAGAAAGCCGTGTGTGAGTTCAGGACAGAATTCCTGTAGAACCACAGATTGGCAGAACCGTCACAGGTGATTATGGGACGCTGTGGCGAGCAGGCAGGGACGAAGATGCAACGAAAGTCACAGTTTGCGATTATTAAAGCATTTGCATTCAAATTTAGAAAAGTGTGTGTTGCTTTCATTTGATGGAATGGTTGAATGCACTTATTGTAAGTCGCTTTGGATAAAAGCGTCAGCTAAATGACATGTAATGTAATGATTGAGGGAATTTAAGGGATTTTTTGGGCTTCAGGCAACAATTACTAATAACAATTCAAGTTGCCCTGACCTGCAGGGCATGTAATCTGTCATCCATCTCCGTGATGGAGACGATTATCCACCAATGGCTTTCCTTTGACGAGACAAAAAATGATATATCGTACCATTTATTATGTGTTCCATTAATATTTCTAATCTTCCAGATTTTTCTGGTGGAATTCTTCAAGCCAACAAATATGTCCATAGAGGAGTCAACTCTGCCGGCCTAATGTGGTCATTATAGATACAGATTTGTAGAATGATTCAGAACATACATCTCTAGCACTTGCTTCTCTTATGCAACCCTTGCACCGATAGCAGAGGGAGAGCATGGTCATGCAAAGCAGCGTATCTAGTGACTTCCGGCGACGTTTTTAAGCTACTCTGAAGCTTTTAGTCGTTTTTTTGTTGTTGTTTTTTCAGCAGGAGAGAGAGAAATTGCTCGGAGTGCCTCACTGTGACTCAGCGGCAGCAGTGTGTTTATTACTGTGTTAAAGTCCGGAGGCTGAGTCATCAGGCCGCTGCTCTTCTCTCTTCCCCTCCCTTCGTCAGCGCTGCTGCTGTCGTTTGGAGCAACACAATTCACGTCTTTGTCTAACTTCAACCTTAGTGGGGGAGAATGAGTGCGTGAGGTAAATGATTAAAGAGGATGTGTGTGTGTGTGTGTGATGCTTGACTGCTAAGAGATTAGATTTCATTTAATGGTTATTACTAAAGCAGTCCTTTCATCTCCCTTTTCTTAAGTAAAAAATAACTTGTGCTCTGCTTAATGTGTTAGCACTGCTAATTTATAGACCTTGAATCAATGAGCAAACAATTTAAAGAGAGATAAGAGGTCTTTAAAGTGCTCAGTAAGCAATGAAATATTCAAACATTCGTCTGCTGCGATGAAAAGCTCTGATACATCTACTAAATTGACCATGAGATTATTCTGTCAGCTGCTGTTTACAAGAACATAAATATGATCTGAAACTCAGTAGTACTTTCATATTTTTTGCATGTGTTTTAGCGTTTAGTCTTCCATTTATTTTCCCGTGGTTTGTTGTGTTTACATTTTTGCGGCACCTCTCTAAAGTTCCACTTTAGTTGGAAAACTTGCCCAAACCGACTATTCATATTCTTTTCTTGATATATTGTCTTGATATAATTGGGGTCTTAATAATGAAAATTTGCACAGAAATCCTCCTCGTTACACCATGTTGACATTCAACTATTTATCCACATGATCCCTCACTGGTCGGAAGAAGAACAAATGTCAAACACAATCGGAGATATATGAGCAAAGTGTTGCAACATAAATAGATAATAGTGAGATGCGGCTAACAATTTCTGTTCATGGTGTGCCGCAAAGTAACACTTAGATCTTTCCACAATCTGTTGAGAGAAAAAGCAGGCACACTGTGGTTAACCTGCACATCATCAAGAACTACAAGTGAAGGATCTTGTGTTTCAAACTGTTTGATCCGTTTGGGCCTAAACTGATAAAATCCCTTTTCAAAGGCAGCATCGTGTCTGGGACCTGCAGACTCTCATTATTCCAATCAAGCTCATTTATACATTCTGGAAGCAATGTGTGCATATATTCGTTTCATGCATCCAGCCTTTTAAAGATATTTCCAGGCCTAAAGGTTATTTTTTCACCACTGAGCTTCTCTAGGATTGTCGTCTTGAAGATCTCCATTGGTATTCATCAAGGTCACTGTCCTCATCTTCCTTGCAAAAGAAACGTCCCACTTTCCATCCCGCTATTTCCTGAATAATGTCTTACCGAGAGGAGAGAGCTGGCTGTGAGCTACTGAGCACCCAGGAAAGAGACAGGAGGAGAAACATTGGCTTACAAGTGTAAGGCAGGGCTAAAGATTCAAATTGACACAGAAGGAAGATGAGAGCATGAAGATTGGGGACGAGGTAACGTGACCTAGCGAGAGAAAAAAAGCAACAGGGATTTTGATTAAAGCAAGAAATAGCGAGAAAGGGGTGAATGCAGAATGAGAGACGGAAAGCGAGTTAATCGGCTGCAGGATATGACAGAAATTTCACCAGGGCCCCTCCAGGGCAAAGTTTGTGTGGAGCATATGGTGGTATGTAATATTGATGGCACACAAGTGCCCATCCCTCGATGTGGCATAATAGCCTCGCAGTGATTTAAAAAAAAAAAAAGTCATTAAAGATTTAAAGACAAGCATTTGTTGCCCAAAGGAACAGAGAGAAGAGTCAGTAGAGGCGAGAAGGATGTCAATGAAAGACAGATTCTCACGTGCATGTGTGTGTGTGTGTGTGTGTGTGTGTGTGTGTGTGTGTGAAGGAGGGTTGGAGTAAAATGGAACAAAAGGGAAATGGATGAAGAGAAAGATCAAATGATAAACTCAATAAATAATAAATCAAAAGCATGAATTGACAAAGAAAGTGGGTGTTTAGTCAGAACGTTGCTTCAACACACTTCTCACAGGTCAAGGGTCAAGCCCCTATCGTGTCGTATAAGTGCATAGCTGGGTTTGCTCCAACACTTATTGCATGTGAACGGCTCTTTGTTAGACTTGACTCTGTGTAGATGGTCTCCTTGGTTTCATTTGTATTTTGGCTTTAAACCTGCAACTTTTTAAAAAGCGTCCGTGACAAACTCTGCATCCGGAGCAAAGTGCATCATTGTGCTGCCTGTTTTTCATTCATCGACCCTCTCGGGATTACTGAGCTTTAAGCCGCCTCCTGCGTTCTGCCACACTGATCCGGGATCAGATAACCTCACAAGAATCTTAATCGCAGCAAACCCAGAACGCCGAAGTCCACCGGGTCACCAGAACGTACCTTGCTGTGCGGGCGGCGGCGAGCTGCGGGCTCCCCTCTGTCTCCGTCCCTCCTCCCGGCTCGGCTGTCCTTCTTCAGTGTTCGGACGTAAGAGATTCTCCTCTTGACGCTCCTGTCCCGCTCCTCCGCTTCTAGTTGGGTTCTGCTCGGTTGGCCCCGGTTCTGACCGGACCGGGTGGGACGTCCCGAGGGGCCAGGCGCTCCTCGCCAACCGGTGTCCAGGTACACATGCACGCACACGCACACAGCCGTGAGCAGAACACCCAAACGCAGCAGAAGTCCACGGGTGAGACGCTCTCTGGCCATGTCCGGCCAGATGTTTCGTCCCCTCTCTGTCCCCTCAGTCCATCTCCTCAAAGGGAACTTTTGTTTTTTTACCTCTCTGATGTTTCTATCCCATTCTTCCTCGCCCACTTGTAGAAGGAGTCGTTCTTCTCCACTCTTTGTCTTCTCCTCTCTCCTCGTCCCTCCAGGTCAAAAAGTCCACCTCAGTGAGACCTCAGAGCGGCGGGTCAACGCGAGGGACGCCTCTGCTCATGAGACATTTGCACATGTGTGAGCCGAAGGGAATGAACCTGAACTGCGTCGTGCGTGCCAGCTTATTTTCATGAGGCTGAAGGGATTCCAAAGCACCATGTGTGCCGCCCTCCTGAAAACTTTGGGAACTCCCTCCTCACGCTTTCAAGTCCTCCCCCCCCAACACACACCCCTTTTAAGTGCCTTGTTTTTTTCTCTGTCAGGCTCACATCACACACACACACACACACACACACACACACACATCGCTCTGCTCCCTCCCTCGGGTTGCGTCTCCCGCCTGACACGCTCTCGGGTTACTGGGACTCTAGATTTGGGCCCATGTAGCCCCCCCCCACCTGCAAACACTTTGCACCAATCACCACACTGCAGCCTCGATTTGCATACTTCATTTTTTATTTTTGGGCTTCAAGACGTAAAAAAATGGGACGTGAAAAATGATGTTTGACGTCCTATTCTGCTGCATGACTTTTTTATCACCTCATAACATTTTATTTGCTTTAAATTCTTGCTGGTAGCAGTTTACCATAATAAAAAATCACAACATCTAATTACCTCTATAGTTTAAACGTGTTATGTTCCTGTATTCGTTCTCCTGTTACCACATCAGTTTTATAATGTCTCGCGACTTAATGAAACTAACTTCTGTGTTTTATTTTCTGTGGCAATAATTCTGTACTTTGGTTTCATTCTCCTCCAAAGATTACAGCATCTGCCATTGTTTGTTAACAATTTTCAGCGCTCCTTTTTCTGCATTTAATTATAATTTGTGCTGTGCTGCCCTCCCCGAACACGAAACAATACGTCCCCGTCACTCTCTAATAACGCAGTCAATCAATAAGATTATTAGTCACAGTTTGTCTGAAACGTTGACTTTCTATCACTGGTAAGTCTGTATATCTGTATGGGAACAATAAACCAGGGCAATTAGTCAACCGGTTTTTGCTTTTATTATTCATTGTAAATAAAATAATCATGCCTAGTATAAAAAGTCTAGACTATTACAAGGAATCAAGTCAAATTTCAAGTCAGTTCTAAAACCTCAAAACGGGATTATAGCAGGAAAACCTCTGCTGCCACATAGTGGTTAGTTATCTATTCTCATCACCTTCATACGGGACCAATTACAACACAATGAGAGTCTGTGAATGCCTGAAATGATGTAGGTCAAATGGTAATTGAGCTGCTCGGCACTGGAAGCTATGACAGCATTTAGAAAGTATGCAGCAGGTTAAACTAGATGAAGATTTGCACCCAAATGATTTTTTTCCATAGTAAGATTCAGGTTCATGTTTCCACATACTACGTTTGTGTTTGTGCATGAAGCGAGCTTTTTCAGCTTGAACAAAGGATATGTTTTTTTCTCCCCCCTCTCTGCGTTGCACACATTGCAGTGATTTAACTGCATCGACCGAAATCCGCTGCCACATGGAACGCATTCAGGGCGAGAAGCTGTTTCCTCTTCTCCTCCACCAAAATATCAAACTGAGTTCAGGGAGAGTTTCAGCGTTAAAACAACACATAGAACAAAGGACCTCGAGGTCTTGCTGTGTCAAACCATAATGAGCTAATGTCTGTGTGTGTGTGTGTGTGTGTGTGTGTGTGTGTGTGTGTGTGTGTGTGTGTGATTAGAAGCTATGTAGAGATGCAGGCGCAAGTTTCACAACAAAAAGGTTTTCAGTGCAACAGGAGCAAATTAACATTAACTGCCTGGTGTTCAAAATACCACAGACACACACACACAGTTGCCATGTAAATTGTATTATAACACATTACAATATAGTCTCACTTTTTTTAAGCATTGAGAGACCGGTTGACAGATGATGTCAGCAACATGAAGCTTTGGTTATCACGCTATTCTCTGCTGCTTTGCTGGCATCATAATATCTGAAGCACATTTGAAGTAAATGCAAATAATAGATCAAATCAAAAGGGATATGGAAAATTATCATAATTCATTACCGTTTTAAAGATACAATCAATATGTTATTTTCAAAGCCACAGGACTTTACCTCTCTGATTCTCACAGAAGCAAAACTCATCAAAACCGTCGAGATTGGTCTTTGGTATAATTTTACAGTTTCTAACACCAAAGAGACTTAAATTGTCTCACTCATGGAAACATCTGTTTGGGCCATAAAAAAAAAAAAAAAAATAATATATATATATATATATATATATATATATGTGCGATTTTTTTTGTATCTCTCTTTTACATTGCTCATTTTAAACTGGAACAATTGTTAGCCTTCATCAAACACCCATTTCAATTACACCTTCACTGTTTGACTCTTCCCCATTGGACAAAGTGGAGCAGATGTGCGATATCTAAAGCAAACACTACAGTCCTGCTGAATCCAGCCGAGGCAAAGCACATTCAGTCAACAACTCCCGCACGCATCAATCATTAATCAAGGCCTTCAAAGGGAACACTTACAACGGCAGGTTGGCCTGGAGTTCACAAGGGATGTTTTGTCATTTTTATTTGCCTAATATCTGGTGCATGGATGAGCGAGTGCAGGCCGGGATTTATGGGGCAAACTTAGCATTTTGCACACGGGGGCGAAGCTTGTGCTGCTCATTCAGGCTGAAGTTAAAAGGTCAGAAATGGTCCCATTTACCCTTGAAGGCTGACGGCTAACTGCTAAGTTTGAGTTTGAGTGAAGGCGACGGGGTTGATTCATATTTTAACAGTGATGAATGCCAATGTTATAGGATCCTATCTTCTCAGATTTGGGAAATCACTGCTTTTACTTAATGGTGAGCAGACTGAATGTGTTTAGGTTTTAATTGGACAAGAGAATACAATTGTAGGTGATCAGGGAATCTAAATGGGCATCTGATGACGTTTCACAGACAATAATAAAAAAAGTGAATAATGTGCAGAAACAGATGGAGACACATTTAGTTGGATGTACGGTAAACTTAATAAAATATTAGAATTCTTAATAAAAAAAACAATGAAATGAAAACAGAGCGTGTTATTTATTTTGGTGTTGTTTCAGAGAACTGACCCCTGTACTTCTGTACTCAGCGGCTCATTACAACTGCATTCAAGCTGTACAAGTTGTCTCCTCAGAAGAAGGAACGTGTCCATGTGTCCCACGTGTCCCACGTGTCCCAGCGTCGCCCTCCATCAGTCTAATCCAAAGACAATAAACAGCAGTGTGTCTAAATCACTGACGTATTAGAGCTCACCGGTCCGTAATTAACTGACCGTGAGGTTGTGTGTTTTTTTTGTGGGAGATGTGTGCGCGCGTGTGGTGGTGCGCGCGTGTGGCCGCGCGCCCCCGCTGCCCTCCGTGCGCCCGGTCAGACGCGGCTCGCGCACCGGCACCGGAGGCTCCACACACCGTTAGGGAAAATGAGCGTAGAGAGAATATTCGACCACCTCGGACATTTCAAAAGGTAATATTGCGTTTGTTTTTTTCTGAATCGATTCTTATTTTCCTTCCACCGACAGCCAGTTGGTAAGTTTTGTGGACAGTGACTTCTAGACGTGTGAGGTTATTTTTGTGCCATGATACAAACGCAGATACCATTCACCTTCCCTCACGTGAGCAGAATGCTTTGGGATTATTTACAAAAAGAAAATCAAAAAACAGATGTGTGTCCAATAATATAATATTTTTGTAAAATAACTTGTAGTAAAACTGTTAGTAAAATTACACAATTAAGTAGGAAAATACACGTTAATATTAACTATCTTTTACAGTATCTCCCTTCAAGTAGAAATATACTTCTTCACTAAATATATTTGCTCACAGAGCACTGGTCATGTACATTTTTACCCTTTTTTGTGCATTATTTATGACTCGGTCATAAATTGCTCTCTGATTGCTCTCCTCAGCTCTGGTTTGAGCCCATTTCTAAAGCGTTTTTCTTCCTTCTTAGATTCCAGGCATGCCTGTACTTTGCCGCTGTCTTCCAGGCCATAGCCTGTGGGATCCACTACCTGGCCTCTGTCTTCCTGGTGCAGACGCCAAACTTTGTGTGCGGCGTGCCCGGCAACATCACCGACGTCCTGTACGGCAACCAGACCGCATCCAGCCTTGAAGACATCTTGCCGGTCTTCAAGCCGGGAACCGGGCCCTTGGTGGCGAGGACGGCTGGAGGCCAACAGTGGGAGCTCGGCCGGTGCCGCCGCGCCCTGCGCATCGACCCAGGGGGCTT
Source organism: Gasterosteus aculeatus (assembly GCF_964276395.1). Lineage (NCBI taxonomy): Eukaryota > Metazoa > Chordata > Actinopteri > Perciformes > Gasterosteidae > Gasterosteus > Gasterosteus aculeatus. The sequence continues at coordinate 12,575,830 of NC_135706.1, forward strand.
CGCGTACAACTTTGGTGGCAACGCAACGGCGGAGGCCTGCGACGGGAACTTTGTTTACGACCACACGGAGGTTCTCCAAAGCATCGTGACCCAATGGGACTTGGTGTGTGAGAAAGAGTGGCTGGCCAAGCTGTGCCAGCCCACCTTCATGCTCGGGGTGCTCATCGGAGCGCTGGTGTTTGGGGACGTTGCTGACAGGTGAGCGAGGCTGCAGGACGAAGGCGCCTTTTTGCCAAACCGGGGAATTGACACTGGGGAGGTAATGGGTGTGGTACTAAGCGTTTGGGCCGTGAAGCGTTATGAGAGAGAGGATCGGAGTGACCGTCAGGCAGGAAAAACGATTTTGACGGATCACGTTACACAGCCAAAAGGTTGTGCCTACTACTGAGGAAAACCCACATTTAAGAGAAGAACCTCTGTTTTTTATTATACAATGTTTGTATTCTTATATGTAATAAATCATATGCCATAAATGCTTACGTAATGCTGCTCTAAAGATGAAATCATTCCCTTTATCTCTTCCACCTGCTTTGGGTTTGTCTGTCTTTTCTCCAGAGTTGGTCGCGTGAAGATCCTGATGCTCACCAGCGTCTGTCAGTTTGGCTTCGGGGTCTCCGTAGCGTTCGCTGGGAACTACTATTACTTCGTGGTGCTCCGCTTCCTGCTTGCCATGGTGGGTACAGTGTGTGTGTGTGTGTGCGTGTGTGTGTGTGTGCACTATCGTGTGTGGTTGTGTGTTCGTGCAGGTTTTAAAACTACTGGCTCCATAAATAATCCTGGTTGGTGGAATGCACATATCAATTTATGTGGAATAAAAACACGCATCCCAAAAGAAAGGAGTGAGGCAAGCAACTGTGGTATAAATGTTTAGTACATTCCCACAATTTTGCAAAACAAATGGTTTGTTTTTTTGTAAAATAAAAACCTAAGCAAGAGGTTAGTTGCTAGCTGTACGGCAAAAACATCCTGACCATGAAATACTGTATTGAGATATTACCAGCAGGTCTCCATCTAAATGAGCACAGTTATTTAATACACGAATAACTTATGTTATGTTATATGTGCGTAAAACAGCATCTTTAGTTTGGAGTCCACACGGAAGCGAGTTAAGCTGAAAGTTTGTCTCACAGTTCGTCCACTGTGCCCAACCCCCTCAGCCACAGCTGCTGTTGTTCACATAGACTCAGATAGCGAAGGCTCATTCTACAGGAACTTAAGATCCAACAAAGAAAACAACCTTCAACATGTTAACTTGTTGCTGATATTTGTCTATATGCAAGTGGTAAAGAGTGAACAGCATGAACATTTGCAGCAAGCAACAATGTCCATTTGAACTTGAATGTTAGTCTGGATCAGACTGTGACAAAACTTCCCTCACAACCTTTTCCTTTCCCAGTATGTTTCCCACGAGTGGCACATTTAAAATGAAATATTTAAACAATGTTGTATTTTGTGGTAAAACTACTGACAAATAAAGCCTGGCTTCTCCTTCCCGTCCCCCTTCCCATCTCTGCTCCTGCCAGGTGTCAAGCGGCTACCTGGTGGTGGTGTTTGTCTACGTGACCGAGTTCACTGGCATCAAAGTACGCACGTGGACCTCCATGCACGTGCATGCGGCCTTTGCCGTCGGCGTCATGGTGGTGGCTCTCACCGGTTACCTGGTGCGGGTTTGGTGGATCTACCAGCTCGTCCTCTCCACGTGCACGTCGCCCTTCCTGCTCCTCTGCTGGAAGTTCCCAGAGACGCCTTTTTACTTGATGGCCAAGGGCCGCCACGAAGACGCTCAGACCCTGCTGGACTCGATAGCCCGCTTCAACGGCCTGGAGTGCACGCTGACGGTGCAGGAGCTCCTGGAGCCGGAGGAAAGGGAGAACGGCCGAGCTCTGCTGCGCGAGGCGGAGGAGCGGCCGCCGCAGCCCGAAAAGAAGCTCTCCATTCTGGATCTCTTCAGCACCTGGAGGATGGCTGGCCGTACGTGCACGGTGTGGGCCATCTGGTTCATCGGCAGTCTGGGCTACTACGTCTTCTCTCTGGGCTCCGTCAACCTGGGAGGAAACCAGTACATGAATCTCTTCCTGGCCGGTCAGTGATTTTTCCCCATTAGTGTGAATGTGCATTGAAAAAATGAGAAATACAGTGCTTTAATGTTCATCATTCTATGGTTGTAATAGTTAAGACAACGTAGGTGTTTTTCGGAGTGGCCAGTGAGATCATTTCGATTCACAAGTTTGGCTTTGTTTACTTCTAAATAGCAACTCCTCATCTGCTGTTTTTACTGATAAGTTTTGTTATTTGTTATTTTCTTATTTTTTTCTTAAATACATTTAGTACCAGTTATGTCTTTGATTTGATCAATTCGGCGGTTTATATGATATGCAGGGTTCACATAAATACCTTTATATTAAACAGACACCACTGATTTAAGTGCTTTTTTTTAAAAGGCCATTTGGAATACTTATAATTATCCTTTTATTTATTTCACTTGGGGGCGGACAGTGAAGCATGTGGTAGGCAGAGCGCCACCAACATTGTAGGTCCATGTTATTTTAGGTCTCCTGGATAGATGTCTCGGTGTCAGCGTATCGGTGCCACGATAACCTCTGACCCACAGCTGCTGCCATTGGCTGTTTCCAGGTGCAGTGGAGCTTCCTTCTTATCTGGTTGGCTGTTTTGCAATGGACCGGATTGGCAGGAAGAAGACCTGTGCCCCAGCTCTGCTCCTGGCCGGGGTTGCTTGTATGCTCATCATTGTGGTCCCTGATGTACGTACTTAGAGTCAATGTGTGTGTGTGTGTGTGTGTGTGTGTGTAAGACATTTCATTTTTAGGTGCATCATCAGTGCTATATTCAGGTTTTAGTGACAATATGATTAATGAAGTAATTCATATGATATGTGACACACGCATTTTCCTGTATGTGTGTTCTGAGCTCTGACCCAAATTAGTACTGCTAATGGATGGGTTGACAAACAGCTGCTGTGTCTGCTCAAGCAAATATGACCTTTGACATTGACTGCCATTCTGCACAGAGCGGTCAACAAGTGTGAGCTAAGAAATAGCAGCATGGAGACAGAGGACAGACTTTCACTTGCCCTTATATTTTGTCTTTAGCATTTTACTTTGCTCTGCATATTATCAACACAACATTTTTGGGAAATTTCTGGCATCACAAAGTGATCACAAACTCGACAAACTCCGACGCGGCTGTTCTCCCTTTTTTCTCCTTTAGGAAATCTAAGGCATAGATACGATTCTAAATGCATATCAGAATCCATCCTATTAGAAATAAGATGGCCAGCGTTCATGCCCATAGAGGAGGCTGAGTCCATTCACGCAGCCCACATGTTGCCACATGCTGCCTTAAATACTACAAACATGCCGACACACCAATAGCTTAGCTTCTGGTGTGTATAATAATAGCTTAGCTTTTTTTTTTTGTTCCCAACAATGACACAAATTAAAAGTGAGCGAAGCAGCAACACCTTCTCAGGAATGTTTAAGGTTAAAAGTGTCTTACCAGAAAAACAAATTACGAAAGAATATAGTGATGTTACACACCAAATTAAATGAGTTAATTCACTTGTTAAAACGTGATGAAGTAGAACCAAGGCAGTGCTGACTTACGTTCAGAGTGCAGTGAGAGTCCGTGCTCTTGGTCTAAGTCAGTGGTCAAATGAATGGACAGATCAAAGGTCAAAGCTCAAGTGTTTTATTTCTGTGCGTGATGAAATCTGCAATGATATTATTTACAGGTTCCTACAGTAAATGTTTCCCCTTGGGAACACGAGGTGCCCGAGGGCAAGACAAAGTTTCTGATTACTTCACTATGACGCGTGGGACAAACACGGGACGTTATTGCTTCACTGTCCAACGGATTTCTCTCCCCAGGACATTGATGCGCTGGCCATTGCCCTCGCTATGACAGGGAAGTTTGCCATCGCCATTGCCTTTGGGCTCATCTACCTGTACACCTGCGAGCTCTACCCAACCATCATCAGGTCAGAGCAAACGGAAACCAAAAAAAAACACACAGCACCAGGAAACACAGGACATCTGGCCTACATTCGGCTTTTCAGAGATCTCTTTGCATAGAAATGCTTCTTCAATTTAACAGGGAGGCCTAATTGTTTACAAATTTCAAGGAATGACCATTACTGAAAGAAGGAAGAGTCATGTTTGTCTTCAGCATTGTATGTTAGTGCATATTTAAAAGCCTCGTTTGAATTATACAGTTGTATTACAGCGCCGTGTGCAGCTGGATATGTGCTACTCTTTACCAGTAATGAGTGATCTCCCTCCAGGTCGCTGGCGGTGGGTAGTGGAAGTATGATGTGCCGCGTTGGCAGTGTGGTGGCGCCCTTCTGCGTGTACCTGGCCGATGTCTGGATCTACCTGCCACAGGTACACACTGACTGGTTTGCTTGAATACAAGGTTGAAGTCGTCGTTTGTTCCTTCTGCCGTAGTTTTCCACAATAATATATTTGCTGGAAACAACAAATTCTACAATTTGATTTGATTTACTCATCACAACCCCCGTGTAGCTCATTGTTGGGATCCTGGCATTCGTCATCGGAGTGCTGACCTTGTTGTTGCCTGAGACTCTGGGCAAACCTCTAACAACTACTCTGCAAGAGGCCGAAGCTCTGGGGAACCAGCCCAGCAAGAAGGACTCAGCCGTGGGGTACAAAAACGCAGAGGTCGGCTTGGAGATGAACCACCGGGAAGCCAAGGCCTGAACGTCCGTAGGGAATGACGCACAAAAGGCTGAAGTATCATCGGCGTCCTGTTTTTGTGGATTGTAAAAGAATAACTTAATTGTTTACATTTATTTCTGCAGAGACCAACATGGGAGCTTTTTAGGGTCCTGACACATTACACACAGAAACTTAAATGTCTTAAATGTGTTGTTTGTGTGTGAGTGTGTATGTGTCCAAGACCAAGAAAATATGAACTGTGTACTGTGACAAGAAACACCAGCAGGCAATAACACAAAGCCTGAACTTTGTTAGGGAATATGAGTGTGTGTGTTTGTAGACTAGTTAGCGTTCTGGTTTTCTACATGCTTATTCTATGTATGCACTCTAGGTATTACAGAATGTTGGAGATCCAAGACCAGGAGATTGATCCTAATATTTGGACCAAAGACAGAAACCACAACAATATGGACACGTAATCATGTCTTTTGCAATATGGTAGCATTGCCTAATATAAAACTTGTATGGTGCTTGTATCCAAAGGAAAACCATTAAAATCATTGGACATCCTGACGCAATGAAAGCGTTCATGTTCAGTATCGAATTCTGAACAGCCTTTATTTTGTGTGAATATTTCCCTTTTATTTCATTGGGATAAAATAACACTTTTCTTCACCACACAACCCTTTTGCAGTCTGTCTGGTTTCTATGCATCTGTTGTAACAACTGTGGATTTACAGTGATACTTCTTCTTCTTCTTCTTCTTCTTCTTCTCTCTCTGTCTCTCAGGCGTTTGTTCAACCTGACGCTGGAAAACTAGGATATCTATTTTTGTCTCACCAGGAACACAGAGCCGGCCTGTTTACAGCCCACCGACACTAACATCCCCCTGTTTGAGGGGGAGGTCCACACTGCCCCCCCACCTCTGCTCCACCCAGCACACGAACAAGCTCCCCGTGTCCAACCTTTGAGTAGAAATTCTGCGGGTGCACAACCAGTAAACACTGTGTGTGTGTACAGAAAAACTTCACTTCACTTCACTTGAACCTTGACTGCCAGGCAGTGAGTTCCAAAATGAAGCTTTAGACTCAGTCGGGACCTCTGGGATTCAGGAAGGACGTAAACCGCAACAGTGCTTCTGCTGTAACGCAAACACAGGTTGGCACAGGGGCTGTAAACCAAACACAGTAAATCACGCACTATCACGTAGCGCAGGGCGGATGCTGGAATAATGTTAAAGGGAAAAAAAAGTTAAAGGGAACTTCAGGTCCTAGTGGGGTTGTTAAAAAAAGTTGACCGCTTGTCAATAAAGAAAAAAAATGTCAGGCAATAGTCTGTGGCATGTGAGGTCAAAAAAGGTCATAGTATATCATGTCAGAAATAGTGACAGAAAGAAAAGTGTCATGGTGTAGTTTACCAAAGCCATAAAAAATAGCAAAAAAGTTAGAGACTGGAAAAGTTTATAAAAAGACCTGTCAAAAGAAGTCATAAAATGTCATAATACTTAATGTTAATTAGATAGCATGTCAGAAAAAGGTGAGGTTATTGTAAAGCAGGTAGTAAAAAGTGATTAAAACAGTACGACCCAAAAAGGCATAGTATAGCCTGTCCAGAAAGTCAGAAACAAATGATAGAATACTTATACTAATAATAAAAGAATAGTGAGTAATAAATCTTTTGGCTTGCGAGACAGAAAAAGCCATAAAATATCATAGCAGAGCATATCAAAAAATGTTATTGAATTAGTTTGTTGTAAAAAGTAAAGCATGTCAAAAAAATCTTAGAATGTTATCGATTGGTATTCAGTAAAAGGTTCTAGTTTAGTTTATAGAAAAACAGTCACAGTATCGTAGGTCTAAAGAAGTGATGATTCTTGTGTTGAAAATGATGAAAAAGGTCATAGTGTTGCAAGCTGAAAATTGTCGTTAAAAACAGTATATAGTATTAAAAAACGATATTCATAAAAGAATACAAGTAAAACAGAGACAATAGCTGCAATGATAAGAGGACATTTATTCTGAAGACTTTAAAATGATGAACTGCTTTAGTTTCAGCTGTTGAACCTTAAAATACCAAGAATAGTTCAGAAACCAAAACACAAATAATAAAGTTATTAAACATATTTTTTCCTTCCTGAGTATCTTATCTGGAATGCAAACGAATACAAAATAATAAATTAAACGGGCAAAAAAGAACCACTGAAGACAAACCAGGACAGTGAAAAGGTACAAACAATGGAGATTAGGATGGTAGATTGCACCACATAGGTCACATATTAGCTTATGGTTAATGCTCTTTGATGATGTTTACATGAATGAAAACATATACTGTGCATAGCTGCGGGGTAGTTGGAAGGTTCAGCTGGATAATAGTAACACTTCGCACGCTTTCATGATAATATTTTGAATGGAAAACATTCCCTTAAACAGCAACGTAATCATGTTTGAAATGAAAATTACCGTCCAGTTTTCTGACCAAAATCCCTTAATTTACTCTGTTATTTCATGAAAAGTCACCTCAGAAAAATGCATTATATAGTCTTGGAATGTATTGCAGTAGAAACACTAATATTTGGCAAGCTCAATCTTTTAGACTTTGGATAAAACAAACTACGCTCCATAAATTAATTTAACGTTAAAAAAAAAAAAAATGACCCGCCTCAAAACATGAAGCGATGCTAAAATACACTACTGGTTTGGTCAAACTCAATCATTCATGCACACAGACGGAATTCTTTGAATTCATAATTGAGTGCTTATTGTTCAACCCTCATTTATACCTAATAATATCTTACAAAAATGTCTTAAACCAACTCTGCTGACTTGCTTTTTGCCACAACTCCTCCAGCTGTGCGCCGAGGTTCATTCTCAGTTACTCGCACTGTTAGTGGGACGGTTAATATACAAAAATGGGTTTTTGGTACCTTTTATTTGCGGATGCCTTTTCTCATTCCAGCTTTTACGACATCCTCCCTTTCATCAAGAATGAACCTCTTTCTTGGGCTTAATCCTCTCCTACAGTAAAAGCCCCAGTGATCAATATTTAGAATATTTCCCCACACGTAGAACGATCCTCATCTTGTGCTGATCTCTCCTGGAGATTACAACAATGATTTTTAAAACAAGCTCAAATTAAAACAAAACTTGAGTCATGCAAATTGAGCAAAACAGTATTTCCCACTATCCTGGTTCACGTTTTTAAATAAAGCATTTTGTCGTTCCAATTACCCAACTCTGTAGTCCTCAGTGCCGAGCCTGTAGGAGTCTATTAAAGATAAAAGAGCCCGAGAAAACACGAGCTTCCGGATCCACAAACCCTCACTTTTCTCAGGAACGCTGACAGTTGGGGGGGGGGACTCTCCCATTTCGCCGTCAGGCTTCCTCCAGCCACCTCCAGCCAATTCGAGCCCGTCAGCTTTTTAAAATGATTTTGGCTACATCCACTGTTCACCCCAACAAGCCCTCAGGGATGGACCAGCCAGCTGTTAGCGTCCTCCAGGTCTGCCTCCAGCTCCTCGTCTTCATCCAGAGGCTCTGCGGTTCGGAGCGCCAGCTCTCGAAGGAAAGCCAGCGAGTGGGCGGGGGGTCGCGAGACGGACCTCAGCCCAATTTTTTTCTTCATGAGGTGGAACTGGTCTCGGATGAAGTTGTAGAAGTCGTACTCGTAGCGCATGCGCTGGTACAGCACCTGCAGGGCCTCCAGAGTGGGGGTGTGTTTACGCACGGTGCCGGTCATATTCCCCATCTTCTTATAGTCTTCAGAAAGTGGAAAAACAAAAGAAAGACCAGAACTCAGGTAATCAATGATCTATTTACCTAATTATCAATTACACACAAATGTGCTGTGAACCTACCGGGGCTCTTGTAGATGTTGAGTACTCCGGTAAAGTAATGAGGTAAGAGCCTCTCCAACAGAAGCAGAACGTCCTCCAGCTCCTCCAGGACACCCACGAGGAGGTAGTTCTCCTGCACGTTCTGCTTGGCCCTCTCCAGAGCCCATACTCCAGGCTCCCTGGTGGAGAAAGAAGAAATACCAGAAGACCCAGAGAAGGTACACATCAGACGTCGAATAAGGTCCAAAACACTAACATGCTTTGTCGGGAACCTCGAAAGGTTTGTAGATACCTGCACTGGGGATGTTGTCCACAGAAGTACGGGATAATGTAGAAAACTCTGGGGTTGGAGCACTCTGGGTAATTTTCTAGAATGCACACGTTGATATCCTGAAAGGAGACGAGCACGTAACCATCCTATTCATTTTACATCACTCATTCCTTTACAGTCAGTATGCAGTAGATGGAGCTCAACCAGAACCGTAATGACTTGTTGTCGCCCTTAGAGGGCGCCATTCACTGCCCCTTCACTTCCCCTCGGCCGAGGCATCAAATATAAGAAGACTATAGGCGTGCATGCATCTATGTGTCCCTCTTTACCACCAAGCAAACGGTGGCTTGTCGCAACGCAGCGATTAAGCTCGGGTTTCATGAGAAAAAACAGTGATGGGATAAAAGCCGTGAACTTTACGACACCGTCTCCTCGAAATGTGGGAGTGATTAAGCAAAGAGGGGCCAAGAACAACTGGACAGATTAGAAATGCACATGTAGGAACTGCCAGTCAAATTCGTGTCAGGTGACGTGAGCAGCGGAACACTCCACGTAGCGTGACTGGCGCTCACGCGCGCGCAGGTTTGCTCAGAACCACGTGTACGGCAGCACCAGGGACGAAGCGCGTCGACGGGCCTGTTATTTGAAAAGCCGGCGGGCTCTAAAGCAAAAAAAAACCACGAAAGCTGCGACGATTCACGTCAAAAAAAAGGCCCGCCTTTGAGATTCACACTGTGATAAGTCGACGTTTGTCAAAGCAGCACTGGGCGACCGGCGTGATCGATCACTGAGATTAAGTCGGGTCGGGCGGGACCGTGGGGCCCGGACGCTTGCCGGAGGACGCAGGCTGTTATTTAGGATGAGATACGAGCGGCCTGCGGATCAACACTGGGAACCAGGTGACTGAGCTGTTAAAAAAAAGAGACACAACATCACTCACAGGGGTGTAAACATGGATTCAGGGCAGGACACCATGTGTGTGTGTGTGTGTGTGTGTGTGTGTGTGTGTGTGTGTGTGTGTGTGTGTCTTAGCCAGGCTTTATTTTGGCTTTTTATTTCTTTGCCCCATTCAGCTGAATTCTGTGGCGCGATTGTATATGATTCACCAAACGGCTGCAGGCTTTCTATGGAATTTATGACTGAGCTGCACTGTGAGCCGGGAACAGAACTTACTGGTGACCAGTGAAGCAAAGAAACCACAGCAAAAAAAACCCAGAGGAACCTTTGGAAAACCGATAAGCGTCACACCGTTGTGTTGAGTGCAGGTCGTGTCCGAACTCGTGATGAGAACGCCCTGCTTTTGTTCCGATTCAGAACTTTAGGAACAATTTGTTTTTAATATTCAAAGAATATCAGGGTGAGAAGATCCAGTGTTTTTTCTGTATTTCATAATTCATAATTAATTCCTATTAGCATTTTGAAGAGAGACGTTCTTTCGCTGAAAGAAATGAGTGAATCAAATGAGGATTCACTGATGATGCAAAACTTTCCCAAGACAGTTTGCACACTGGGGTCAAATCCCAGTTTGAAAACCTGCACATTTTTTATTTTTTTTATTCTCAACCTAAATGGCAATTTATAGAAAATACTAAGTTGCCGTGTTTTTGTTTTAAATTCACACGCCTGTGTAGTCACCACCCTGTTGTTTTTAAATGTCAAGGCTTGCTGCGGCACGACTGCCGCCAGTAAAGCCTTTCTCTCATTTTTATGGGAGTATTCATGTGTCATTGTGAATGTCGGGTCACCTGACAACGGTTCACTCATTGGGAAATGATCGGCTCCGTGGGAAACCCACAGGGTCAGACCGGTATTTTTGAGCCGTGAGAACTCACCTGAAGTGTTTGTCTGTATTAATGTGTAGGAACACTGACAAACACTCACACATACACACACACACACGCACACACACACACACACACACACACGCACACACACACACACACACGTTGTAGGTTGTTTGCAAAACCTACGTCATTCCAGTCTCTGTTTATCTGTGACAAGATAGGTTTATTCCAAAGATTTTACAGCATGCAGCAACTGTAGAAAAACAGCATGATACTGTACGGATGCGTGTGTGGCACATTACTCGCAGTCACTGTTAAAATACATGGCAGTAAAGTAAAACAGTAAAAACAAAAAGCTTAGAGACACTTTAGTGTTTGGTGTGCAGAAAAATATCAGGTCTATTGCCAGAGAATGGCCGAAGTTCACCACAAACGTGAGCACAAGACTTACAGTAAAACATCACATACTATATTACAAATAGCAAGACCAAGGAAGCGAGCACCAACAATCACTTTGGAAAAAATGAGTCACAAATTGATTCTTGTAATATAGGAGTCTAAATACACAAACGTGCACACACACGCACGCAGACACACAGGTGAGCCGGTTAACAGCACCCCAGCTACCCCCTTCTACTGTAGCGAGGGGCCCCTGTGGTCTGCATTCTTTAATAACTCAACTCACATGCTCCAAAAACTCGGCGGGAAGCGATGCGATACTTAATTACATGCAGTCCGATTCAAGCCGGGACGATCTGCACACACTCCTCCTGTCTGCCTCTCTGTTCGGCCTGTTGACCTCTGGGAGCCTTACTGTGTCTCGGCAGCGCCTCCGCGGCATTAAAACGAATGGACACGTGAAAATGAAAGTAAAGCTCTCAAACGTGAGCTCTATTGAGTGTGGAGCCAAAGACGTAAACAACTCTGCGAAGCAGACGCACGGTACCGACCGTCTGATGTGGTTCCACTGAATCGGGTCTCTAATTGGAATCATAATCAGAGTTAAATATCGGGTGTAGCATCAAGCTGCCGCGGCTTTACAATTTGCCTTTCCGCCTCCAGCAACATGACGTCTAACACAGTGTTATATACGGAGTGAAGGAAAGCAGACATCACTGCTCATATATATATTTTAAAAAGATTTGGCCAGTGGAAATTCATTCTTACCATGATCTTTCCCGGAGGATTACACAGTGCACCATAGAAGAAAAGCAGCGTCTACCCTGTAAAATGTCTTCAAAAACACTGCGTGGGCTCCGTGCCTCCATAATTTGTCTACATAAAGCTCATACCAGAATAATGAATGAGTATACGGCATTTCACTTCGTGTCTCAACTGAGCTCGAGGTTATGAGACCAGCCGGCCTGGAATCCAAACAGTTACAGGTTTGAAGTCACCGGGCAGCTCTTTCCATTACTGCAAACGGATCAGCATTCAAGACCCAACACACCCAAGACCACGATTGGGCATCACGTCCGTCTGTCTGTGTGAAACTATGTACAGGCGCTCTGACCACGACCGTTTGCCGACAGAGGAGAAGAAGGCTGATCGATCGAGTTTTTGTTTGGCTCCGCGTGTCACTTAACGTGAGACCATTAAAAGGTTTGAGGCAACAGTTTATCGTGTAAATGCATCGTTTTCTAAAGGGACAAATGAATCAACTCAGTGTCAGAGAAAGACAATATCAGACAAAGATTGACTCCATGTATCCGTGCATCTAGAATGAAGGTGCAGATGTAAAAAGGAGAGGTCTCTCACCAGGTATCTCTCATCATCTTTCATCCCTGGAGTGCGAACGAGGTGGTTCTGCTCACCCCTCCAGTCACCGAAGCGACGGAAGAAGTAGTTGGAGAGGAACCTGTTGATGGGGTCCCGGATTATGTTGATGTAGACCGGCTGCTCTATCCTGAACCTTAGGAGACAAACGGCAAACGTCAATAACAAAGCGGAGAACGACACAGAATAGTAACTTTTTAGGAGTGCTGTCGTTGTACATCGGCGCACTACTGTACCTGGTGAAGTTCAGGAAGTGAACATGCCGTGTATAGAGAAATGGCTGAGGGATGTTACTGATGTTCTTCATGAGATCCACCTGCAAAATGCCCCAAAATTTTGATTTGATCAATTTAAGTGTTACGTTGTAGGAGAATTAGGCCCAAAAAAAAGCAGAAACAGAAGCACTTAGAAAGTTAAAAAGGTATACAGCAGTTATTCCAAGCTCCTTCTTCCTCTGCGGCTATGACACATCAGGCACATTCCAAAGGGTTTCCAGGTTTTCAAGGAGATCCAGGCTCACAGTGGCCAAAATAAACATACCACAGTAGTTCCATACAGTGCAGAGGCCTCTTTGACGGAGGACGACACAACTAAACCCTAATTCTTAGTTATTTATCTCATGATTTCGTGGGATTATGCTACGCCGTCAGATATTTAAGTTATTATGTAAGTGGAGCAAACGTCGAATATCATAATTACACATGCAGACTCGTTCCATTGAATTCACTAGTGGCCTCATTGGATTTCTGCCATTAGTTTATGCAGATTAAGAATTCAAAAATTACAGTGCTTGAAATTTGAGAGCTCAGACTTTTGGTTCTTCTGAAGTTCGTGACACCCATTTTTCCTTAAATGATCTTATGTCTATTTTCTCCTCTCTCTCTCTCCACAATTTTGGAACGGACCCGTCCACCCTGCTGCTGCGCGTCCAAGCAAGCTCCACTACGGGTGTGGAGCATGATGACAGCCACATGCCGCTTCCACTTCAGTGACACATGTTGTTGCCAGACGCTCCGTTTCTCCTGCCAGCAATCAATGCGATGGTCGGCAGCTTCTTTCATCCTTTTCCCGACCCCGTATGCTCCGTGTGGCGGCCCTTTCTGACCAACCGGCAACGGCATGGGACTCATTGATTCCCCGGGGACAGAAGGCGTGCACGTGGAGAAACAGACGAGGAGGTGAATCCAACAGCGGTTGTGGTAAAAACGTTGATCCAGATGCTGTTTTGGCATTCGTTGAATTGTTTGAACCAATTGAACCAGGATTCCAGGAGGCACAAAGGTTCTCTTTAGGCTAAAGCTGGTTGTGCTTTTGTAGCTTAACTGAACAAGCCAGATTTTAGCTAGATGAGATGCAGGAAGCTGGATGAACATGACAATTAATGCAAATAGCAGGTTTTTTTTGTTTAAGTGAAAACCACACTACATGATTTGGGCCTTTGATGAAACAGCATAGCAGGGTTTGGGAGTTGATATTTCTCCATTTTCTACGTTTTAGCGCCCGGAAAGAGAGCAAACTGTGGTACCGTCTGCTGGATCAATCAATAGCGCCATCGGACAGTCGAGCTCTCGGTGAGGATACACAATGATTTCAAAACCCTCAGTGACCTTTTAGATTTAACCCGTGGCAGGACACCGAGGCCGACTCCGGGCCACCTGTGCACTGTAGGGGATTTCCAGGTTTGATTCTGTGATTTCTGGGGGCTTCCAGGGGAGATTAAACAGAGCAACGGAGGAGCTAAAACACCATCAATAAGGCATTCCTCGGAAACAGGCACAGAGAAAAAAAACCTTCTGGCGGTTTCAAAGGAGAGCAGCAGAGCAGATTGGGAATTAATGAGTTGGAAAAGGTGGCTCTTCATTACACAAAGCAACGCACTGACTGGAAACCGCAACGTCATTTGGAGAAAGTCTTTGCAAAACAAATGACCTCTTCATTTGAGGAGAAAACATAATTATGGTCAATCGACTCCGATTGGAAACATCCTAACAATTTGATATCAATCGCCAAAATGCTGCGGTCTAGAAAGTGACTTCAATTTCCCACAGCTCTAATGTTAACGTAGCTTACGAACAGCTTACGTGTTTCTTTTCTAGACTTAATAAAACTAATAATAAAAGTGCCTCAACAAGAGGATCACATTTCAAAAGCCCAAAGTTGGACTGTGATCTGTATGAATGCAAACATTCACAGAAATAGTGCAAGCACAGCAGAAAACGCCCCCATGGCTCACACCTGAATCACTTTTAATATAAAGATCTTTTGAGAAAAGTGCATTGATTATCCGAGGGGACTGAATGTCCTGCTGTCATAAACTCTGTGAAGGTACCTGTTGAGTCACAGCAAGAATATGTGGACAGCGACAGTAATGTGTATACTTGTTTATGTACACGGGGAAGTTAATCTGAGGCCCCAGTCAGATTTGGGTTGAACACCCTCCTTCTCCTCTATAAACTCAGTACATTTCCACTCACTCTGCTTCCACTTTCTGTGGAGCTGCTGCTGTAAAATGCTAAAAAAAAAACTTTCACGAGCTTCAGAAATGAATTCACCATTCTGGGTCCCTGCCGCGTGCTCTGCCTCCGCTAATCCAACGCCATCCTACGCGCTAAAGCGTTTATCATCCGCATGCTTCCCCTTAGGCCGGTCGTCCAGACCAATTAGCCCAGAGCTAACCCCCCCGATGCCCCCTCCCCCAAAACACACGGGCTGATGTGCGGACCCTGAGCAGCACATTTGTTGAGTTTGTGTGTGTGTGTGTGTGTGTGTGTGGGTTTCTGACCGACCCCTGTGGTCTGTCTGACTGGCCAGACCCCCTCTCATATACCAGGGAGAGCTGCAGGGAGAAAGAGGGAAAGTGGAGGACAGTCCGAGATTCCAGACATACCTGCAAGTCCCCCTCCCTCCCCCCTCGAGCCCCCGTGGAACCTCACTGGACTCATATGGGGGGAAACGGAGGAAGAGCCGAAAAAGCAGAAGGCGCGCTTATCTGCATCCAGCTGAATCTAAATCTGCCTGTGTGCGACCCCAAGTAAACACCTGCGTCACAGATACGAATAAGCAGGCCACACATTTCAGAAAGCAAGAGGACCGGTCCCAACATGAACGAAAAGACGCTTTTCATCACTTTCTCTGAATGCAACCAAACTGGATTCGAACCGTTTGCTTTGAGTGCAGCGGGCGAGACGCTACCACGGAATAACGGTTTACAATCTGTGTTTGTGCCGGTCGACTCTGTCCCGTGTTTGCGCGTCTGTGGCCGTGTGATGCAGATGCGCGAGGCCCGCGGCCGTGCAGCGACTGTCTGCCGTTTTTCGTGTTTTTTTTCGGTGAGAGGGAGGAAACGGGATCCCACGCGACCGCAGACACGTTCACAGTGAAGGTGCTGTCTCTCTGTTTCTGGGTGATTTTAAAAAAGGTGGAAAAATGTCTCCTCTTCCCTTCCCCCCCTCCCCCTCCCCCCTCCTCCGAGCCTGTTGGCCCTGTGTGCTGAAACGGACAGATGGTGCACTATACGCAATAAAAAACGCCGAAGTTCCAGACAAACACGGCCCATTCAATTCTTGGCAACACACACACACACACATAAGGAATCAAACCCATTAGCGGACTGCTGGGAGAGCGGAGAAGGAATAAGGACCCAAAAATGGGGGGGACCGGAGACAGAACCAAAGCAGATGGGACCATCATCTCTAAACATAGGCGGCAAGCGTCTGGATCTGCATAGGTCAACACGACAATCAAGTACCAATGCAAATAAACGCACAGAGACGGAGCTGCACTGAATCACAGCACAGGCGTACACCCCCCCCCCCCCCCCTGCACAGACACTGGAATGCACAGACTCTTTCTGAGGCGCACCTCTCGGGATCATTCCCAGAGTTGACATTTAATGAGCCTAATGGTGTTCTGCCCCCCCCCCGAGTGTGCAGCCGGACGGACAAACAAGTAGCCGTTTCAACATTGGCCGGCGGTCGGCGATGGTTAGACGAATTTAGCCGTCTGCCGGCCGGCGAAGCAGCAGTCAGCGCGTAGCTTGTACCCTCAAGGGCTTCTGCCAATGACGTCACGCGCGGATATGAGTCATCCCCCCCCCCCCCCGCACAGATTAAGTCACTTTCTCCCCCAGTTTACCAGAAGAGGCGTTGCATCAGTGGGAAGTGGCTCTAGCGGAATGGGATGTGTGGCCATTCAACTGTTGTTCCAGAGCAAATCAAATATTTCTTCTTTCACTGCTACTGAAAAAAACGTTAACCTCAGCGGAACGTTATTTTTTTCACGCCCCCCCCCCTCATCAGAGAATGTCGGCAAGTGATCTCTAGTTAAGTACAAATATTATGCATTTTATGAGTACAAAAACGTAATAAACTTATAGAGAAACCGGGTTGGGCTGGTAGGAACATTATAGCATATTAACATATTTCAGCCTAAAAAAGGCCATTTTAGGCTTTTAACATTTGTATTTTGATGAAAGTACATCTGCATTTCTACAGGCTTCTAAATTTTCACTTGTGTATTTTTACACTGTGTTATCTGTACTTTTATTTAAGTTCTGAATACTCTGTCCACGTCTAGACTTCGATTATAATAAACTTCTGTACAGCTGTTACTCTCCCAGTAAATTGAACTCAAATCATCTGGTGAAGGCCGAGTCTCGACAAAAACACGCCTTGTTCACGTCAGCAAACACCCAATCATCCAAAATCCAATTTTACTCACATTATCTATTTGTACAGTTAAAGAAAACAGGGATTATATCTCGAGGAAAGATGTCCTTTATGCACATTGGCATTTGCGCTGGCATTCCCAGTGGAACGTCTCAGTGTCTCCTTTTCAACAAAAGCCCTTCTCCTCTGTAAAGACAACACTTATATGCTCGAGATGTTCCATGAAGTAATATAAGCACAAGAAAAGAGTTTTCACAGTGAATGAAAGACCAACACAGAACGCTGCTGTTATGATTTCACTGTGACCACAAAGTAAAGTGCAAAATATGAATAAATTAAACTCTTTTTGTGTGTTCCATACCATTTACTGGGGATATTTTCACAGCAGCAGCTTCTTTGAATCTGGTTGCCATAATTCAAATTATGGGATAGAGATCACTCTAAATATTTATAGAAATGGTTAATGCATAAGCAGCGGCTTCAGAAGAGGGATCTGGAAACCAATTTCAATTGGCTGGTAACAAATTTAAATGTCAAATGTTCTTGTGTATGTTATTAACTCTACGTGTAACAATTCATCATGTAAACCCATCCTGCAACATCACGTCTTCTGTCTTACCTGTTCATGTTTTGTGAGGCGTGTTTTATTGTGGATGTCAGAGGAGACCAGGTTGAACTGATGTTTTTCGGCCAGTAATCTCAGCAGGATGACCACCGTCCGGCTGCCGCACTTCCCCACGCGGTTATAAACCACTTGGCTGGGGAAAAGGAGCGCCTGCAGACACACACAGGCAAACGCAGAAGGAATGAGAAAAGAAAAAGCTGAAAGTTTTCTTTTTCTATGTTAAAAAACATTGTTTTTTGTATGGTGTTACAATATGACTTTTACTGGTATGTGTTTTGATTGTATAGAATACATATATTATAATAACACACGTAATATATATCATATTTTAAGGCAACAGTCAAACAAAACTGCCTATGAAAGTCAAGGAAAGTGTGAGAAAAATATTCAAGAAAAAAGAAATTTAACTCTGGAAGGGGGCTCTTTTCCTGCGACCTTTGACCCTCTGCTTCTCACATACTCCCCCTGGGGCTGAACTCAATTGACCCTGCAACGTGCACCCTTTGACATACGGGACACACACACAGATTGACAACAGGCGCGCATGGTTTCATCTTCTCTCTTCGCACGCTTAATCATCGATTGAGCTCAATGAGTCAGCTGCTCTTCGCTGCAGAGTGAGAGAGACGCAACTCGGAAGTCATTTGTTTCACACACCCACACATACAAAGCTCGCACACGCTTAGGATGCACACGCCTCGTGACTCACCAATTAAACAAGAAGCTCGGCCGTGATTCAGACACCCAAGGAAAGTGGAAATGAGGCATGTGACAGTAAATCTCTGCTTGCAGGAAAAAGGCTGTCGAGGCCGACGCGCGTGTTGAAAATGAGACACATTTCAGCACACGGGCAGAAAGAATGCACTAATTTGGCAATTATCTGTAAGGGCCTCCAAGGTTTACACAAGTGGCCCCTTAAGAACGACGGCTATCGGAGCGGATGTTTTAGTGAGAACGAGGAGCAACTTTGGGCCAGTTGAAGGAATTAAGGAGAGAATGAGACAGAGGGAGACAGGTCACTTAAAAGACATCTGGAAAATGTCCTTTCCAGTAAACCCGATAGAGATCTACCACAAAAACAGCAGAGGCAGATCAGTTCTGTCTTGCCTTAAAACCCCACTTCCTGATCACTTCAAGCGAAGCTTTCCTGTGGACGGTTCTGGTTATCTGTGTTTGGAAGCCGGTCTCACCGACCGTGGACTCGTTTGATAGCGGGTTTGATCGTTGGCCCGAACGGCGTCTTCCGCTCTCCATCGTGGGCGTGAAAGGATCACGAACCTCCAGTGGATCTCAGGGCTCTTTGGGCTCCGTGGTTTCCACATTCTGGAGCTCAGCGTGGTCAAACACACACACACACACGCTGATTTTGTCTCCCTTCCAAAAGCACCAGCAGTCCCACACAGGCTTCGTAAAAAACAACAACAGTTGAGAGTGTCTTTTATTTGTTTGTCACGGGGAGGGAAGAATAAAGGGAATGAACAACCGCGGATGGAGAGCCAAGGGAACCGTCCCAAGGTGAGGACGGGACCGCTGGAAAAAAACAATTCTGCTTGTGTCACTTGCTGGAACTTTGCAAACAATTTCATGCACCAGAAAAACAAAAGATCCAACACTCAGTTGGGAGAAAATATTTTGAGCAGCTAGGAGGTTCTCTTGGACAGCAGTCCAACATTCCTCAGTGTTTGGCCAAGTAGCTACAGACCTCTCGAGCTTATCACACCGATGACCCCCCCCCCCTCTCCCGCTGGTGTGATGACACACGAAAACGGCCTTGAGACGCCGTCGTTTTCTGCGCTGTTGTGGTTCCCACAAGCACAGATCGTGAGACTTGAATCATGCTGTGAGAAATGTGGCAAGTGAGGGATTCTGTCAAAGGTCAATCCAGGGCGTAATATCATGTGACTGCCGTTTTCCACCACGTCTGACCGGGACACTCGGTGTACGGCGATGTACAGGCATCGAGGATGAGAATGAAGCTGCACCTTTCCATCCCTTTCCATCTCTCCTCTGACTTCCTCAGTGTCCTTTCATTTACACCACTCTGCACACACACACACACACACACACACACACACACACACACACACACACCTCTGGAAGTGAGCTGCCTGCAGTCACGCAGCAGCAGCAGCAAGTTTCCGAACATGCACTGATTTGCTACATGTCAAAACCACGCACACACACACACACACATCGTCCCGCATGTTAAGGATTCAGCGGAGGCCCTTCCTGTTATTAATGAGCAAACCATTCTACTCCGCGCGCCCACACAGAAAGAAGCCGGGGAGTCTCGCTGCTCTAAGTAGCTGCGACAGCGGAGTTTCCATCCGAGCGTGTTTAGGAGAACTAAGATGAATTCATTTCCAGAGGCGGAGGGTAAACGGGAGACTCCTTACGCTTCCTTTGCAGTCGGTGAACACAGAAACTTCATGACAACGGAAGAAGCTTTTGTTCGAATCGAACATTCGGTTTTTGCATTAGAATACTTCCGGTTCCCCTCAATATGAAGAGTCACAACGTCTAATATTAACAAATACTCAAATTATGTGGGATTCTTAAAAGGCATTCAAGGACCTTCTATTGTACTTCAGTCCATGCTGAAGGTTTCTTCTTCTTGTACCAATGTGAGGCTGCTGGGACAGAAATTGAAAGCAAATTTGTGATTTTGATGTCTACAAAATAGACGTAGTTTAATTTGAGCACCACTATTGCTTTTGCAATTGTTCATCTTTTTTTACCAGAATTTTTTTTCAATATTTAGTGCAATTAAAGAAGAAGAAAACACGCCAGGGATGCTCTTAAGGGGACATTCTTGCCGTGCTTCCAAACTCAAAGACTCGCAACTCTATTCTGAGAGCTGCGTGGTTTTTCCACACGCTCTCATTCACGTTGAGCTTTCAACCCAAATTCTAATCTCTGCCTTCATTTAGCAGAAGCTCGGCGTCCAGGCGCTGCAATCCGACCAACCTCCGTGGAAACAGAAAATCAATCTCAGCTGCAGAAGGTCTACGGCGAAAAGATAACGAGGGATGCGCTCGATGTGGCGCTCGCCCACTGACACGAGACGACGACGTGTGTGGAATCAATCAAAGGTCTGTGTCGATGGTGATCGGACGGGAGAAGAAATACTTTATTGATCTCAAACTAGGGGAACCAAATTCAAATCACATTTAGTTCAACTTGTTGATAATGTGGCATTTGCATCTTTCCTAAACCTCATTTACTGCCTATACCTTTTTTTTTTAGGAGAGAACTCACTGTGAATAATTTACATCTCAAAATAGAGTGAAAAACATTTTTTGATAAGGATATTATTAAAGTTAGAGCAGTCTGTACGTCTGCTACAAGAATAATTTTCACATAATTCATTTTAATTGCCATTCAGTCCCGTACGGCGGAGGATTTGTGTTCATATGAGTAACATAACTGTCAGTTCAGAAGACGCCGTCATATTTTTTGCAATTAAATAATTAAATCACGATTGTAAGTATAAATAAATACAGACGCAAATAATCTGTAACAAATGAAAACACATTCATTCTGCTATGTTTGTTCATGTGCAGGTGTTTGTTGAACAGGTAACAGTCACACAGGTAACTGCCAAACCCCACAGCTGTAAAAGCTGACTGACAGCGCATCCAGCTGTGGGGTCAGAAACCAACGTGGCTTAACGTTACACTGCAGCGGAAAAGACAAAAGACAAAAAATGAGTGAAACGATGCGGTTTAAAGGATGTCGGATGCACTCATATCAGTCTCTGCGTGGAACGACCAGCTCTGCATGAAGCCTGATGGAACCAAGAAAGATCCATGGACCCGCTGCTGTTTTCCATTGTTGCTCTGCTTCCAGCCTGCACAGCTGCTTCCAGTGCAGCTTCTTTCAAAGCTTTTATCAGATTCAGCCCCTCTGCATCTAAGAGAGGCCTGAGGTCCTCTAGGTCGGCTCGGCAGGTTCTTAATCTTCTTAATCTTGAGGTCATTCAAGAAGGCCCAGGTAGAAAACGCACGGCGAGCCTCTGATAGACCACGTTTCTGCTTGTAGAGCGTTTTTTGTGAGTAGGAAGTGCAAACTGGAGTCGATCCAGATGGTTGTATCAACAGTTTAAACATGTCAGAGTTATATGGAGTACAACTCTTTCAAGTGATCAATGTCTGCTTAAATGACCTAAAACAACAATTATAAAGAGTTTCTGTCTTCTAATGACACAGAAATAATTCATGGAGTAAATTCATCTTTTTCCTTCCATTCCATTAAAATCACACTTTTCTGTGTCAAAACGACTTCCACAGCCTCTGTGTTTATACAATGATGTACATTGCTCAGCTGTTCTATTCTCAGTTTTATCTTTGATGCAAAATGGTGGAAACTATTTTTTGACTTATTAGACTTCATCTCCATTAAATTTCTACGAGCCCATATATTATTAAAAGCTTGGCATAAGCTAGTCACTATAAAGAAAACTGCCACTGTGAACTAGTTGTGATTGAAACAGAAAGATTTGCTGAAAAATTGATTTTCGCTGGAAAAAAAGTTGTTTTAACTATTATCTGCATAAAACTGTGGATGCCTGGTTTAACTCACAAACAAAGCCCAGATGTGACCTAACTGAACAGCTGCTCATTACAGCAACAAACCGGTGACCAAATGTTAACGTTCCAACCAAGAAACTGACTCCAACTACTGACTCATCGATCAGAGGCGGAGAAAAAAAAATTGTGACAATTAAGAGGTGAAAATAAGGTGGTGATTGATTCAAGGAGGAGATAATAAACAAGGCGCCGACAGAAGAAGAAAGAAGTTGGCGGGGAGAGAAGGACGGAGGAGAGATGGTCGCGCAGACGTGCAGCTGGATGAATACAAGGCCTCTGTGTCAGCGCCTTGTGCGAGAGAGGGAGAGAGGGGGAGAGGGGGGGAGAGGGGGCGAGAGACGGAGCTCACAGCACTATACTGTAGCGCTGAAGCCAGGTCTAGTTGGTATTTAGAGAGAGTTCACACGCAGATCGTTCACACAGACCTAACCCTTATCCCGGCTGGACTGAACTGGCTTGCAAACACCGGGCAGCACATCAGAGAGAGGGAGAGAGGAAGGGGGGGGGGGAGAAAAAAAAGGGGGTAACTTTAAAGAGGAAGATTAGGAGGAAAAGGG
The DNA here is from genome assembly GCF_964276395.1 of Gasterosteus aculeatus. Classification (NCBI taxonomy): domain Eukaryota; kingdom Metazoa; phylum Chordata; class Actinopteri; order Perciformes; family Gasterosteidae; genus Gasterosteus; species Gasterosteus aculeatus. Next base: position 12,598,625 of record NC_135706.1, read on the forward strand.
ATGTAACAGGAAATAACATAAGGAGATAAAGAGGAAGACTTACTCTTGGTGCTGGAGGTCCGTGATCGTCCAGATACGTGGATTCACCTGCAGGGAGAAGAAAGTACACGTGTTGGGATTCTGGTAAAAATATCATCACGACACAAAAGATGCTGCAAGAAGCCAGAATTTAAACTAAGGAAGAATCAATCCGACAATTGCTTCCCCGTTTATTTATTTTTTGATACAGCGGCTCTTAAACTGTCCAATGCCCCCCTGCGGAAACAATGAACGTCCTTAACTTCAATGCGATTTCATTGAATCAAATCAACCATCAACATAAAAAAAGGGGGGTTTGATCTTCATTTGTGTGCAAATGAATAATTCAATTGTTGTGCAAAAAAAGACTCGCAAACGGATTTGGATGCTGCGTATTCAGGTTATTAATGAGCATTATTGTTGATGGTCCGAGTATGTGGCCATTTTATTGTGACCGCATTAGTCCGATTCATCAAACCTCAGTCCCCCCCCCCTCCGCGTGTTCCCTGTTGCCGAAAACAGGTGGCACTTCACTTAAAAGCTCACAGCCAAACACAACAAGACCCACAGGAAGCAGCGTAACTCTTCTTTATTAAGAGAGAGAGTTACAACATCCTTCTGCAGTCTATCGACAAGCTGCTCCAAACATATGTGCTTGTTTTTTACTGCCCCCCCCCCCCCTCTTCAAAACCAGGCCGGGCGTCAGGCAGCGGCCTTTCTCTTCTCGTATAGACACATTGCGTCGAGTGCGGACGAACTAACGCTTGAGCGTGGGGAGAGTGTGAAGCTAATAAAGCGAAGAAATATGACGTTATAGAACAATCTCTCCTTGTGTCTGAGAAATATGGTCCAACGCAGCAATGAAAGGAAGCGGTGCATGAACACGCGGTTTACAAGCAGCCGAGCTTTCCCCGCTCGGCACACAGTCGAGTTTTGTAAGTGCTGTTTGAACTCAAGATAGTCGTGTGTGACAGCTTTGAATTGGCCTTAAACTGAGGTCCAATCTGCCTCCGTTTGGCTTCGCTGCGATATCTGGACGTAGAAGCTGGTGGACTTTCATTGTGTAGTGGCTCATAATTCATTCAAGGAGCTGGATATTTAACTACTGACTCGGCTTTCCCTGTTTTTCATTGACTCGGTCTATCTTTGCTTATTGCGATGTCTCTCTTTCGTGCAGCTCCTCCGCGGAGAGTTAGCGGGTCTTCTCCGGAGCACTTGAGGTCGTGGCAGGGCGAGGATGCACTGAGGCAAACATCTAGGTTCTGTCATCCATCACGGACGACCTCCAACCCCCTCTCCAGCCCCTAAGTGCGCGTCTCATCATCATTTTGGAAAAGGGTTCGGAAACAGCTGCCTTCTGCTCCAAACTCCCGACAGAGAGAGCAAAATGAACTCAAGGCGTAACCTTATCGACCACATTGTCTTTTGCTCCAGTGATGCAACGCAGTGGGGAGGAAGACGCTTTCTGAGCTGTTGGCTCAAACAAGGAAAAAAAAATTGTGGAAGCCTGTATTGTCTCCTGTGTTTAGACCTCTAAAGACCTGTAGCACGGCCCATCGACCTAATTACAGAAGGAAGCTCTGGGTCAGAGTCTGCTTTGGCACGTCGGTTTCTCATAATCTGTCCGAGCATCTATGGGACATATTGCAACACGTTAGATAGTACTTTTGGAAGACTAACAAAGTTCTAGTAAAATGTCTGCCAAAGGGCACGAAAACTCTTCTGGCAGATCATGGGAGGCCGACACGTTCCATAAACACATCGCTAATGTTGTTTTTCTTGTGCTAGTCAGTGATAACGACTTGGCAAGGCACGTTTTAGGACTGTACGGTTTCATTGAACGTCAGTGAAAACTGGAGCAACTGAAGTAGTCTAAAAAGCAAGGACGTCAAAACAGTGCGTTTGGGATGGCCGGGTGTCAGACAAGGTTAGGACTTGGATCCAGGAGTCCTGCGTCATGTCAAACCAAGACGCCGTTTACTTATTTCTCACATTTCTACTTATGTGTATCTCGCGTAGCCGCGTTCTATTACCCTAAATCCGAATTTACGTTTTTGTTTTGCGTGTAATCCTAAAAATCCTTCTGTGTGCATGTCATGAATGGTGAAGTGGAGAAATAGCTGAGTACAAGAGGGCAAAGGGCTCACACGCAAGAAGAACTTCCAAATCAAACAAAGTCCAGCATCATCTTTGAAGATCCACATGCTTATGGTACAGAGTGCGTGTGTGTGTTTGTATAAGTGATTAAGGGAGAAACTGGCAGGGTGTAAGTATGCACGGGCCAGTAGCTAAAGGGTTAATTAGATTACTGTGTCACAAGATCTATGTGCTGGCCTCTGAATATCCAGTCCTGAGTACAGTAGCTAATCAATACTGCAAGATGAACAACGTGAATCAGTAGTGCATCAGGGAGTTTAATAAGCAAATTCTAAGAAAGTATATGAGCAGACTTCTTACAAGCGGCGGCAGTATTACTGCAAAAGCTGTAATAAGTCATGTCATTTAGCTGATTTTGCATGTTATTTTCTGCACGAGTCCCAAATACAAAGGGATGCATTCATTGTGAATCTGCTGAGGCAAACAATTGCTCACAATTCTTTTGCACATATTTCAGGACCAGAAACTAAAACTCACACAACTGCGAGAGCTATTTTAAACATCTCCATTCTGAAATCCTGTTTGTGCACAGTGACTGTGAACCCCGTGTGCATTAGTAGACACATCCAAATAAACTGCGAACCGCCGCCCGTGTCCATGATGTGATGAATGAAAAAAGTGGAATTATTGTCACACCTCTTTGTTTGCATGGATTAAAGGAAACTGTACTTCATCAATATTGAACTGACAGTTAAGTGAAATATGGTACATAAAGATGTGTATGGAGAAATTTGCACGGAAATGAGTCATCGGGCGTCCTTCGGGCTCTGGAATTCTCCCTTCGGAGTTGGCCTGCTTCAGGAATGCCACAGCAGGTTTGGGAATTTCATAAACATGTACGTGCAGCGGAGATAATTTCTTCTTCCTTTTTAAAAATGTGCGACGTCGCTGAGCAGCGCCCTGGAATAGGCCGAGGTGGGAGCAGAAGAACCCACCCGGGAACGGCTTCTGCCGTTGCGAGTACCGGCCCGAGTAGTGCTTGAGGTCAAGGGGTCCCTTCCCCTCTGCTGTGGGACGAGACTCAAAGCAAAGACGGAAGGTCGCAGAGCCGCTGCGCCGGAAACGTAGTACGTATGTGACACATGATTACAGGTTCCACAAAGCTGCAAAGACTGAACTCTCTCGTTCTCAACCCACATCCTGCTGTAGTTTCAGTATCCACCGCAGACTTTGAATAAAAGCGTCTGCCTGCCTCGACTCCTGACTGTCTGTTTGCGGAAAACGGAACGAGGGTTTTACATTCGACACAAACAGATGATGTGAAGTTAAAAAAAAAAAAAGGGGGGTTCGGAGGGAACGACAGATAACAGTCGAAAAAAGTTACACAACCTCAGCCCGATCCAGCTGTGTGAAACACACCCGGTTGAACTAGACACAAGTGTGTGCGGTTACCGTGCTTACAAAACATTTGGGCCGTAACAGCCGTATGCAAACACAGTCTGCATTTAGGGGTCACGCACAAGCTCTTCTGTGTGTGTTTCTCCGTGTAATGTGTGCGCGTGTGTGGTTGCACCGACCCTTTGATTTGGAGTGAGGGAGTGGCCCTCTAAAGACCCGTAGCACGGCCCACCTACCTAATTACAGAAGGAAGCTCGGGGTCGGGGTCTCCACCCACTACGCCCTGCCCTACGTCACCCCTCAGCCACTGGAGAGACAACAATGGTCAGACAGCTTTTTCATATAAATAGAAAAGCTGTGCCGTTTTCTTGTTGTTGCAGGGGCCCAAAGACCTAAACCTGGATGGGGGACTAACTTGTGGACCCATTACTCCCCTTAAATGTTGGGTTACTGTAATAGAGGGTCGGAGGACTCATGTGGGTGAAGAGACTTCAGGAGGACAGTCAGCGTGTCATTTGTGGAGACCGGCGGTCGCCACCGCGTGTACCGGATGACGGGGACGAGCCGCTGGAATGATGAGTCGGCAAAAAAAAATGTTGACTCTGGTGAGGGAAGCTATAAATAAAAGACAAACTTAGCAGAACAAGACAGGGAAAAGCGTAATCATTTTTCAATGTTAACGGGAAGAGGAAACAGGAGTGACCCCGGCTGAGTCATTTGATGGCTTTAGTTTGAAGAAGTAACCAGTGAATGAAGCCGAGGCAGCAAAGGGAATCAAATCAAGTTGAGACTTTGATCCACATGTGGAGTAGAAGACGATCACTTTGTTAAAAAAGCCAAAGGCATCATTCCCACGTACAAAGTTAAAGGGAAAATCACTGTCTGAATCAAGCTCCACAGAGACCTCCTCCAGGTGCACGTTGTGAGGCCGCATGGCCATTTTAAACAAACAGGGAAAAAAAGTGAAAGAAAATGAATAAACTTGACATACAAACATGGGCTGTACAAATTATGTAACTTAACATAATTGTCACTCTATTTCTTTGTATCTTAATTGGGAGTTTTAATTGCAACGTAGCACCTCGTTGGCTCGGCAGCAAATGGGACAGAAGGTTCTGCCTGGATGAAAGAAGCCAGACAAACACCCTGCTTCCGTTGTTTCTTTGCTCCCGGGGCCCCGAGCCTTAACCAAGCCAAATCAGTTGTTTGAAACAGTCCACGCTTGTTTATCCCTTCATATCCCGTCTCTTCGTCGCCTGTACAGACCCGAGTGCCGACCAACGCTTCGACTGTCCTGTGAAATGCCACAACTATACGAGATGTTTCATGAGTCCCAACCCTTCGGCTCAAGGGGAATATTTTCTCCTCAGATCTAACTAGTAACCGTGATGATGCGGGAGATTGAAAAGGGGATTATAATGCGTTTTTTAAAAACTTCTTCCGTCATGACAAGGTCAGTTACCGTAAGCAGTCTGAAACCTTGTTCTTGTGGTGGTGCTGCTGAGTCAGCAATGAGGCGCGCCGTAGATAAATATGGTAAAACACAGAGAGCTCGTCGAGCTGCACAATAAGCTCCAAATCAGATGGTCAACCACATCTTAACATGAAATTTGTATTTTTGTTGTTACCTTCATCTTGCTTTAGGTTTCATGCTTGCATGTGCACGAAAGCCACTGAGAAGACCAGCAATGGGTCCATCACAGTTGCAAAGTTTCGACCCCACAGCCAAGGACACGCGTATGAAACGCACAGTCAATAACAAAAAGGATGGCATCTGCAAAGAGCTGGAATGACGACAGTAAATCAGAACAGTTTGGGAAACATCTCTAGTTCCCATTCTCATGTCTGTGTGCTAAATATGATGGAGGATCCAGGAGATTAGCTTAGCACACAGACTGGAAACAGGAATAAACGGCTCCTTCTGTCCAAAGTTAAACACAATCTGCCTCCTATTACTTGAGATCTACGAGATGTAGAGGTGCTGTTTCTCTCTTCATGCAGAGGGAAGACAAAAAGTACCGACTCTGCAGCACAGCAAGGGAATGACAATAAATGAAACAAAGGGTAAGAATGAGAGACATCAAGCGGGACACAGGAAACAAGAAAATGTTTTCAAATGAGTTTGTAAGTCAGCAGAAGAAGATGAGGGTTTCCTCGTTGGCCTAAAATGCCTTCAACAGAGAGAACAGAGCTCCGTCATATGGACGATGACGAGAGACGCAAGCGTACCTCTGTGTATTGTTTCAAGCTACGAAAGAACTTTAATCGCCGCCACGTGCGGCAGCCATGTGTGTATGTGTCAGCCAGGCGCGAGTCGAACATCCACAAACACGAGAGCTGTTTACTTGGATGCCTTTTGTTTCACACCCGACCATCAATCTCTCTGTCCGCCTCCGTCCCTCCGTCCGTCAGCAGCAGCAGATCTTTGCAGACTTTGCAGCAGCGCTGCAACTCGGGCCGTCCTGAACAAACGCGCCGCATGAAGGGACCCTGTGTGGTGCTGAATCTCACACTGAAGTGGGGGTCAAGAGCGGTGGAGCAGAGAGAGGCTCTCAAAGGTCAGTGAAAGATGAAGAAAAGAGATGGAGTAGCTTTCTGGACGGGCTTGTCAAAACTGTTGAGCACATCCAAGAAAGAGAAGCTATACTTTTCTCACGGGCCGCAACAATAGACCTTTGCACTTTTTTTTTTGGACACAGAGAAGTGTGATTTCAGCGCAGAGATGCTCCATTCCAGACATACATCGCACCACATAAAGGTCAGTCACTATCAATCAGCGTAAATCAACAAATGCAACGGCTGATTTTGTTTTTAGATTTCTATTTTAGTCCATCTTGTGTTATTAATTATAACAGGTAACAGAATGTAACTGAAAAAAATATTGCAACAAATGTTCTTTTAACAAATACAGTGTTTCCCCAAGGTTTTTTTTATTTTTTTATTTCCCTTGAAACACTGAATTAGCAAGAAACCAAACCATTTTCCAATGTTCTTTGGCATAAAAAAATATAAAAGCCACAGGCTCTACAACCAAAATAAATAAAACAAAGTAGGAAAATGGCTTCATCAATAAACCCTGAACCTAATTACAGTAATAAAACTCCAACACATTCAACGTAAACTTAAACAGTCAGTTCAATCATGCAATGGCGCTACTGACCCTCCATACGAGGCACAATTGAAAGACGTTTTCTAAATGTTTTGCATTTCCGTACAATCCAGTGCCAGAAATGTTTCTACTCGCTGCCGACGGGCCATCGGACCGGGAAGTTGGCCGACTGATTTGTTTCAACCCAATAATATATCATTATGATCATATTTAGGTCATATTTCTCTTCAAATTACCACTTTGGAAGAAATTAAACTCCAAACCAAACCATGAGCCTCCCTCTCCTCCTGTTATTAACTCCTATTCCACACGCATCTGTGCGGAACACATGCGAGTGCAAGTGTGCTCACGCTCTGCATGTGTATCCCCACAAGAATTCATAATATCTGCATCCAGGGACGCTTTGCATGGATCTATTGTGTGCGCTTTTTTTTTTTCCTCCTCCATGTAGAGCCGGATTCCGCAAGACCTCTGACTAATTACACAGCGGATGGTGGCAGAGCCCTGGCCTCATCTGGCTACATAAATACTCGTTAAACGGAAACTGCTGTCAGGCTCCATATTTTTTCCCGTGCCAGGTTGAACCGCTGCTGCACGACGAGGCCGCCACGCCCTCGTTTTATGCGAAGCTGTTTCCGGAAGGCGTGCGTATATGTGCGTAATAGCAGGAATGTAAAGGTGAGGTGTGCGCATGTACGGTTCGAACTTTGACTGCATCTAAGGCGCACGCCTGTGTGTGTGTGTGTGTGTTTGTGTGCGCACAGTGTGCAGGTACATTTTACTGTGTCTGTTACCAGAAGCCACAGGATGTGCGTCTGCAGCAGAACACTTTGTACCCCATGACATCACCGTAGGGCCTCCAGTGCCCTTTCTTTCCGACCCACTTCAGGTGCCAAATAAAGTTCATTTGCCATGTGTTGAGCACATGTTGGGGACGGTGGGTGCTCCAAACAAACTTTTTGAATAGAAAGTTGAGGTACCCCGAATCATGCTTGCATTATCAAACCATGTTAACCGCCTACGCTACATCCTAAATGAACATATGGAAATGAAGATGTTTTCAAGTGAACAATTAAAAGGGTGTTGCGGTGCTTGAACTGCTAATGCAGTGACAGGCGTTTGGCACTTCACTGGACCACAGTGGCCAGAAAGAGTGCAGAGAGCAGCAAACAGGGCAATAAACAACAGATGGCAGCTCTCACTTCCAAGAACAGCAAAGTATTTATAGATGGAGCCTTCACACTGCAGTAACAATCAGGGCATTTTAAAACCAATCCAGCATCATTCAGGCATCGCGATTATCGTCACAATCTGAGAGCGAACCGCAGTCTGTATTGTTGACCGCTGCAACAATAATCATACCCAAACATCAAATACAAGTGCCAGACAAGAAGGAATGCACCAGCTTTGCTTTTGAAACCTCTTGGGAAAAACTGCAATAATGTCACGCCACAGTCAGCAGGGCCTCTGAGACCGCGAGTGTCTGCAGCCGCTTACAGTGAGAACCGTGTGCGTCAGGTCATCTGACAGAAGACGCCTGGGTGACCTCCTGGTGACTTGTGGGGCAACGTGTCTTTGTGTCCTGGGGGAAAAGAACATGATGGACTCGGATGTGCACAAAGCCCCTTATCTCATCTTTCAGCTGTATACTTATAAGAAGAACTTTGAGTAGCCTTGATCCTCGTGTCAATGTGTCTGCTGCTTGCAAGTATTATTTAATAAATGTCCCGTTTTTACACCGGCGTCGAGTAAGACTTTCATTTAACAGAACCATATGTAATGTTTGTAATCTGTGTTTCTCCTTGGGGGCCGAGGCAGGACCCAAGATGCTAAATCATCCCTCTGGCCTCTGCTGCGTCAAGGCAGGGCAACATAATATATCACATCTTGGGTACAGGCAGCACACTGAGACCCTGTGCTATACTCTCCCTGCAGGGACCCTGCTGAGCCGTACACTCTCTCTCACCCTCACACGCATATAGAACTACTGTACACATGCAACCCAAGGCACACACACACGCATGCAAACGCCAGTGCTGTTGATTAATGCTAATACAGGGCTGGTAAAGCTTCGGGGTGTTACGGTGAGGTGGACTCGCTCACCCTTGATCCAGAGTTGCACCAAGATATGAGCAGCTCCTCTTCATAAACACTGTTTGACGACATCTCACTGTCTTCAGAGGGCAGCTATGAGGATTAACTTCCTATTAAGAAACGAACGTCGTGCCGAATATTGAGATTGTATGGGAGCAGAAGGCCATGGACACGAGACATAAATGAAAACCAGACCCCAGCCGCACCCTACACTTTGAACACATGGGTTTAGTGAGACCTGGATTTCCAACCTCACTCTATCACTGACGTTCAACCACCCTTGAACGTCAGCGATAGAGTGAGGCAAACCACTCGACATCACTTGCGCACGCCGTCGTCCAGCTGCATTTGTGTATTTTTTATTTATTTTTGTCCATATGCTGCCAGTCGCAGATCACAAACTTAGACCGTCTGCGCTGGCCTGTAATCAATGTGTCATTTCGCTTTTAGCTCTGCCTATAAATACACGAGCAGGAATCTGTGCCCCACTCCTTCAGACTCTGGTGAGATGACACTGTCAGAGGGATCACAGGAAAAGAAGAGACGGAGGTTAAGAAGGAAAGGAGAGATCAATTGAGACATTAAGCTGAGGAGGGACCGACGTGGGAGGTGGACGGTCCACTCGTCCACCTCCCACATCGGTCCACGCAGCTGGGAACGCTGGGAATTGTCTTGTGGGGATGAAATCCCACACGGCCCTTCAAACCCTTCATTAGGTTTACTGGGAACTTTTATTTTTTTATAAATAGACAGGCCACAATCTATATTAACACATACCACCCACACATGTGACAGAGCAATGTATGTCTCCGCCTAAATGAATATGCGTGCTGAGGATTGGCCCAGATTGGGGGTTTACTACTACTACCAAACTTCATTCAAACATTTTTAGGTACAGTAATTGTGTTTTTTTTTCATTTTAAATTGGTTCAATACAACAATTTCCCTTTTTTACACCACTGCAACCTTCATTGCAGATGATTGTATTTAAAAATGTGACTGATTGACACATTTAAATGGACGATAAAGTCTACAGAGTAAAAAAATAGCTTCACCTCAACATGCAGCAATAAAGCGCAGCTCAATGTGTTGGCGATAAATGTTTAATAATATAACTCTGAAAGAATCCATGTCCAGCAAAGACGCCTTGTTATATTAAGGGAGATTTTGCAAACTTTATTGTAGCTTTCTGATTATGATTTCACTACCACGAAGGACATGCTGGTTCCGTCTGAGCGGTTCCGTCTGGGGATCGAGGATCTTTAATTTACTCATCGCTGTAGCTGGTGGTCAGCGGTTCGCTTCGGGCCTCCTGAAACGCCTCATTAGAAAAGAGCAGCAAATTATAGACAAGACTACACATAAAACACAACGAGAAGGAGTCGCTAGGACAAATGCACAACAAAGATACATGATGGTGGATTCTAACCACGTGGTGAGTGGCCTTCAGAGACTTTTTGGAGAGACTAGGGAGAACATTTTAAATGTTCAGGCCGGCTGTTGGAAATGGGCAGTAATGTTTGCCAATAAGTCAAAAGGTGTGAAAATACCGAGCTGCAAACTCAGTGTCCCTGACGGGGGGGGGGTAATGCTTGTTTACACATCGGTCAGCAAGCTAAAATATGTGCAAACAATAAACACATAAGCATGAATGGGCACGCAAAGCGGTGGATGGAGACACAGGGGAGCGCAGAGAGACGGTGGTTTTTGCGGAGGCATATGTGATGGAACTGCATGAGGGGATTGGAGATTCAAACGCTCCAGCTAGAAATACCACACAGCCAAAGCACCGAGTGGCACGGCTCCCCGTGTGTGTGTGTGTGTGTTTGTGCCATAAACATCTACTGAAGAGCGAAGGGCAACATAAAGGCTGCATCTGTTCGCTCAGGCGTTTGCTCTCCAGGAAGGTTTTTTTTACGAAGAACGTAACACGAGGAGGAGAGAAACAGCAAAGAGATACATGGCAGGGAGATTTATAGCGTCAACGGAGCAGTCGGGAAAGAAAAGCATGGGAGGGGAGACGGAGGGAAAGCGCGTGCAAGACAGCAGCGGCAACTCTCGGGCGTGAAGCTTTGTGCTGAGGAATTAGCACGGATTTGGAGAGAGCGATGGATGGATTTGCAGGACAGGCAGCTCCAGCTGGCACAAATTCAGCTCAGTCCGAGCCCGACCGGCCGGCGGGGCGAGAGGCCGGCGGGTTGCTCTCGGCCAGGCCAGTGGAAAGTCTACACCACCAAGATCCAGGCTCAAGTTAACCGGGCCAGACGAGAGACGGCATTTCAAGGGGCGTCGCCAGACGCTGCGTTGACCCCTGAAGTATCTTTGGTGCTGACATGAAATTGACTGGAGATTTGGCATTGTGTGTTTGGTTTTTTTGTAACTCAACGAGGCCCGAAGTCCTTCATTCCAGCCAACACCACAACTTCTGTGCTATGTCTCAAAGTAACCACGGCGAAGTGTTTAACTTTCAGTCCATCGCTCTCTCCATCACTCACAGGACAAATGCAACCCATCTCTCTCCAAACATGAAATTAACACCACTGACCACACCTGCCGACTCCTCTGCTCAACCAATCCACTCCCGGGAATAAAAAAAAAACCCTCAAACTCGGACCCGACAGGACAGGAAAAGAATGACTTCTTAGAAACTGGGCGTTTGTGTGTCTCTGGATCAAAACTATGTTAACTTTGGACTGTGTTGCTTTCACTCAAGCTGTCTCCTCAAAACATCTGGAAAATGCGCTTCCTCCAACAGACCGGCTCGTTTGTGCACGGTTGTAGTTGCAGCGCGGACCTGCAGCCACGCGGTACTTTAGCAGTCAAGGGATCCATTGATCAGCGTGTAAACACAAAGGAAAGGACCCCTTCAGTGGATAATGAAGAGTTCATAAGAGTTTAGGTGATAGCAGGGTGAGGATTTTAGCACAACCCTCACTTTTGGAAGCGTAATCATTTTTCAACCCTTTCTTCTCGTGCGGGATGGCTGTTGAGTGTCAAGAGAAGAGCGACGCTGAGGAGAAAACCGAGGGAGGGAGACAACGGTGGGTTTCAGAGGAGGAGAGCACATTTTTGAGACATGGGTGTGAGATCTGGCCGAGGTCAGGTTTGCTCTCCCCCCCGGGGAGAGACGCATCACATTCCTTCTGAACATTTCAAAAATGCCTCTCAAGCCCGTCCCTTTGCCATCAGTACGTTAATCCGTCTAAGACCCAACAGGAAGCTTCGGAAGAACAAAAAATCTCCAGTTTGTGCAGCGTCCCACCTGTCGCTCGAGAGTCACTACTGATCCTGTGACGGAAATAAGATGTCATGTCATGGAGATTTGAAAAAAAAGAATGGCCTCAGTCTTAAAGTCAAAGTTGAACATGATCATCTACCTTTAACCTATTTGCCTACGAAGGCTCTTTAAAACAGTAATTCTTGATGACTTTAATATGGAATTTGCAGCAGGGTGAACATTCCTTGCAGATTTACAACCCCTGTCAGTGTTCCCATGCTGGCCGGTCTCTGGTGTCAGCAGGCAGTAAAATGTTAACCGTGGCTAAAAGCGAGCCGTGTCCCCTCCTAAAGCCGCTGGTGATCATTTTAAAGTCCCCGACACAGCAGCCTGAAGTAGACGGGTCGGACTTCAGGCTGAGTGACACGCAGAAATAAACAAAGGGTGGGAGGGATTTTGAATACATCTGTCCAGCTCTCTTTATTTCATTTGGCCTACAGAGACGTGACGTGGCAAAACTCATCCGTCTAAACATACGTAAATGCATTCTCGCCAGCTTGTGTGAAAATAACTAAAAGTCGGGGGTGTAAAACGTAGACCATCCCTCAGACTAAACAAAGGAAAAGGTTTTGGTGCGATGAAATAAGAGCGGAATGGATGTAGACATTGCTTGCGGCGGGGGCAATGCGTATTATCTTTCAGCTGAATGAGTCTGAATTGATTTTAACGGTAAGATTTAAGACCTCCATAACCATGAGGCCAGAAGGTTACAGAAAATTGTGTGTTTGGAATCGTTTTACAGAAAGACGACTGATGTCTTTGCTGAATCGAGGCTCCGGTGCTGCTGTCTGGCAAAATAACATTCAGCAATTGTACAAAAAACAACAACAGAGCTTGTATTCCTGAAGAATGAAGCGATGCTAGCGTAGTTAGCTTATTCGCGAATTAGCCACATCCAAAATAAGACATTATTTACACATGTTTTACATGTTTCTGGTCTGTAGAGGTGATCTCTTTCCAACATTGTTTTATACAGGTATTAATTCTAGTTGCTATGAAGAGTAATGATCTGAGATATAAAATGACTTAATTACTTGTTAAAAACAACAGAATGAAACTGTCTTTCTTTATTCCACTGCTTCCCGCTGAACCCAGGAGGGGAACAGGCTGTATAAAACTTTATACACAGTGGTTTTAACAACACGGGTTGGGCATCGCTGCTCTCCCCTTCTGTATATTTTAAGCTGCTCTTTTAAACCACCATATATTGTTTTCATAGCCATGAGATGACGCTAGCAGACAGCGCTGCGGTGGGGTGGCTCAGAATAAAGATAGGCAGCGTTCCTTGAACACGGTATGTGACCAACCACCACGTTTCCTCTTAACCCCCGGACCCCGACCAGAAAAGTCACACGCCAGCTGTTGAATCAAATTGGAAAATGATTGCTGGACTTCGGGGACCACAGAGACTAACGTACAAAGTGGCCAGTGGAAGAGAAACAACGAGTTGGGTGGCAATAAACAGAGGAATGTGGAGCCCTCGCACACTCGCTTATGTGAACGAAAAAAACTTCCCAAACAGGCCAAAAACACTGATCCAAAGATCAGCTCGCACACTACAATTATATTCGGTTTCTAATTCCGTCATGAAAGGACCTGCTAATCAGATTGCGTCTCATCCCCTCTGGAGGACGAGCGGGGGGGACGGGGCGGATTCAAATGTTGTAAATGGACACCTCACAGGACCTCTATTTATCTTGGCGCTGATCTTTTAAATGATGGGATATACTTAGTCGCCTTCTTGCAAGCGTCGGCCAGGGTACCACCCAGTGGCTGTGGGGCCCCCGGGCCGCCCGACCGCTCACTGACATGAAAGCCACCAGAAGCAGTCATCATCGTTGCCTTGGAAACCACTTAAACAGCGCACGGTTCCTAAAAATAACCCCGTTCTGATGTACATGTGCTCCGGACTGTATGGAGTACAAAAGGCTGTAATAAATAGACTCCAGCTCAGGGATGTGTGGAACAGCCTACCGCACTTTTACGTCACAAAGTCGGGCTGTAAAAGCTTTAGGAATAGTCCTTATTTTGGGATTAACGCTTACCCGCCTTCTCTGAAAAAGTTAGAAGACTGAAACAAAATCCACCTGACATTATGTCGAAATCTCAAATATAATTTCACCCTTTATTGAGGTTAATGTTTAAGAGTAAGTTAGCTTAGCTTAACATTCAGCCCCTCGACATCAACGTAACTTGATATTAAAACTGTTCAGTTTTAATTAAAAGAGGAAAGTAGTGGACACAATTGAGGATACAATTGCAAAAATGAAAAAAAAAGATATTTGCTCATGCACTCAAATTCTTGAAAGGTTTTTGAAGAGAATTGCTGCTGACACAACTGAACAAGAACACGTGTCTCTATGTGTCTAAAGTTGATGAATCCTTTCCAGTCATTTGTCCAAAGCAGAAGCCGTTAACATGCAGTACACTGGCACAGCACATAAACCCGAGGCCACAAAAGAATCTACGATTTCTCTTTGCCATCAGTGCCCAGCAGCTCTTGAAGGGCAGTTGCCGTTTAATAGCGTTGGCGCATTGGTCTTTTTTTCCATCTGCTCTCTTGTAGTGTGGTGAAAACAAATGAACTAATGGGGGGAAAATTACCCTGTGTTGTTTTAGTGTTTGTCTCTCTGGAGAGGCCAATAGCAGCCTCTCGGGAATGGAGATGCTAATTGCTAATGCTAATTGCGCCCATTATGTAATTACAGAGTTAACGGGGCAGTATTTTTTTTTCTCTCCATCATTTCATACAGTAAGAATCCGGGAAAATAAGAAACTTATCAACGATTATAAAACATCAACGTAGCTTTGGTTTGTGTTTTTCCTTTAATTCTCTTATTTTCTTTGGTTTCCATCGAAGCAGAAGCTATTATCCGTTTATTGACCCCCCTAAACCCAATTAGCGAGCTGACATGCACGTTAGAAAGCAGGTAAATAAACAGTGTGGTCAGCGGGGAGGGCTGCTTGTTTTACCCACCCAGAGGGAATTACACGCCGTCTGATTGTCCTGCCGTCTGGGCTGGATGTGACGCCAGTTGGGAGTCATTTTTTTGGGGGTCTTGCCGGTCGAATGCTTAGTGTTCCTCGACACTTCCACGAGGACTAACATACTGTTGGAGGAGGGAATATAGAGAAAGAAGGTCAAGTCGTCCTGCCGTCACCTCCTAATGAGCCGAAAATATTATTCTTTCTTCACCCCCCTAAACATGAGATTATTTTGGATTAGCCGCTTTAAGTATTAAATATAAATGTGAGGGCTTCTGCTCAAAGACTGCTGATGTAAAAAAAAAAAAGAATGGTAGCGAAGGAATAAACGGGAAGTTGAAGTATTTTTCCACATGACCAGCGGAGTCAGACCGCTGCACACCTGGCAACCCCATTGGTTCCCTTTTAAAATGCGGAGCGACAGCTTCACTCCCTGATCTCCGTTTGAAACGTAGGTAAAATGCCAGGAGTCATAAACGTTGTCCGTTTGTTGCACTGTCAGTTTAAAGAACAAAATATGACGTTGATGTTTTTTTTTTTTAATATCCTCCAACAGGAAGCGGGCACGCTGGTGCGAATGCAGTGGCGAGGTCGCTCCAAACATCACACTTACACGTCTGGCTCGCACAACAGAGCTCTTTGGATCCGTGTCGTTTGTGTGGTTTGTGTGTTTCCTCACTTTGAAGTATCCACGTCTACTCGCACACGTGAAAGATATGTACAGTATATGACTAAATATTTGTCTGTTTTAACGGCATTAAAGCAAAGGATCGTGGAACAAGTGAATAAGTGCCCGTCTCCCCTCATGATTACTATTGTGATCTTGCCATTAAAGTCAAGTATTTTCCAAACCTGGACTCTGTTTCCCAATGTTTGTTTTTTTGTTCTGTATTTGTGAAATTGGTCCAGTATTAAGAGAGAATAATCGCTGGTTGCGACTCCTCACTTTCGATGGACGGCTACTAAAAGTGCTTGTTGTCGTCACCGACAGGCTGAACTTGTTATTATAAGATTTAGAAAGCAGGGATAAGAACACATGAAAAATAAATAAACACCAAATGACCCTTTAATGGCGAGATCACAGCAGTGGGGAGAATGGTACTTAACAACCTCGCGTACATTATAACAGGCGAGTTTCCTCTGGCATTTCCTGTAAACAAGTTGTTCAATAACTACATTTTCCATGACAACAAACATTTATTTAGTTTGAATTGCAGTTTCGGAGTTTCCGTGACTCGTAGGTCACATGGTTTCATTCGCGTTAACGCCGTCATTGGTCCCAAACAGCAGCTCTGGTCGCGTCGGTGAGGTTAAAATCAAACGCACGTCACGTGCAATTAGCAACACACACACACACACACGCACTGTGTGTTTGTGTGCGCGCCGGTCAGAAGTCATGTACAGCATTGGTGAGGGCGGCCGGTGTTTGTTTTATCCACGCGGAGCTGAAGGTTTCTTGGCGACCTTTTCACTCCCCCCCCTCCCCCCTCTCTCCTCCCTCTTATTCTTTATATACATTTAGAGTTTATTTGGTAGCACTACTTCTACCGAGTGGTCAACCGCCAAACAAAACTTTAGTCACTTAAACAGTTTGCTCTCACCACCTCCCGGCCAACATTGCTTTTAATTGGACAGAAACTGCAGGGGGAGGTGGGGGGGGGTGGGGGGGACCAGATCTCCTCAAGCTTCTTCTGTGTCCACGCATGCCTGTCTAATCCCCAACGCCGACCTGCAGTCTACACCTCCACCACTTTGCTCGCCGGGTTCTGGCGAGTCACATGAATGTGTGCGAGTGTGTGCTTTGAGGTTACAGGGTTCCGTTTTCAAGCAGCGATGGTCAGTGTTTATCATTCATGGCGGAGGGACGGGGAACTGTGACAACACAAACAAATCAGGCAGAAGACCAGTGTACTTTGTGAAAAGGATGTTAGATTTGTTCACATGAGAGGGTTCGGTGGAATTTATGCTCGCTAATCCGGAAGGATCCATCTTAATAACTTGAAGATTTGAGGGAAAAGAGAAAGATCCTTCTGTCTGTTTTGCTTTCTTTTATCTCCAAAGAGCGGGTAATTTCAGTCATTTTCCCATCCGCACGTTCACATTCCCCTTTCTTACAATAAGGCCTCAACTCGTATTGGAAACGCCGCTATGGAGATCCTTCACGTTGCGAGTGAATAGAGAGAATGTCAAACACTATGGCTTATAACTCTGCCACGGTCTTCTCCTTTTTCCGTTATATGTTTGAATGTCTAACCCGAAATGGAGACAGAAATATTCCTAAACTGCTCTTAATTCATGCGTTTCTCCTCCCATTAGTAAACTATGAGCGGTCAAGTCGGCCCACGGCAGAGAAACAAGCGTTGCACCTTTGTGAAAATCATTATCGACTATCGGGTTTCTGTCGGAGACGAGTTCAACATCAATTGGAATCACAGGCAGGTGTGATTGTGCATTCACCCACAGAGACACAGCTCATAGCATGGATTAGTCCAGGTAGTAGAAGTATGCATATGTGCGTGAGAGAGACAGCCTGTTGACCTAAAGCGGCACACGTTTGCGTGACACCCTCAGACGCCGACCTCCTCACCGGTGGACCAAACAAAAAAGGGTCTGTTCCCTCCACAGTTCGTCCGAGGAAGAGAAACTCACACTCGCCTTACGCACACCGGCACAAAATCACCCTACTATTCTCTTCACCTATGCACCCCGACGTGCCTTCACCCCAGGAATCCTCACCTTCATCTAACACAGGTCACCTTAAGCTACATAAATCACCAAATGACTGGATGCGTATTAGATGCTGCCAGCCCGCCGCTCACACAGAAACCGCATACATACATTGGAGGGTTATTAATGGTGGATATGCTCTCCAGAAGGAGTTTCCCCAACTGCTGGAGTTTGCCTTCAGTTCCACACACAAGAAGTAGGTTGAAGACTGTGAGGGACACAGAGGTTGTGTGATGGACGTGGGTGAGGGTGAGGGGGAGAACTGCGGAACTTTAAGGCCAAAATAACCGTTGCCGTTTTGGGTCCCGATCATGGGAATAATTGCAGGCCCTCCGCCTTCCCTCCTTTCTGCCATATTCTCCACCATCTACAAATTTCCTCTGGTTCCCTTCTCCCACCCAACAGCCGACCGTTTGAGTACCCACCGCAAAAACCCAGTAAAACCATCTTGAAAAACGGAAAAATTGTATTACGTAATTGCTAAAATATAACTCAGCAATTACTTTTAACAGCGTGTCACATATTTCAACTCGCATCCATCCAACACTGGAACAAAGCTCTTTCTTCTCACCCATGCAGGGATTGAGACTCACCCAGACTGGTGCTACAGTGGCTTCGTGTCACTGTTACATAAGAACCCCCCCCCACCCTCCTCACCCTCGTGGAGTCAATACAGTATAGAGGAGTCAGTGTGTTTGACAAGGCTCAGGTCCTCCAGCATGAAGATCACGTCATGCAGGTGGGCTCAGACACACGTTCACCCTCTGGGGGGGGGGGAGGGGAGGGGGCTTGTTTCCCTCATGCTCCACGTGGTGGATTATGATTATGAGAGGCCATTTGTGTTGGTGTGTCTGATTGCTGGGGCTGTGGTGCTGTAACGGATCACAAACCTCAGGGTTCGGATCGTTTTTTTGGGATCGGCAAAGAAAAGGGGAGGAGTCAAGCATAACTCCTTTCTTTTTATTAAATAAAGAAGTTTAAAAAATGTAAAGAAAAGAACGTTTGGCATTAGTTTTACATAAAAACTGAACGAAATGAATCAATCAAAAGTAAAACACTCGATTCTTTCAAAGTGCAACATGAGTTATGTTGACTTGATGCGCTCTTCCTTTAATCAGTACTGAACTCCACTGATGCTGTAAAAGCTTCGGCCCGGTCGGACTCCACGGATCCTTTCCTAATGCTGCGAGGATACCTCGTTGCTGCGGCTTCACCCCGCTTTGTCACAATAACACAATTAGGATTTCAACGCGATACCTGCCGATAATCAGGAAACATTTATTAGCCAAAATATGTCAAACATACAAGGAAGTATCATGATACCCGATACGTCCGATACAATACCAGAATTCAATACAATACCGTGAGTACACTATAATACCCACGAATATGATTCACCATTGAATGATTTAGGGACTTGATACTATGAAAAGAGCATCGCCAGTAAAACTATGATGATTACACTATTAAGTAGTACGCACCCCTGCTTCCTTCCTGTATGAGAAGGCCTTGACATTCAGCTGATGCATTCGTTGTTGCTGTGTGCGTGCGTCTGCACTTGTGTGACGAGACAAAGTTCGAGTGCTCCTCAACGAAACAACTGGTAGAGGAATCACAGCGACCTGCATCCGCTCCTGCAATTTCTAATCCAGCTGCATTTTAAATGAAAGTATTAAAGTGGCGTTTAACGTGGTCTTGTCCTTCAAAGACAAAGAGTCGAAGTTGTCTGCGTTTCATGGTTTTCAACACCGACCAGGCAGCGTTGTGTTTGTGTCATGAAACACATCTGACCCACGGGAGTAGCGGCTGACGTGGTGAGTGACTCTCATTCCGTTCCAGATGTTTATCACCTCATAAAGGCCTCGGGGCCCTCTGTGAAAATAGGTAAGGACACAACCTCCTTTCTGCACGGGAACACACACAGCTGCAGCAGCGACTGGCTGGTTGATGATAAATCCCCCCTGTGGACCATCAGCTGGTTGTAAGACAGCAGAACGACGACTTCACAAGGCACAAACCTCCATTTGTTGACTGGAGGTACAGGTTCAAACTGTGACGACCACACGCGTGCGGCTCTTTATTCCAGAAGGTTTATTCAAGTGATCACGCTGACATGTACTGACAGTGACACATCAGTGACGAGTCGAACCCCCAAAACAGATTTGTACACGTGGTTCCCCTCGGCAGGCAGAATATTCGGAACCAGGAACATAATGAAACAACGGCTGAATGAAACGCTATCGGCCTCGCCGGTGCCAGCCGTGCGTAATGCGCCGTGCGCGTCATCTGGCTGAACAAGAAGAGGTGTCAATCATCCTCCAGGTAAAGCACACCTCTTGGTAGAGAAACTTGGTAGAGAGGCGAGGGGGGGGGGGGGGGGGGGGGGACTTTGGCACTAAGGGAATATGTACGATTTAAAAAATATACTTGTGCACACTGCATTAGTCTGCAGGAAAGTTCACAAATACCCCCCACCCCTTCCCCTCCCCACCCCTCTTTGGTGCTTTTAAATGGTTTGAATGAGAGGTCACGGAGACGACTGCCGCCGTGCACGGATTTCATGAAAGAGATGTGTTGCCCAGCGGGGAACCGAGAGGTGGAAAAGCCCCCAAAACGTATCGTGTCATGTTGGATACACTTTCCTGTACGCGCCGGATCAAAGTAGCGCTCCCAGGCTGCTCTCTTCTGCACTTCTGCACAGAAAGAATCTCTTCTGACGATGACGCGCTTCAGCCAGCAGAAGAAGAAGAACAAGAACAAAAAAGAACAACAACAAAAAAGTTCTTACCGAGATACTGTCGGATGTCCAGCAGGATTTTCGGCGGTCCTCCGTTCAGCTGGTAAAAAAGGGAGCCGAAAGAGAAGAGAAACAGCGCGGCCATGCAGAACCCGTACCCTCGCAAGGAAACCCGCAGCGGCACGACGGCGGAAAGCAAGCTGTACTTTCGGTTGTTTCGCTCTCGGACGTGGTTGGGGGGCTGGTTGCTGCTGTGGAGAGGACCGCTGCTGGAATTCTTCTTCATCATCACCATCATCTCCTCCTCGCGAAGCGCCGCGGAAAGTCGCCCATCCGCATGTGGAAAGTGAAAGTTGTCGCTTTGAGACTACTTGAGGCGGACGCCCAGTTTGGAGACGCGCGCGCGGCCACTCGGCTCTCCTCCACTGCCGCAGCCACGGGGTTGTTGTTGTTGTTGGTGGTGGTGGTGGTGGTGGTGTTGTTGTTGTGGGTTTTTTTGGGCGCAACGTTTCGCTGTTGCTCGGCCCTTCTCGTTTTGGATGAGCGTCCCTTCCTTCTGTCCTTCTCAGCGGAGTTGCGGGTCCATCCTTCTGCTGCCAGTCCTTTTGGGTGTCAGATTACTCAGAGAGGAAAAACCTCCAGTCACAACGCACCGTTTGGTTCGGATCGCGGCGCGTAAAACAGCGACCCCCGGTGTGCACGCGTCACATTGCAGCAGGAATGAGAGACGTGATTTTATCTTGGCAGTAAAGATAGAAAAGCCTCTCGTTTTAATTTTTTCACTCAGATAAAATAACCATAAAAAGATCCAAGTGTAGCGGTGTAACGTGGTTATTAATCATAGGGTGAAGATGTGCAAGGTGAGTTGCTTCGCTTCTCATGCACGAGTTGGGTGTGCATTAAACTTTCTCTTCCCCCCCGAGGCCGGCTGTAAGGACTTCACACGGAGCCGTATATCTTTCCTCTGCAGGGGCCTATAACCCTCCATTAGACTGCACCTGCAGGCGTTCAGCACGACAACTACCTCCACCAGCGGCTCGGGTGCTTCTCACATGGTGTCTGCTGCAGGGGGCAATGAAAGATAAAAGGTAATAAAGTACAGGTACAGGTACATTTATTATGAATAGTGCGTTAGTGTGTTTTGCAAACTAGGCACAATAAGGGTTAATGTGTAATGGGTTTATAGGCCAATCTCTCCTGCTAGAAGAGCAATTTATTACAGAACAAGAGTATGGTCACTTCTGTTTGCTTTAATTACAACAACTGGCTGTGGGATTTGATAGAAATGCTCTCTGGTGATGTTTTACATTTTCTTTGGAAAACGGAAAAAGATGCTTGAGGAAAAACCCACAAAAGGAATGTTCAAAATATAATAAGCCCATATTAGACATTCAATACCTTTATTCCACTGAACGACACAAACATCAGGTGAACTGTAAATACTTAAATTTGATGTGCAATACTTAAGTCTTATTGTAATACATGTTTGGAAAATAAAATGGGATTCTGGGAAAGGGGAATAAAACTAGGAGGAGCAAATTCTGCTGTCCAACGCCAACGTATACAGACTACAAACAAGAGGATTTTACCACAAGGATCTATATGACATTACGGTTTGCTGGTGAGGAATCGTTGGGAACACCTTGCCTATTTTCACTTTCCTCTCACTATCCATCCATCCATCCATCGTCATGGCGAGCGATGGCTTCCATCGTCATGGCGAGCGATGGCTACCATCCAGTGGAAAAAGAAAAAAAAAAACTGATTTTGCTTCTTGAAATCAATAAAGGAACGTTAATTTAACAAAAACAATATCTTTTCTGTGAAATACTGCGATCCCGCAAGAGGACCTGGTGGAGTCCCCATAGACAGATGCAGCCGTGCGTAAACTCTACAGAGGAAAGTTGTTCAGTCTCGTCGTTTCCTCCTGAGACGATGAGTAACTGTATCTGTGGAAGGTATTGGTGAACTGGAAGCAGACTGCTCATCACAGCTGTGTGAATTATAGTTACTCTTTGCTTAAAAGGGGACTAACAAAGCCAAGAAAGAGACAACTGGTTTTGTACTTATTCCTCCTGAAGGAAATACTTGTTCTGTTGTGTCATTTTCCACTCACAAGAAGGCCAAACACCTGCTCGGATTGTCAAAACAAAATCTCAGATGGGGTCTTTTATTAAACTGGGGTCCACGGTCTGGTGTGTATACCCATTTGGGGCTTCTTGACATGATGAAGAATGGAAAAGCTGGGTTTGGTTTATTGAAAACAGCTGCATAGCAACAGCAGCCAGTCAGTCTTGGGTCTGGAACAGATGTGGCGATTCTTGGATGAAAAAGCTCGACACAGCAGAGTAAGGTTTTTAAATCTCCAACACAACGTTCACAACAGGAGTTGTTATTCAGATATAAGGTCACAGATTTGTCTTCCATTTGTACTTTTGACCATATGAATAAGTTCACCTATGAATAAGTTTGTCCCGCTGGTTTTAATAAAATCTGGTGTCATTATTCCTTTTTTTTCCTGAAGCTCACCTGCACCCTGAAGTCATCACCTAGCCACAGCTACAGTTAACCTGAGTGAAAACAGGGTAAACCCATGCGTTTGTGTGTGTCCTCTATAGTGAAAATCACATGATCAGTCTTTGGCAAGAAACAGTTTTTATTATATTTCAGAATGACAAATAGTTATGGACATTACTTTTGTTGTTGCAATACACAAGCAAATCTGTATGGACAATCATTAGGTGGATGAAAATCAAATAAAATAATTTGTACACATATTTTACAATACTTACTGTAGTTCCTCACTGGCTAAAGCAATGTGCATTATGCAGGAAGGTATTGCTATTCATATAGTACAGCTAATTACAATTTATATGAAAAAAAATAAGTTATTTAAACATCAATTACATATACAGAATGTGCAACCTTTGCTAAGCATTTTATATATGTAATTAATACTTAATTTTTTTATAAGACTGCAAAAACAAACTGGAAGTGAGTAACTGGAACAGTTTACCCCGTGAATGGTTATCAAACTTGGCATTGGGAACTCAATACTATAGTAAAATACCAGCAGAAGCCACTGAAACTCTTTACAATACCTGACAACAAATGTCCAGTTTGTGGACCTGTGAACAAAATGTAGCCAACTCCGCCCATAAAACAGCTAGATTTACCCTCTAAAGTGCATTTACAGTGTCAGTATTTCTATTCTTTACGAAACGTCTTCGTGGGTCTTTTACTCATTTCAGCGCTTTTTCCGAGCACCACTTTTGATTGAAGGGAGAAAAGGCATCAAACATTTAACTATCAAGTGCCCACTGCAAAAAAGAAAAAGAAAACAACCTCTAATTTTAGTAATACTTGGGGGTCAGATTTTTATATGGGAACACAGTGGAGTTGAGCTCAGTTCAGACTATGAAATATTAAAAAAAACGTTACTGTTAGAAATAAGAGGGAAAAAAACACTAATATTTGCTCCGTTTCGGTGCACGACAGAGAGAGCAATGACTTTCTGGCTGTTTGCGGTTCCGTTTTTAGCCCGAGGCTTCTGTAACAGTCTGACCCGACGTACTGTTTCCCTGATTTACTATTTAGTGTCATTTTGTATGCGAACCCCGGAGGGCGGCTTTTCACCTGATACACTTTTCTCTTCATCGATCCTCAGAAACGTCCAATTAAGAATCCAGACCGAAATCGATTGTAGAACTACAGTATAATGTATTTTAAAAGCTTATCAGTCAGCTGTAAAAGCAATTCCTCAAACCAACATATACATTCCAGATTTGACAGTTTTTGGAACTTTTTTTGTCCCACAACCCTCTGCATGGAAAAACACAGGACGACGTCTGCAGCGTCCCACTGGTGGCTGTTTTTTTTTTTTTTTTTTTAATCATCTGAACTTCACAAGTATAGACCGTGTGAAATGAACTGGCTGAGCGTGTAAATATTTAAAATCTCAATTACCTCCTGGACACATTCATAACAAAGAGGTTTGCACCTTTAGCACTTATTCATCCCATGACGTTTTTATCTGACTAAGCTATTCTTTCGTAATGGTAAGGCAACTAAAAGTGTGCTTGGATACACTGGGAATGTATTGTTTGTGTGAAAGCTGATTGTTATTACAGAATTTTCTGTAAGAATTAAAGACTTGTGTGTATTTCAGCACAGGGTGTGCATGTAAGATATGCAGTGAAATAGGACATACAGTATAATATGAAATATATGGGTGTCATGTCAGCTGTTTTAGCTTAGAAATGGCTGAGATGGCCTCTCTCCGAATAAGGCAGCGACATTCAAAAGCAAACAAATTCCCGACATATAAATCATTTTTAAATGACAATATGCATAACGCTATAATACAGAAACATTATACAAAATAAGCCATCTCAAAACCAATTGTTCATAGTCTGGTGTATGAATTAAGTTGATTAAAAGTCCAGATATTAAGTGAATTCTGTCATCGCCATTATGAACCCATTAGTGGGAATGAAACACTTAACCAGGACTAAATCACTTTGGCCGAGCTGCTTCCTTAAAAAACGTCGCCTTGCCACAAAAGACGGTGATGAAGCACTTATGAAATATGCAGGAAGCAAACCGTCCTTTCCGTATGTAAAAAGCATCCATCCTACGAAAAGAGTGTGCTAAGAGTCCTTCAAGGCAGATCCAAGTCTTCATTTCTAAGACTTTGTCAGTGAGTCTACAGTCTTCTTTTCCTTCTAAAAAAAGGCATCTGGTTTCTCATCTCGGCTGTTGGGAAAAACTCGTAAACATTTGAGAAAAGTCAGCGTGATAGAAGAGAGCGGACGAGAGAAGCAGGGTGGCTCCCTCGGAGTATTGTGACGCATGCGAGACAGGAAGGACCCGCAGTGCCGTGTGACCGTCCATTCTTGTGGTGGATGGGCGGGGCGTGGGGGCAAGTCTTTGTCCACCTACTGACCACGTATGAACGAGACGGTGGCGACCAGTGAGTTGATACCTGTCGTTTTAAAAGCGGGTTCAGGGCCGCGGGCCTCTGCGGTCGCGCGGGCCGACCGACCGCGCCTCGCCGACGAGCCGGCGGGCGTGCCGCTCGTCCCGCACGCCCGCCGCCTCCCACGCGGCGCTCTCCGTCAACGAGGCCACGCGGCCCAGCGTGTCGACCCCGGCCGCCGCCAGCGGCGCGGCGTACATGGGCAGGCCGATGGAGGTGAGCCAATCGGCGACCGTGCTGACGTTCCCCGAGGGCAGAGGCCTCCGGCACATCTCTGTCAAACCCCCAGACGGAATCTGAGCGGGGGGGAAAAGAAGGGGGGGGGTTATTGGTTTCTGTATAACTCCCGCCTCCGTCGCCACAGATGTGCGCTGCTGTTGCCTTACAGCCATGCGGTGCTGCTTGCGCAGCTCCTTGACTCGGATCTGGTCCACGGTGGAGGCCACGTCCTTGACCGGCTGCTCCAAGTCATCGGAGTAGCGCTGCACGAGCGGCTGGGGGACGCCACATCGGCCGTGCTGGAAGGAGAGAGTGGGGGGGGGGGGGGGGGGGGGCGGGGAGGGTGAGATGCACGAGATGTGACTAGACTGGAGGAGGAGGACGTTTAAGACCAATGGGAAAATCTAAGTTTGTCAATGTCAATATTGTTTAAGCATCCGAAAGCGATTCCGGCATCATTTTGACATTATGAATAGTGCTGTAATCTCCATTTTTACATATTTTTTATTTTATTTTTACTAGTTTTGAGCAAATAAAAGCAGTAAAAGTGCGAGGGATAAAACAAAGAGCTCAACATGTTTTTTTTATTGTCTCTCTGTGTAGACAGAGCAAAACTGGACCGAAATCTTTTTGGGGATCAATATAAACACATTTTTCCAACCCAAAAGTCTCCTAATTTAAATCAGCAAACACCTTATAAAGCAGAGGATAAAAGTTGAAAACCAAGCTACCTTTAAGGGGCCTTACTCTATGGACACATTTAAGTTCATAGTCAAAAAGTATTATTTGATACCGAGTAATGAGTATTATCTGTACTATTCTTTGAATACATGCACGTAGAGGGAATCACTTCTCACTTCAACTCTTTCAAGATTTACAACGTGTTTGACCTCCGAAGCCAAACGACTGCAAGTACGTGTGGAATCACACCTCCACGGTGCTACTACATCAGCACTGCGCCGCTCGCTGCCAACCGACTCAGAAGAACTAAGAAGAATCCAGCAGAGACGCTTCACTTCTCACCTCATCTGTTGATGCGTCTTAGTGCACGTTGTTTTCGTGTGTGTGTGTGTGTGTGTGTGTGTCTCTCTCAGTGGTTTGGCGAGTGCCAGCGGGTTTTATGACCCCGTCTGCCTTCAGTGAGATTGAGCCCGTAAACTTGGCGGTCTGAACCGCATCATAGCGGCACTCCATCCAAAGTCTTTCCCTCAGCTCCAGGAAGCCTTTTAACTATTGTGAATACACACACACACACACACACACACAACCTCGCTCACCCCATCCCCCCAAAACTATTTTTAAACCAAATTAGCTTCAAATCAAAAAACGCGAGGCACGTTGCGCGCTATATTAAAAAAAGAGCCTGACGCCAGACGAGTATCACTCAGCCCCATTTTCACATACTCACGGCTTTATGACTTAATATCCCTCTGCTGTGTATTTGGCTACGTTTTTCCATAGAATTCCCAAACCTCATGTCGGCGTTCGTGGTCATGGGGAGGACTGACCTTGTCGGAGTAGGGCTCCTCCGTCAGGTCGATGCCCTCGGCCTCCAGCCGCTGTTCCAGAAGGGTCAGCAGGTCGGGACTCAGCTTGCCGTGGGACACCTTCCTCGCGACGGCCGCCTTGCCCCCCCGATCCGAGAACCAGGGCGGCTGCGCGGCCGCCGGAGCGCCCGGCTGCTCGCCCGGGGACGGCGGGGCGGCCCGCGGGCTGCTGGGGGTGCTCGGGGTCTTGGCGGGCAGAGCTGGGGCCCCGTATCCGGGGCTGCGGATTACGGGGCTGCTCGGGTGAGAACGGGTGAGGGAGTGGCTGGGGGAGGCAGCCGGCGACGGCGAGGAGGGCAGGGAGAGAGGGGGGTGGCGCGGGCCGTTGGCCGGTCTTTCCCTGGACTTCTTGGCCGGGACGGGAGGAGGCACAGGGGGCTTTTTGAAGTGAGTCCAGGGGACCCGCTCCCCGCTGGCGTTGGGAGCCGGCGGGCTGGAAGGACGGCCGGCAAGGAGCTCGGGGGGGCTGGGGGACTGGGTGGCATGACAAGCGGGGCGGAGGGGCAGCTTGGAGGGAACGGGTGGCCGGTTGGCCCGTCCCTTTGGGCTGACCGCCGGGGTCTCGCCCCGCGGCGGTGAACCGCCATCCCTGCGGACCTCGGCGGGACAACCGCCGCCCGGCTTGGGCGCGTCCTTGAGGGCGAGTTTAAGCTCGGCGCCGAGATCCTTGGGCTCGCAGCTCCGGTCCCAGTGCAGATCCCCCAGGGAGTGGGAGCGCTTCCAGGCCCCAGCGGGCTGCGGGGGTCCGTCCAGGTCCTCGCAGCTGCGGCTGGCCGGGATGGGGGGCCGCCTCTGGGCTTTGCGCAGGCCGAGTAGGCTGAAGCCCTTCAGGGAGGGTTTGATGAAGAAGCTCTTGGGGAACTTTGCGCGGCGGTTCTTGCTCCCGTTGTGCTGCAGGGCCTCGGTTGAGAGGGTCATGGGCAGTGTGGGGTAGTCCGGTGACTGAAGGCCTGCCGAGGAACGACTGGACCGGGAGGCCTTTCTGCTCTTACCTGCCAAGTGGAGACATTTATCCTCGTTTAGTTCACTCATCTGAGAAACCTCCAACTTTTACATGTTACACAGATCTGATGGATCTATTGCTGCTTTGTGTCCACACTATTTGCCTTTATAGCGTTTACAGCACTGGTCTCCATAACACAAGTGAGTTAAGGCTTTTGCAGAAACTACTCATATTAGCAGGACATTTACTCATTGTATGAGGCAAACGGACAAAATGAGAGGAATATTTATAAAGAGGGGCTTGTGTACCAGCGTAATAAGAACTTGCTTATTTGTTGTCAGCATTAGCGGCAAACACAAAATAAAAGATATGTGGACGGGGGGGTTCAGAGGGTGTGGAACGA
Source organism: Gasterosteus aculeatus (assembly GCF_964276395.1). Taxonomy (NCBI): domain Eukaryota; kingdom Metazoa; phylum Chordata; class Actinopteri; order Perciformes; family Gasterosteidae; genus Gasterosteus; species Gasterosteus aculeatus. The sequence continues at coordinate 12,627,157 of NC_135706.1, forward strand.
AAGCGACTTACCGTCCGTCCTCTGGCTTACAGAGCTAAATGGAAGGATGGAACGCCACGTAGTGTGGATTGCCAGAGTTTAAAAAGGTGGGATGACAGAAAGATGTTCAGAAGAAGGAATGTTGGAAAATGAAAATGTCAACCAGCACTTTATATTACAGCTTAGTAATAACATGATTTGGCAATAGTGTAATAAACAGGTATCAAACGATTGCCTGGCTAATATTGGTCAATGTGAATGTTACACAACTCATGGATTGTCTCGTCAGTCTTTACTAAAATGAGTTTTACACGCTGAAATACAAGGACAGAATATTACATTTGACTAAACTGATCAAAATGTCATTAAAATCAATGGTTTATATTACACTAACAGTAAACTTGAATTCATTTAACATACACGTAGAAATGAATAAAAGTTGAGAGATCACAGAATTTAGTTTGAATACATGACAAAGTGTTACCACATGTAGTTATATTGATCAGCCACATGTATGTTAAAGGAAGGTCCTTTGAATAAAGGAGCAGTGACTTTACTCTAGTTGGTCTGTTAATTATGTCAATTTAAATCAAAAGTTTCCCTTCGCCGAACGTCCAGACTTATAAATATTCAGAAATGTCCATTAATATAAAGTGCTATTTGAATGTTTTATGACTTTCTACCCTGACGCTGCAGTAAGAAATAACGCTTACGAGATGTTATGCAGCTGGTTTGTGAATATGGTTTAGTGACATGGAAGAAACAGAAAAGAAGCGAAACATGAACGAAAAGCAAGCGGCGGAGTCCTTTAATAAAGAAGTGGCTTTTATTCCACAACAGAGGGACAAAAGGCATCCCGTGGTATGCAGGTGGATAGAGACTTTTTTTTTTAAATGCACCAAAAAAGAAATCTCACATATTACACTTCAATAAAATTCTATAATCAAAAATTCTTCTCACAATCTGTACCCTACTTTTAAAAAATATATTTTCATCCACATCTTTTTTTAGGCACATCTTATATGGTTTAAAGAACAGGAGAAGCAAACGTTAGCTAGGATGCTGACGCATTTCTTTTCTTTTTTTTCTTCTTCAAACTTTATCAGCCACTACAGCAAAAAAAACAACAGAAAAACATTGACATGCTACTCGGCAAGCTATTTTTTTTTTCCGTGTTAAAAATCCTTTAAAAAAATCATGTGCAACGATCACACATAACGCCTCAGAGATGAAAAGCGTGGTTTAAAAAAAAAAAAGTGGCGTGAAAGCATAGTTTATAAAGAATGAGGTGATAAGAGGATCCGTCTCTGGAACAACGTATGGCTGAGGTTTAAAGGGCGAGATGTGGCAGAAAAGGGAAGCGGTTCCAGAGGAGTGAGATGGACGAAGGGATTCCAGAAGGAGCGAGAGAGAAAGAGAGAGATGCGGAGACCCGCAGAAAAAATCCCCAAAAAAAAAAAAAATTGAAGGAAGCTTTGGCCCTCGGTGGTCCGGACTAAGGAAAGCCATCATTACCGTTCTCCAGGTTCTCGTTGCTCTCGTAGCAGCCGGAGTCTCGCGGGGAGTCTCCCACCAGGCCCCAACCTTCCGACAGCAGCTTCTCCTGGGAGCCCGACACGCCGCCGCGCTCCGGATCACTGCTGCCTGAAAAAACCCCAAAGAAACAGAGAAATGAGAAAACATTCGTAGCTTCCTGCAAATAGTTTTTGGAAATGGATCGTAATTTTTGGCCTTCAACCGACAGAAATGCAACCGAGAGGTTTTAGTCAGTGAAGAGTCATCACACATCCATATATATATATATATATATATATTTGTTCGCTACTCACTGTCGTACTCCTGAAGCAGCTCTACGGCAGTGAGCAGCACGGCTCTGTGCTGAGGATCTCTGATGTTCAACTCGTCCAGGTCCTCCTCTTCCAGCAACTTAAACGTGTCCAGGTCCTCGTAGCCGTTGAAGAGGAAAGTGGGCAGGTGCTCCTGCATGACAGCGACGAAATGTTTCGAGATCAAAGATTATTTAAGCCGGGAGTACATCAGTTGTAGGAACGTTGGATGACAAACCAAACGAGAAGCAGCAGGACGGCGTTTGTGGATGAACCGAAGATGGAGACAATTACGTCAAAGTGTTCGTCAACCACAAGAGACCGAGTTCAACACACCAACACCAACAAAAGCAAAGCTATTCCCCCCCCCAAAACGCCAAGTTACCTGGGAAGACGCCGACAAAGAAAGAAAAAAAGCATTCAAATCTAGATACGTGTTCAACACACTCGTAACTGCATCCGCTCCGAAAACCGTTTGTAACGCTTAAAAAACACTTTCGCTGGACCAAAACAGAAGATTTGTGTCCCAAGACCATCAATCAAAATGTTGGGAGTCCACACAGAGAACTCTCCGTTTCCCTGTTCCGTTTCTGCTGGATAAACGGCACCAAAACAAAAAGGACCACCAACCAACACAAACACAGGCAGCCGGATCCTCTCACCGCTCACAGGATCGCTTTTCTAGTTGGACTGTCGCGAAAAAACAAAACAAAAAAATAAACTCTGGGAAAGAAACCCATCCGGCCCCTAAAAGCAAAGGGTGTGGAGGTTCACGTTGTGCGAACGTGGGTGTCACTGTTTACGCACCAAAACGAGTCGGATCAAACATGCCGAGCTGTGCAGCCTGTAATTCCCTACAATGTATTTATCTCTGCTCGCCCGCATGTGTGTGTGTGTGTGTGTGTGTGTTTTGAAGGTATTTGCCTCAAGCTTTATTTCAATTCACTTCCTAAGACAAGAAAATCACTCGTACGATATTAAATGTTCTTAATACTGTACTTTGAGGTTGATGCGCTCCAGCAAATCCTCCACGGATAAAGGTTTGGGTGGTCGGCCCTTCCTCTTCCTCCTCACTGGCCTCTTGGGCTTCTCTTCTTCCTCGATCAGCACGTCCACGTAGATGAACTTGAAGGTGCCCACCTTGTTGTTCAGCAGGCCCATCCACGTTCCCATGGGAGGCTTACTGATGATGTCAATCACGTCGCCGCACTGCACAATCGCCGCGAGAGGAAATCATTCTCAATATTTGAACATTTAAAAACAGAAAAAAACAGAAAAAAACAGCCACAGCGAGCGAGTTTTACCTTCAGTTTGAGGGAGTCAGAGTCGTAGGGGCTCGGGGTGAAGTCTGTGTGGACCCGGGCGCGCCCACAGAACGGCCCCCCGTAAGGCGGCTCTTCGTCATCGCCATCCTCCGACTTCACGCTTTCCCGGTTACTGGCTGAAGAGTCGGTGGTGCTCACTGTCTGACCGCCTTCACACACACACACACACACACACACACACACACACACACAAATATTTAGTTTTTCGGTTACTGTGGAATAAGGTACATGTTTGAAGTAGCTTTGCAAGAATACGTTTTAAGTTGAGGGGAAAAAAACAGTGATTTTATAATGTCACACGCTTATTTTGACAAATTTGAGCCGTTAAAACACTTGTGTGTTGAGTTAGCAAATACTTTAATTATCTCAGAACTTAACACGACAGCCGGTAATTTATCCATAAAAGATGTGGCGGAAAAGTTGAAGATTCCGTTAATAGGTTAAGCAATCTGTACACATCTGCAGTATGCAGTGAAAGCAGCACAGGTTACCGGCACCATCTAGAGTTAAAGATACACACTAAGTAACTAATAATAAGCTTTCCTTATGTAAATAACATCCAGGCAGGGTTGTTTGAAACGATAATACTTGATTTAAAAGACGCTGAATCAGGTTTTGCGAGAGCAAGGACTTTTTTTTAAAGAATTTTTCAAAATGTCCAAAAACAAACAAAGGAAGGTCCTGCACGTTTAAAAACATTAGTGGTGAAAAGCCAGCGGGCGTCCCTCCTCCGACACACTGCTTCTCGTCTTACTCATGGAACTCTGTCCGCTCAGAGAACTACGCAGACTCTCCACCGAGCCTCCGGCCTTCAGCTTCGGCTTCTCCAGCGAGTCGGTGTCGGGCTGAGGGGACTGAGGCGAGCCGGGGGTTCCGTCCGGACTGGACTGAAACGGGGGAACGATGGGACACACAAAGAGACGAAGGTCATGAGTGGAGAGGAAAATGGTCCGCATGGTTAATCATTGAAAAACACGCGCACGTGATTCCTTCATTTTAAATGATTGAAGTGCTACAGTGACAGCTACTGCAGAGTGTTCTGACTGGAGTTCTCCACTAGGGGGCGTTGTGGTTCATTAAATGCACTTTGTCGCGGCGTCACCACATGGCAGCTCATGATTGACAGGGCTGCTCTTTAAGGGTGTGTCCTGCGGGGGGGAGAGACTCTTAACGCACTAATGAAACGCGCAGGACGGCCAGAAGAAAATAGGCCGGCGCCATTATACTCCCTCACACTTGGAGTCTGCGTTTCCTGAGAGCTCGCGACTGCGTGAGCTCAGCGCAGCCCCCGCCCTTCGCGCGGAGCGTGTTTCAGTGCTACGTGTTTATTCAGTAACCAACACAAACCCTCCCACCCACTCACTCACAGCCGTGGCTTCGACTGAAAAACATCGAGATAAATAAACTGCAGAACCTCACAGCTGCACTTGACTCTGCTGTTTATGTGACGATTGTGTCATATTAAAAGATCGGATTTGACTAGAGGTGTTTACACACCTCACTCGCCCTCAGGAACTAATTCCATCTGAACAGCATTGGAAACATTGCCTCCGCGTGTTCGGGACTGACCTGCTCAGACAACGAGCTGCTGTATTTCTTCGACATGCGTTTCCTCATCGTCTCCTTGACCGACTTGACCTTCTTGCCCAGCGAGATGCGGGACGTGGTGGGGGATTTAACCACTTCTCTGTAAATGGCCTCCTGCTCTTTACTCTGGGTTTCAGACGAGGACAGGCAAAACGCAGACGAATGGACGAATGGACGGGGGGGAAACAGGAAGAAGACAAAAGGTGAGACAAAGTTTCTCTCCTCAAGGAGCCTCTTCAAATTTCACAAGCTGCCAGAACTTACATTTGCCTCCGAGCCCGCGTTGACTACAACGCAGCTTGCAGCTTTGGTCAGGTCAAAGCCCCCGAAGCTGTACGCTCTCTGTGGGGAGGGGGACAAAACACAAATCAGATGAATCACATTGAGAAGGTCCGGTTGTAGGAAGTCCCCAGCCGCACCGACTGTGAGGGGGGGGGTCAACTCACAATGATTCATGCTGGACGCAACACAGGCGGGCGGCTCCTTGGAGTCGTGTACATGGGTATATGTGGTTTGTATAAAATGGTGCAGGGGGTGGGGGGGGGGGTGGGTGTGGGATGTCTTATGGGACAGTGGACAGCCAAACAGACATGATGTGACACCAACTTGCCAACTGTGGCAAAAATGAGCCGTTCCATTGACTGCGGAGACTCCAGCAACTTGCTCATAAATCCTCCAGAGGAAAATATCGCCTTAGAATCCGACCCGTCTTGACGCGGCCAAACTAAAACTTCATTTATACTCATTGCATTTCAGCCTGAGGCTAAACATCCTGCGGTTAATGATGAGCCAGAGAAGCAGGGCTCAGTATCCAAGCATGCACAAATTATAGGTTGCTTATTATTCTCGTCAGTGACATCTTAAGCGCTGGGAGGACAGGGTGATATGAAGAGCGTTTCTCTCGACTTGAACAGCGAGATAAAGGGGCGGACACAAGCGGGAAGGATGATGTGAGGGGAACAAACAGGATCGGTGCGCTGGCTTTAACTGTTTGAGTCCCATGTAGACACAGACGTGCACATACGCATCTGCCAAAAAGACACTTGATGGCAGTTCTCCTTTGCTTTCGAAAGCCATTACTTCTAAGTTGCAACTAATCCCGCCACAAATCCTGGCCGATGATCCTTCAAGCGAGAGGGCTCTGGATGCTCAGAATCTTTTTTTCTTTTAAATCAGCTGCAGTCCACATCACAACTTCCAAGGAAAAGCACATGTTGGAGAACAAGCATGTTTGAAGATACGTCCAAAAGGAATTCGGAATGTGATGGCGATGTTCGATGGAATGGACATGCACCCAGAAAAAAAGGGTCTCAAAGAGAAGCGTAGGAAAACAAAAACTAAAAGAAAAAAGAAAATCACATCTGCAACCATAAGGAGGCACGGGCCCAAAAAAGCACACGAAAAGCAACAACAGAAATAAGTGGATTTTTCGGAGAGGTTTTTGGATGACGACCTCCGGTGATTTCACTAGAACACGATGGGATTCAGGTGACCTCAAAGCTGCAGGATAGCTCCACTATATCACCGCCCACTACTTCTGTCGATGCACACAAGCTATTTGATACACATGGGGGGGACATGCGAGTTACTTTCAATGCAACCACATTTGCAGGTTGCTGCAAAAGTTATATACTCGCATTTTACATTCGCTGTGGTGCGAGTTAGTAGCGACATGTGCGGCTGTTTTCTCCGTCTTTCAAAATGTATTTAAAAGTGAATTCATTCTTTTTTTTTTTTTAAGTATGAAGACCATTCAGCCACTGAAGTGGACTCTTTCATTGCATACGTCCCTGAGGCTTTGTGCTGTGCAGTTCTACAGAGCAGCTGATCCCAAAGGGATCCGCCAGTGTTCTATTAAAAACACAGATTAAAAACGTAACCTTTCCTGTGAGCCTTTGTACGTTTCAGAATAATTTCATATTCAGCTGGAATTAAAAAAGATTATATATATATATTATATATTCAAAGCCAAAAGCATTCACTTAAAGGTCACGGAAGATGACATTCCTCTGAGGGCAGTCAAGTCTGTGATAAATATACCAGCTGCAGTGTTTTTATGAGAGTTTCTTAAACAATAATTACTGGTAAAGTTGAAGCCTTTTGACCCGGCGTGTGTCCTGCGTGCGTGTTCCTTACTCCTCCCCCTTTAACCTCTCCGAGCCATTCTGCAACTTTGAAGCGCCGATTCCCGCTTACACGAGGCGGCCGATTTTTTTAACCTCATGGTCTGAACTCACAGACTTCTGCTGGAAGCGCAAGAGCACCCGCTTGGTGCAGCGGTCCACACTGGCCGCCCACTTCCTGTCCGCCTCGCGGTCCTCCTCCAAGAGACAGCGGCGCTCGGCGCGGCTGAGGGTAACCGGGCGGACCAGCTGGGCCCAGCTGAGGTGACCGTACAGGCTCCGCTCCACCACATAGGTGATGTTCAGCTCGCTGACGGCCGCTCGACCTCGCAGCCGGCGGGGGGGGAACGCCCAGCCCCCGGCGCCGCTCCCGAAACCTTTCGACTTGGCTACGTCGCAGCGGGCGGGGGAGGAGGGGGCGACGGACAGAGGGGAGACGGGCGCCTTGGGGCCGCGCGAGCGCTTGTACAGCAGGTGCTTGGTGGAGTAGGCGTAGTTGGGATCGGGCTTCCGGTGCGCCCAGCCGCCGCCGCTGTGGTGGTGGTGGTGGTGGTGGCGGCCGGCATGCGGCGCTTTGGGGCCGTCGTCCAGGGAGATCAGGAAGCGGGACTGGGGGCGGGGTTTGGGGCGGGGTTTGGTGAGGCCGTAGTAGGCGTAGAGAGCCTCGTTGTTACTTACCCCGTGGGAGACGGAGCTCAGGGCCTTCCGCATCTCGCCGTCGGTGGTGGAGCGCGACAGCTTCCCTTCGTCCTCCAGTCCGCAGCCATCCAGCTCGGAGAAGGACGAGGCGCTGCCACCCACGCCACAGTTGGAGCCTCCCAAGCCCCCGGGGCTGACGGGGGCTCTCCTGGGGGGCCGGATGAGGCCGTGGGTGCTGGACGACCTGTTGACGGTTTTGACCAGCCGGTGTCCGGACCAGGTGTCCAGGCTGTTGGAGGACGGGGAGTTGGTCAGGCTGTCGGTGTCTCCGTCCAGAGACAGTTGGTCCTGGGTCAGGGAGTTCTCCTGGGATAGGGGAGGCCGCTTGACGACCCCCGTGTACAGAGCGGCGTTGTCCTCACAGGTGGGAGGTGCCCCCATATTCAAAAAACCTAGAGGGGAAAAAAAACAAAACAGAAACCGCACATAGTTGCTTACTGAAGTGGATTTTTCTGAGTACCAAGACCCATCTGAGGTTTTCCAAACCACAGCCAGCCAGTAAATCTTCTAAAAGTTCAGTATCAGGCAAAACACGACAGACAAAAATGTAATACAGCTTACACTATTTAAACAAGTCATTCATTTGAGTATGACTGAACTTTAACTTAATCTGAAAGGCTCATTTTAGTGCTTATTAAATTTTAACTCTACGTGGCTCGAAACACAAAACAATAGATGGCTGATGAAAATGTTGACAGATTTAAACTACGTCGAACTGCATAATAAAAAAGGTGAAAGGCCTGACAAAGCTGCACAAACCTTCGGAGGCATGCTTCTTGCCCTCCTCCACCTTGATGAGCTTCTTCCGGACGCGGCGCGTCGAGTTCACCAACTTGTGAAGCCGTTTGAACTTCACAGAGTCCTCCGATTGCTCGTCGTCTGACTGTTCATGAGACTGGTGGGAACCGGGGAAAGAAGAAGGGATGATATGATAAAAAGGGACATCCGTGGCCCCTTTAATGTTATAATCATGTAATAAGATACATTTTAAGATAATAAATAATGACTCAAAATGTGTTCTTCCAAACGGTGGAGCTGAGAGTTGAAGGTTAAAGGTTAACACACATTAGCATGTTTGTCTTCAGCGTAACTTTTCACACAATGGGACAATAATACACAAACGTTGGTCAATTTTGAAGACGGCGCTGCGACGCGCCGGGTGGAGCGTTGTTTAGGGTGGAGTCAAAGTTAGTGAGGTGAGAGATGGAGGGTTGGCGTGATGGTGGTGCACCTCATCATCATCTGAGGCGTTCGTTTATAGTAAACACAGAAAAAAAACGTAACAGACAAACAGAAAAAAAAGAAAAAAATTGCCACAATGGATTTGACAATAAATGGTTTAATTGGCGCTCGGTTGCCGCTCCGCTAAACGCCGCTGCATCTCAACTCTCCGCAGTGTTGTGGAGATGAAGAAAGAGTGAATAATGGAGTCACAGTTTCACCCCCCCCCCCCCCCCCTCCCCCCACCTCCCCCTATTCTCTCCCCCCAAACACACACGTTTCTCGAGCTGTGTACACTTGCGCGGCGTCACAAAGGCCTCTATGTCGCGCGGACGATGCCGATGGGACGAGCTTTGGCCCAAACGCCCGGCCGGCAGGAACTACCAGCAACTACGCTCAAACCACTTGTTTAGTTTCCGTCTGCCACTGGTTGCTACAGCAACACCAGCTCTCCGGTCACACGCTGGCAGTTCCACTTTTAAGGTTGACTGCATTGGCTGCCAGGGGGGGGCACGTGCATGCGTCACACGCGCACAACTAGACAGCGCAGGTCTGCAGGGCTCAGCCGCCTGACTTAGAAAACGCATTCTCCTCCTAAAGCTCTGGCGTCAACAAGGAAGAGGACACTTTTTTTTTTGTTAAAGCCGTTTCTGACCACGGGGCTGGCTCACGGGCTGCTGACATGCAGCAGGAATGATGTTAATGAGCGTGGCTTGGTCGACGGCCCCAAACCACCTTGGTAACATCATGTTATTTGGATTCCTGCAGGCACGGGTGTTACAGAACCTGACACATTGCGGCCAAGCTGGAAGAGGGAACATCCATTAATCAATGCGGCATTTGTGCAAGTCCATCCAACCAAACACACCGCTTTGAAAAGCTGCACGATCAACTCGTCTGCCTTTTGTCACATCGGTCCAACAGACCAGAAGTACAGTGAAACGATTTATTCGCCCGCTCATAAAAATGCAGAAATAAGTTCTAAAGAGCCATAAATTCACTGTCTTTGTTCTCCCAGACAATCTCTCAACCGCACATTTGTGACTCCTAAAATCGTACTATTTGCCGTAAAGAACGTAATGAAGAAGTCCGTCTCAGAGTTGTTAGAAAGACACCAACGGTTGATTCGGTTTCTCTTAATAAACATTATTAATAAGTGTTGCATGTTAAGTCACTTTGATTACTTTTGATAAGTTTTTGCCTTTATGTCGCGATCAGGAGATGATAAAGAGGAGACAACGATGTACAACACAGTCCAGAGGAAAAACACATGCACACAAAGACAGGATCGGCGGCCGACGGGAAACAAGCTCAAGAGCAACAATTCCTTCGCCGCAATTGCCATTTCACGTATAAATATTCTTTCAACTTTAAAAAGAGACCAGCACAAATCATAGAAGGAACAACCCAAAAGTGCTCTGAAACTTACCAGCTCACTTAAAACCCCCAATATAGCGCTCTCTGTGGTAGCATCAGGTTAGCAGCAGTGGGTCCCACAATGCGCACAGCACATTCTCGCACATGCACAGTCCACAACAGCGTCGCCGGCCGTGGGCGCATGCCGGCCGACACAGACGCGGCCTGTCAGGGAATTCGGCTCCGAGGGACGAGCGGCCCGTTTGCAGAAGAGCCGCACAGAGAAAAGGCGCGTTGTTCCCGCGGAGAACAATCCCAGCATTTGAGCGCCTGTGACCCCTGCTTCGATAATGGCCCGGGCCCTGGAATGTGGGCTCCGACCTCCGGAGGAAGACGGACCGGGGGGGGGGGGGGCGGACGGCATCAAAGAAAAAGGCACAGATTGTACATCATCGCACACACGCCGGCTGCATGCATGCGCTGTGCGTTAACGCGCCCGCATATAGAAGGCGCACACTGGCATGCACAACAATTTGAATTTGGGAATGAGGAGAGAGGGGCATTGTGCGACAGCAGTAGGAGGTCCCAGTGGGGAAGTAGCAATATTTCCTGAAGTGGCCAATTTTGGAACTTCGGGGGACGGGGGAGGCGGGAGACAGAGCTCCCCCTTTTTCGGGGGGCCTACAGGCAAGTGAAAAAAAAAAGTCTTTATCTTCTATATTTTTCTCTCTCCCTAGTTTCCTCTCGGCCTCCGGCTCTCCAGCATTTATTCACGGCCTCTGGAGCAGAGTTGCGTGTTCCTCTATCAATGCAAACTTCAGTCACACATCCATCCTTTCCGCCGTCTGCGAAATCCCCCAATCGATCAATCTTCTTCCCTACAGGAAGTGAGCGCCCGGCTGCGGAGGGGTAACGTGGGGGTCGACAGACCGACAAGTTGATCAGCAAACTTGTGCACAAGTCACAAAGTAGGTAACAGATATTTAGGACTTTATTCAGTTCAGGAATGAGTCAAAAAAAAGTCTCATTTAACTTAAGGCTGCAGCGCCAACCTTCACTGGAACAGGAAGAAGACGACGCGTAATAAAACGGCAGTAATACACACATATTTTCACACTACTTGGAATTTTGCTATGAGAGACGGACAAATTTCCGTTAAAGGAAAGAGGGTCATTGTGGAAGACTGCATGTTATTTCGATCTGAGAACAGATGAAAGGCCGCCGTGAGTCTACTCAGATGTAACCTACATCTGCAGAAGGAAAGGGAAAAAACAAAGAACTGATCTAACAGAACCGGACTGCCTGAGCTGCAGCTTCGCTACACAAAGAATACCCAAATGTTTGGAGGCCTCCTGGAGAAAAACAACAATTCCAACAAGAAAACCGAAGGCTATAAAGGAGGAGACCCATCGTACTGCAGGTAAATCAGGACACACATGACATGGTGGAGAGAGCGTATGTGCAGAGAAGAGGAGAAGGCGAGATAACAGAGAGAGGAAGGCCAGGTACACGTTGAGTGAGGGTGGTTTATGCATAATTAACAAAAAAAAAAAGGAAAATCTCGATGCAGGTTGTTTTTTTATTTCTATACCAAGTGAGGATAAACACACACACACACACCCCAATGAAATAACAGCGGTCGTCCACCTCCACAACCTCCTTAGCTGGAAAATCCAACTTTAAGGGTGATTGTTTAGAAAGGAAGAGTCTCGGTTTTATTTATTTTTTGGTGGGGAGGGGGGGGGGGGGGGGGGTAGTGGGGCGAGTATGGGGTGTACTTACGTGGCAGTTTGAGGACTGGTCTAGATTGGATGCAGATCCGTCAGTCCACTCTGCAGTGTCAGCACTGCTGGACTGTCTGCTGCGCTCATAATCCTTCAGCTACGTGGAGAAGAAGAGTTTAGAGAGGCAGAGGAAGAGTGCACTCCCAGCATGCACCTCTCCGCAGGCTAAAGTGTGAGGAGTTTCAATGGAGGGCTTTCACAGTGCATGAGAACAAACAAAGAACTCAACCGGGGGGGTAAATACATGGTTTGTACGGTTTAGCACTAAACTAAAAGCCTGTTATGTTTTAATTATAGCATTAATCCATTCTAAGATGAATTGAGCCTTCTTTTCCGTGCGGTACATGAATCTTACACCACAGTTAAAAGAAGTTAAATCAACTATCCACAAAATCATTGATTGGATTAACGGAGCGTCAATCACCAGAGGGGAGAGCTGCTACCAAAAAAACCCACATATTGGCCAAAGAAAGATCAACGGTCTGAGAAGAAAAGGAAAAAAAGTTGGCGGATAATTAACAAGCTGCTCTGAGGAGAGAAATCCAGTGCTTGAATGCAGCTGAACCGACATGCCGCCCAAGATGGAGGCATTACAGGAAGTGATCGACACAGAAGGAGGCCCATGAAAAGAACAACAGAAAATGAAAAGAATTGAAGGGAATTTAAAAGGAAAGCAGAGTAACCTTCCACCATGTCCGCCTAGAGAGAGAAAGCCCAACGCACCAGAGCGACGTCCCAACAGATGGAGCGCTTGAGTCACCGTGACGTCAACCTCGCAATTACAAACCTCGCAAAACACCCACACACTCCAAGAGCTCACACCCTGAAACATCTGGATAAACCAACGGCCTGGAGTTTATGTTTGTGTGTGTGTGTGTGTGTGTGTAAAGAGCACAATGGCAGATTAAAACGCGGGGCCTCGGAGGGGGGACGTGTTAGTAGTAGTGAGTCTTTTTAGTAAGTCAGGGCTGTGATGGGGATATGGAGCACACAGGAGGGAAGGCTGGAATCCACAGGGAGGTGGGGGAGAGGTGGAGGGGGGACTAGGCAGCCTACACAACTGGCACTTCTAAGGTAAGGGGTCGAGTGGGGTGTGGGGGGGCGTAACGTGGGGGCCTCCTACCCGGCCGAGAGCTTCTTCAACGGTGATCATCTTCTCTTTCACCATCATCATCAGCTGGATTCGCTCCTCGTCGCTCATGGTGATCTCACTAGCCACATAGCCAATGTCTTCTCCTGGGAGGGGGCGGTGAGGGGGGGTGAGGGGAGGGAAAAGGGATGAAGAAAGTCAAACATGGAGTACCGTGTATTCGGCGGATCAGAGACGTAGAGCCACACAAACCTTTGGATGTCTGTTTCATGACTGGTTTGTGCGGGGACTTGCGGAAGTTCTGCCAAAAAGACTTGTTCTTCTTCTTATTGTCCCATTTACCTAAAGGGGGAGGAGGGGGGGGGGCATGTTCAATGTTTAGGTGATTAACAGCTGCATGGGCATGGATCATCGTTACAATTCATTCAGCGATTCTGTATGATCATTGCGCAAATAGGTGTGTCTGGATCTCCTTATCTGTCAATCCCACTCAAACAATCAATACATTATGCTTAATATTAAACATATTAGCCCGACAGGAGACAAAAATGCATCTCAATTTACCTCCAGATCCTTCTTCGGAGCTTGATTTGTGCAGAGACAGTCTGTGGGTGAAAGAGTAGAGACAGAATGAACCAACCATTAGAAAAATCTTCTTTCCTTCCTCTTACACTCAAACCATATAAGATATCCAGTCTCTGTCAACCACAGTGTTCATTAGTGTTCCGTTTTGGCAACGAAGGCTGCAGGTCCGTGAGCCACCACTTGGGGTCAGTGGTGGCATTTCTCAGACAGACAAGCCAGGTTCCTGAGGCTTGAGAGGGAGAAGGTGGAGGAGAGGATGCAGACAATAGCTCCCCTGCTGCAAAAAGCAGAGGATCAGATGAAGATGGTGCCACTAATGCACCAATAAAGAAGGTCAACAAGAAAAGAAAAAAAAATAAGACCAAGCATGTGAAAGGGAAGTGGGAACCCAGCAATGGAATCCAGGAAGAGAGAAACAGGAGAGAGAGAGAGAGACCACAAGGCAGAGTCAGCCGGTTTGCGGTTCCACATCCCTCCGCAGGAGACACCGTCAGACGGACAGAAAGACAGAAAGCATTAGAGACAGAGAGGTGGAAAATAACAAGAAAAAGAAGTGAAGATATGTCCATAAAACCTTCTAAATAACCAATACAAACGCCTCAAACGCCGCCGGTGACACATGAACTGCACTCAGCTTCCAATCAAAAAGTCACGTATGAGCAGTCTCACCCAATATTCTGGCAATTTCAGCCGCATGTCAGGCTGCGGCTGACTACCTTGTTCTCGGGGACACAAGAAACCACATCAATGGCAATCTATTTCTCCACACTTTATATTAGTAGTAGCGGGGCGGGGGGGATAAGCTGCGAGGAGGGAGTGAAGCTTCAGGGCAAAATCGTGTCTTAGGGTGATGCCTTATAGATGTGTGTGTGTGTGTGTGTGTGTGTGTCAGACTATCACACACAAACCTTTGCGATTGAAGCACAAAGGCACACAGCTGTTGAGCCGCGCAGCGAGACAGGTGCCAATGTGAAAGTGTGCGACACAATCACAACCAGATGAACAGGTCACCTCCCTCTCTAGTGGCCGTGCGTGTGTGTGTGTGTTCATACGTTTGTTTAGACGCGACAGCCCTGTCTTGGCGCGATGGGAAATCTTTACGTGGCTTGAAGCCTGGCTGCCATGGCAACGTAATGAGATGCTAATTGGATGGAGGCCCAGTGTTAGCTTCAGCATTAGCTTCGGCGCTAGCCTGAGAGAACCAACTCAGTAGACGCTTTTCCGTGGCAACGATCCCCCCCCGACCCCACTGCCACGCTCTAGAAATGAACCCCCCCCCGTGCAGAGCACGCACATGCGTGCACGTACACACATTTGTGCGCTCAAAAGCCGGACTATATTTCAAAGAGGGTGTCAGCACAGCCATTGTGTGGCTACGCAACTTAATTGCTTTAACTTTGAAACTCTGCCATGCCTTTTCTTGGGGGCCATTTAACCGCTTTTCTTATCGCATCAGTATAAGAAGCCAACTTTCTATTTTCCACAGAACTTTAAGCACAGTATCTTGAGCTTTGGCATCCTGTGTGACTGAGCCGCTGTACGGGGGAGGTCGATAACCCGACACACACAGAGCTGCACACGCAGCTGTGTGAACCGCGGCGTTGCACGTCGCGTATGTGTGCACGGGGGGGCTGTTGGGACGACCGGGCCCCGGCCAGCTGGAGCACGACGACCTCCGGTGTGCTTGCGGGGACAATGAATGGCAGCGAGCGGTGTTACGCTAACAGTGTCCACAGGAAAAGCCCAGGGGTGAACTCTCTGGGGGTCTAGGCAAAGGTCAGAGGGCAAATGGAAGGGATGGAGAGCACATTTTATGGATAGGGAAGTAGAAGAATGATACAGATAAAAAAAAAATGCTTATGCATGTATTTCCCTGAGGTTCCACGAGGGCCGCAACACCCACGTGTGGTAAACGCGCTGACGCCGTACTTTAGCTTTCCAACTCGGTGCCGTTGCTCGAAACAGATTCTTCATAACGCCACAGCTTATTTTTCCATTTGACTATTAGTTACATAAGCAGAGCCGCCTCCACGTTCTCAAAACAGGAAGCTCCCTAAACTAGAAGCCTTCATTCCCCGAGTGTCATCGACACTCGTACACCGGGCGCTGTCGGAGCAGGGAACTGCCTCCTGCCGACAAAGAGACCAGGAGACGCACAGACGGGGGGAGGTGGCACTGGAGGAGAGGATGTCTGGGTAATCTCCCCCCCCCGGTGCCATTGTCCCGTTGAGAGGAGGCGACGGCGGGATTCTGTGTGTCTGCGCCATGTGAGGAACGTGTCGTCTGCCTTCACGTGAAAAATCACCACCTGAAACGTGTGGAAAGTGGGTGATATCCAGTGGAAGAGGGAGCCGGGGGGCCGCGTGAGAGTGGAAGAGGGTTGTGAATAAGAAAAAGATTTCAGAGGCTTTTGGGTCGAGCACAACAAAAGACAATGTTAATTAAATTAAGTTGATAAAAAAAAAAAAGTTATCTTACATTAACGAGGTGTAGAGACGATTGAATGTGGGGCCGTTTAATTAAAGACTAATTAAAGGACTAGAAATGGATGTGAGGCACAGAGGAGGGAAAGAAACCAGACTGAGGACTTTCTGGGACTTTCTCAAAACAGCAAAGAGACGTCATTCGAAAATGTGGCATCTGGTTCCCATCATCCTCAGCGCTTGTCTGTTCAACATATACAGCCATGGGAGAAGAGATCATGTCTGTGGTATGCGCTTCCTCTGCCACACGTGGTAGTCATCACGTGAACGTGACAATTCCACGGAGGGGGGGGGGGGTCACACGAAGGCGATGGTCACGGACAGAGACCAAATAATAAGAGATCATGAGTCACAGTATCTTCTCTCCTCTTTAAATGTAATGGAGACGTTTCTGGTCTCCACCAATGGGGAATCTTGTTGAAATCTCCTTTAGCCGTCTGGTTGGGAACAACAACGGAGACCCAATGGAAAGGAACCCCACCCACACTCAGCTCCATCCTGCCCTCTCGTTCGCACTCCTTTGCGGTAATCATTTGGCCATCGCCCTCCTGCGCCCCCCCCCCCCCCCCCCCAACCTCCCACCAACCCTGCTGGACACAAAGGCCGGAAGGAAGGAAGGAAGGAAGGAAGGAAGCACGGGGCAGCCAGAGAGCAGAGAATGACTGCTCGACTGAGCAGGTCAGACTTCCAGGACTTCCGGACTTCTGTCCCGAGCCGTCCCATAAGAGATCTGCGGGGATCTGATGGAGGCGCATCTCCATCCTTGCAGCCGTGCAGAGTGTGATCCATGAGTGTGTGTGTGTGTGTGTGTGTGCGCGCGCAGAGCGAGGCGTGCGCGGTTTGATGAGCCGCACGTTGTTTTCACGTGCAACAGAACCACATTTCCTGTGTGAAGGAGATTGGGGGGGGTGGGGGTACGTACTTTCTGTCCGTTTCTGGAGTGGACACCTCACTGCTGAAGCCTAATGATTCCTGAGGACAGACAGAAGGAGGCCGGCGTCAGACTGGCTTTTTAAGCCAAAAGGATTGGGGTCAAAGTGCACACGGCGTCTCTGCCTACCTGGATCTCAGAACGCAGTTGCAGGGATGTGCTGCTCGGATCTTGTTTCTCCTGAAAGAAAATAGCGAGAGAAGAAAGAGCAGATGTCAGCGTCAAGGGATAATCCTTTAATAACATACAAACTGTGACTTTGACAAGACTGGAAAGAAGAAAAAGATCTGCGTTCGGATAAGAAAGGTGACGACGGAAAGCGCGAGTGGTATGTTAAATCCCTCGTGTGGGAAGGATCGTGCAGACACACTTGCATGTGAAAACAGACACAAAAAACACGTGTGCGCGCCAATGACGAGCAAACAAGTCTGGCTTCTGGTAAACCGGCAATACTTGTTCCTATTGTTGGTAAATACCACTGGGGGGTTGTGAAGCCTTATGAAGCCAAGCTGAACAACACAAAAGGCGCCTACATAACTGGCTGCGTGAATTCCAGAGTGACGTCAGCGCCTTCCTCTCAATGCATAACACAATATGAAATGGCAGCAGACAACCTGGCTTGTATAAAGAAAAAGATAACACAATAAGTGGGAAATACTCATTTTGCAATCGTTGTTACTCACGGCTGCTTCTTGCCTATTTAAAAAAGCAGGAGTCCTCGTCATAACATATCCAGATGCAGATGCGCCTTGAACAAAAACGTTTCCACAGGCAGACAATCACAAGAGGTCTGTGACTTCAATTTTAACCTGCAGCATGCCATCACTTCCTGGATGGATCGGTCTGCTGCACAGTTCCCTGGTTGTGTGCTTTTAAACTCTCATGGAGGAGATTCCCCGACTCCCTGCAGTCACACTCGCCCGATTCCACCTGAAAATTGAACAACCCTGTTGCTCAATTGGGAGATCTTATAATTAGGCCAAATGACGACACATAAATTAAGAAAGTTATATAATAGACAGCTCTTATTCTCTTTCTCTAATTGATCAGAGCCCAATGATAGAAGAAAACATAACCAAAGAAGTTTCTGTTTCTATTGCACCCTCAAAAAGTCCCCATGTAACTCAATAACTTTTATTTCCCTTTCGAAAGTATGTTATTTTTTTCCATAGCTAAAGACTACTGGAAGTATTACCTCATATTGTACATAATAATATGAGTTTAGATGCCAGTAATTCAGCTCGGCAGCCGGAGTCGCGTTGCAAATAGTTATTTTACCAGAGGATCCCTGAGATGATGGCAGCCAAGTAGGTTCGGTCTATACGGAGTTCCCCAATAGCACAGCAGGAATAGGAAAGGAACCGTTTCTAAGAAGTACGCGTCACCCTCTTTCCCCACGCCCAGATATCCGAGGAGTGCACTTCTACGTTCCTTATGCTTCCGAATCAGAGCGACCTTCGCTTTACCGCTTTGACAGGTCTGTGATTGACGGTTTACAATCCTTCCAAAACCTGAACCTCGAGCACGAGTCAGCGAGCCGAAAGTACTTAAAGTGACACAACCTCCCCTGTGAGCTCTTTAAGCACCTCTAACCTGCAGATCACAAGAGCAGGAGACCTAAAGTGCTGAGGTGGCAAAAAGCTTGGCCTGAACCCTACATTTACCCCGACAGTAATCTACTGAAGGTAGACGGCCGAGATGTGTGAGAGACGGTGTGGGAACTTGTACAAGCTGGTCTGGTCCCCCGGGCCTGCTTCTTCGCCTTGTTCATCTATTTGTCTGTTCCAGCGATCAGGCAGTAAGAGACACGGCTCGGGACGTTTCTTTGGAAAGTAAATCAACTGATAGTCGGATAAGCTCTGACACAACCCTCCCCCCCCCCGGCGGTATGGTCGAGTCCCATAAGTCAGAGAGCAGGTTACCCGGACATGAAAAAAAACCTGCTGTAGAAGACCAACAGATAAATAGAGACCCGTCTGTGGTTGCGTTGCCTAGCTCAGCATAGGGGACGCAACAGAGAGGGAGAGCTTCACTTATGTTGGGCAAATAAACAACATCTACATCCCTAAACTCTGCTGGAACAACCGCCTGGCGCAGTGTGATGTGGGTGTCCACACAGCGGGAACAAGGTGTGTCCCCCGCATGCACACACAGTCACGGATTCATCCAGAAACAGTGGATTGCTATCAGATCCTCGCCGCCGCGAGAAAAGATGTGCCGGCCTCACGGATGGGCGACTGCACCCACCGCGTCCCCTTTTTAAACGCACCGGCTCGCACACACAACAAAATATCCTCATATATGCTACCGGAGACACAAACCTCCACAGACACCCAAACAGAGGAGCATGTGTACACACACACACACACACACACACACACACACACACACACACACACACACAAAGCAGCGCTCTGTTCCTGCTGCTTCCCTTTACTCCTTGTCTGTCCGTGCCATCTCTGACATGGAAGAGTGTATAATTATATATAATTATATATATATATATATATATATAAATAAAGCACACCCCCGTTTGGCTTGAAGTGAAACTTCGCTGGGATTAATTTGTCACAGAATATTTGCGTAAAGGCTCCTCGGGCTCGCTCTCAGATCTGTGCATCGCTAACAAAAGGAAGCCCAATTGAGCGGTGAGTTGCCAGCTCAGCTGACACAGATTCTGAGGGGGAACATCAAATGGAGGCGGCGGGGGGCATCTGCACGTGGAGCTTAGATCTCACAACACACTCCCGGAGGGAGCGTGTTATCCTTCACTTGAACTCACCAGCATTCGCTTGAAACAGTGCTCTACTTACCTCAAATTGACACGGTGTGTGTGTGAATGTATGCATGTGCAGCCCCCCCCCCACCCGAAAGATGGGCCACTGCGTGTGTGTGTGTACGTGCAAGGCCTATGATTCTCTAAGCATGACCGTATTGAGTTAGACAAAGAGAGAAAGCAGTGAGGGAGCGTATGGGGAGGGAATCCGGCTAACGAGGATCACTGTGGAGGCAGAAGGGGGGGTTGGGGGCTGGGGGGGGGGCTATCGTTAACCGAGAAGCTACAGTTAAACACTGCTCTGCTACATTAGCACCAGACTCTATTAACGATAGTGGAAGCACAGCAGCACAGACGAACGTTAAATAGCCGCACTTTAGTTCAAACGAGACTTTGGATTTTGGGGCCTCTACAACAACACCCCCCCCCGCCCCCCCCCTCTCTCCTTACTGCCAACCACGGAGGCAAAAGTAGCGGATGTGCGGTGAAACTGGGAGGGACCAGGTGGCGTAGTGGAGGTACGCCAAATGAGATGGGTGGGTGAATGTGGGTGGGCGAGGATGAGGTTTGTGGGAAGGCTCTGCGCATGGCGGGTGGGGGGGGACAGGGATCGGGCACCAACTGGAACGGCCGGGGGCCAAAAAAGACGTTAGCTGCGGGACCAGAAAGCCTGCTGAACCGGCTCCTTTGAGAAAGTCCGCAGACACGCAACCTCACCTCACCTCACCCACCCAGGAGCAGGAAATACATGCGTGCCGTATGTGCCACCCCAGAGCGCGTTGTGTGACACCGCTGTCGGTTGCCTTTCCGTGTGCACAGCGAGGAGCGTTCCGATCGTCCTTCCTTTGCTATTTCAAGACAAATACCAGCGTTATTACAAATTCCGATGATGGCCTCGTGATGAAAATCGCTGAAATCGCAGAACAAAATTACAAATACGCCGCTTGCTTTGCGCCGGCGTTACGGCAACAATGAAGCTCGGCCAACGTCATTTGGAAGTAATCTTACAGCAACAGCGGCGGCTGTCGAGTGGAGCCGTTTCCGAGCAAAAGCCTGAAAAGGTAAAGAAATAAAAAAAAAGGGAAGAAAAATAAGCCGCAGAGTTTGCGACAGTTTGTCTTTCTTCCCGCGCTGTAGTTTTAACCCGGCTGAACTGACAGACTTTGAAGGCTGAACTTCGCAAAGGCCTCCTGGTCAACAAACAAAAACAAAGTCCGCACTGGAGTCTTCACCCCTTCATCTGTCGAGCTGCTCAGCTAGAAAAACCATTACAGCGCAATCCTCAGGCGAGCAGATCAATCTGACACCAGCTGAGGCGTTCGCGTGTCAAAAGTGTTTAAATTAGAAGGTCAACAGTGAGACGCCTGAAGGATTTTGGCCAACGCATCAAAAAGGGTTGTTTTTTTTTTCCTTTCAAGGCCTGCTTGTTTGTCCGTGACTTCAGAATGACTTTCAAGGATATTACCACGGAGTGTGTTTCTCATTACGGGTTAAAGCACGTAGAAGTTTGCCCCCCGAAACCACACATTTCAAAAAGGAGCCGTGGTGATTTATACTTGATGTACAACATCTGTTGCTTTCTCTGCGGTTTGAGAGATGTGCCCTTATCTTCTTTGAGGTTTGATGCTATCCACGCGCCCGCCCCGTCTCCTACACTTCTAGATTAGCTTCTATGTTCATGTTTTGGCAGAAAGAGAAAGTGACAGACAGTGAGGAGAAAATGCATTCTGGTAAAAGTCAGATATAATTATTGATCAGATTAAAAAAAATCCTGAACTTGGCGAGTATTGACCAGCATGTCTTGATTTTCAAAATTCCATTTTTGAGTACGTCAATAACCACCGGGAGGGCAACATACAATGTTAGGGTGGAAATAAAAGGGCAGCAATATAATAACACAATCCCAAACCCATCCGTAAAAGACAAAGAGGTCAAAGGTGGACTATACAAAACTCTTAAGACTAAATACAAGCTGAAAAGCACGAGCTGAGAGACATAAAAACAATATGACTAAATATAATTATGACTGATCTCTGATTTGAATAGCTTTCTACATTGTAGGTTGAAAAGACAAATCACATTTCTAATAAATGATCTTCCGTTTGTGGCCTTAATTAAATATTACAGATACATGCAAAACAATGTAAAAACAGGAAGTTTGCTCAAAGCGGTTGTTAAGAGTTATTAAAATCTTTACTTTCACTCTTTGAATGATTTTTCACTTCAAAACCAAAAAAATATTTTAGAGTTGCCAAACTATTCGCTTTCCTTCCTCTTCCACCAATAAGCTGTGTGCATTGCCAAGTCAGCATGCTAGTGAGAGGCATCCAAACTCTCATTTTCTATAGAAGCGCTAATCCATAGGTCACATTCCCAAAGGGGGGGGGGGGGGGTGTTTATTCAACCCCTCGTCTCCCTGCGCTCCATAAAACTAACACGAAGATGCTGTGGAGGCCCGGCCGGAAGTCACCACGGCGATAGGCATCTCTGAGAGAGCCTCTCTCATCAGCTCCTAATAGTGTTTCACCACAACAAGGCAGCCATGGCTTTGTCAAATCAGGGGCCCCGTAGGAGCTGCCAGACACAGCGTGCAAGAGAAAACAAACACACTGAAGCTCCACACATTTTTGTAGGAAGGTTTGCGTTGCAAGAACAGAAAAAAAAGTGTTCCTATTTAAAAGAAAAGAAAATCTTTTTTGGGGCCTCAACTAGAAACTGTTTTGGAGAACAGAAACAGTCAATGAGAGTACTTCTTCTTTCACTGTGTTATCACCACATTTAAACAGGCCACATTTGAAGTATTAGAGACGAAACATTCCAAGATTTGGAATAAGACAGTCAAACTTCAACCCTAAGCTTTACTCTTATGCCACTATTCTTGCCCATTCCCCTTTTCTAGAAGTCTCCTCACTTTGTGGTCTGAGGCACACAAGGCGATACAGCAGACATCTCAGGGCAAGACTACATGAATACCTGTAGTGTCTCCTATGTATTTGTACATTTGGATTTATTGTAAGAATGGAGGGACTGAGTGACCTTCTAGGTTGCAAAAAGCTACTTTGGAAGAGATGCGAGATGGTTGGAGTTCCTCATCAGCAATAGAAAAGAACTTACCCACTCATTTTGAATGGGAAAATAAGAAAGACAATGACTGCAGAGGGCGCGGGGCATAACCGAGTCACTCATCATCCTGTGCCCTTTAATAGTGACAAGGCGGTCCCTGACTGAAGGGCAAGTCCCAGAGGAACGCAACCAGCCGAATGTCTCCCCGTTAACGTGGCGATTGGACACCGTGACCTTCTGCAACTACCTGCCCTCGGCGGCGTTTGACGTTTGGCTGCAGCCGCGGATCTCGGGACGCGGCGTTATTGGCTACTCTCCTCCCGACTGCGTCCATTCTGCAGCGCACATCGCTTACTTCCTCTTGGTCCATCGCGCCGTCTTGTCTATCAAGTTCTACAGGTACCGGGCCACAGGCTCTCAGTCTACGAAGCCAGCTAGCCCAGTGGGAAATATTGCCTCGGAGGAAGTGGTTTTGCTCAACCCACCGTTACCCTCAGCCCAGATACGGCTGTTCTCCAGTTCAGTCACCTAAACCTAATTTTAGAAAAGGATTTCACTGAAATTCAAGGCCCAGTTCAATCCATATAGCGTAGGTTGATGCTGCGCTTTGGAGAACTCCCTCCCACTCTGCTTTTTCCTCCCCTTCTCCTATATTTTGGTGCCAAAAATTGCCGAGTGGGGAGACAGCTGCAGGCTCCAATCTCCACTCCTTCCCTTCATTCCCCTCATCCTCCTCCCTCCGCATCCTCATCCTCCTCCTGTCCTGGGCTTCAGGCTCAGAGCCCAGTCAGCTCGTTTCCTCTCTTCTAACTCTCCGGCCTCCTCTTCACTGGGTTTTTATATAGTCAGGACGGAAGCTTCGCAAACTATAAAATGTCCGGCGGTAAATCCATATTAATGTAAAGCCAAAAGGAAGGACCCAGAGAGAGAACACATCCTGGTATCAAACCAAAAAAGGTATCTATGTATCCGTGGGCTTTTTCCAATGCCTGAACAGGACGTCTGCAGGGCGAGTTATTAAAAAGGAGGAGCACAATAAATCAGCTCTCCATCTGATCCATGCGTGATCCAACCAAAACCACATGGCTGGATGAGGCCTCCTTTTGAACTGGCAAATCAGAGACGACTGTAATCTATGAGCATATCTGCCATAACAACGCCAGCAAGAGCACAATCTGTTAATGGAGACCACAACCTGTTTTTGCCGGATATTATTGTTACATTTGCGGTACCAAACATCCTCATCTTGATTCAGTTAAGAGATTTTACTAAGATCTACAGTATGCTGTAGAATTGAGAAAAGACGGCTGCATTATTTTGTATATATTGATTTTAGGAATGAGAACAAATCAAATGTTTTCCTGTACCATGTATTCAACCTTATCAGATATGTAATTGATAGAACAATAATGACTTTAGCGTCGCACTCAACACGCGCTCTTACATTTGTGCACCAACTGCAACAGTGGAGCTACGCCCTCCGTGGCGACACCATCAACATTCCTCCATACATTTGAATGCTGCTAGGCAACCAAAGGGGTCCCCCCCAGCTACCCTACATCCCCGTGAAAAGGACCCCCAGAATACAAATGCCTACTCATGCAGAGGAGGCACACTGCCTTTGCACATCCATGTTTGTTCCACTGCGGTTGCTGGTTGTTGTTGTTTCTTGCCAGGTCGTTGGCTAAAACTGTGGAAATTACACTGTAAAACCATTTTTAAAGGTCATTCGATTTGCCAGAAAAATGGTCCTTTATCCAAACAAATCCGACCAATGGTTTTGCCGACTCCACGAGATACACACACACGCACACGTTAAAGTTGTGTGTTTGAATTTACCATGTCGTCCTCTTGGGAGACTCGTCTTTTGCGCAGCTCCTCCATGCGGTCATTGACGTCACTGAAGCAGGTGTTGTAGTACTCAGAGTACTCCTGGGCGAGGTCATCTATGTTGCCCAGAGAACCGTCCTGGAGAGAGGAAGAGATGACACGGTTTAGCCGGGGAACCACGACATCCCAAGAAGGGAAAGCTGACAATGTAAATCAACAGGAAGAGAAGAAGAAAAGACTATTTGATATCCAGGGAAACATTTCAACCCAACAGTAGATCCAATGCTTGTAATGTACATATTGTCTTTATACACACACACACACACACACACACACACGCTCCAGACCCAGACAACCCAAATATACCCCTCAATAAAAGGTCCGTGTATTTTCAGTCGTTCATTCTTATCAATGCCATTCAGTGACTTTGTCCTGACCCGATACCGGGTTTTGTCTTTATCGAGAATACAAATCAAGGATGCCCTTTGCCTCCTCAGACGTTCACCGAACCGCAAACCAAAACACACTCTTCCGGTCGGCTGTAATTTAAGATCAACACATTTCCTGTCTTTGTGTGGAAGACGTGTGTTTAGGATTGAGGGAGGAAGCCGTGCGCCAAACAGAGAAGACATTAAACCCACAGAATAGTCTTTGGATAAAACATTGAAGACTGACCTCAGAGTTAGTTTTGGAAAATGTAATAGTTAACTGAACCGTGAAGCGGGACCATGAATGTGTGAAAGTTTGGCGTAAAAAAAACAATCTGGGTTGTACTCAATGGAGTTCCTAACTACGCATGTTCCATCAGACCGTCTTCGGTGGGAAGAAGAGCGACACTGCTCTTGCTTTGGTGAAATATTTGGCCATTCCGGCGGTGATGGGAAACCGTTGAATATTCATCGGTGTTGATCTAATCTGTGCCAGGCAGACAGCGGGCATTGAGTCACCGCGCAGGGTCCGAACAGTCTCTCTCAGTCCCCGTCTTTCTCGACCGGACCCCCCTATCTGGGTGCCAGGCCACAAGTGAATGGATCGCTGTGAGTGCGAGTGCCACAAACGCGCGCACGTGGGCATGAAGCCCCGGCGAACACACATTAGCATTCACATGCATGCGGGCAGGAGATTTAAAAAAAAAAAAAAACATTGGACCCAAAACAAAACACAGGAAAACCAAATCATCTCCAACGCAGCTCAGTGGACTCCGTTATGAAAGGGCACCAACTGGTTGTGCAGGGAACACAATGTTACCGACAAACACATGTTCCGTGTCGGAGTGCATCTTGGCGGCCGGCGATCTGCCCTCCCTGTCTCGTAGCTTGAGAAATTCTGCTTCTGGCCGGACAAACGGTCCGAGAGGACCGAGGTCCCCAGTGGGAGCGCTCGCCGAGCGGACACATGCTTTCCCCCGGCATTCCTTCAATCCAAGAGATTGAAAGCACGCTCTCCTGACAGAACGCCAAGATGCTGTAATCACCACACACACACACACACACACACACACATCACAATTGTGCTTTTCACCACTTGATTGAAAGAGCGACTTCTCCAGTTGGTGTTAAAGAAAAGCTGGATCATCCAAGTGGAATTCATTATTCGAGAGTAGCTGTTCTTCTAGCCCCCCCCCCCTCCGTCAGGAACGTCAGATATGAACCTGAGAAAGTGGACGAATGAAGCTGCACGAGCTGGCGGTCCTCAGTTTGATGTGAGGTCTTTAGCAGACGTCCCCGTGTGTGTCCGCGGATAACCTAAATTCTCGCAATTCTCTCATGGCGCGAGCACAAGGCGGTCCGACCCAGCTGAGCCTCCCCCCCCACCTTGTAAAGTGATACTGCATATGCTCAGTTATGTACGTATCAACTATGAGGCGGCGCGTTTGGAAAGGCAAACCTTTTTAGAGAGAATCTGTCAACGTAGGAGTTTTGGTGGAAGAGCATCGGGGTGGGTGGGCGCGGGGGGGTGGGGGGGGGGGGGGGGGGGGTTGGGGTTCCGACAGTGGTCCACACATCCAGTGTGGAAATCTGGGCCGGGGTGGGTGCCGAGCACGGACAAGGGATGATTTGTGGGATACTGACTAGGGCAGCTGTTGGGTGAGAAGAGGATAAAACATCTGGAGTCTGGGTGGGAAGAAACCAAAATGTATCAAAGAGAGATTCTAGGGACGGGGTGTTAAATCAGTTTACCTGAGCTGGAAAGCATACGGGTCTCTCTGTGTTACCGTATGTTGCTAAACAACAACACTAAAAACAATGCTTCTAAATAGAAAACACTTTTTTTTTTTAAACCAATAAAGAACAACGTTCGAAATGGAAAAAATAATTCAGCTGATGTAACTGCTTCTCCACCCTCGAGGGAGGGAGGCCAACTCCCCATCTTGACTGGAACAATAGAAACAATAGTCAAAAAACAACACCCATGCTCATATCTGTGAGTGAGCGCGCTCGTGTGTGTGTGTGTGTGTATTTACAGTAAAGTGTGTGTGTGTGTGTGTGTGTAAGCGTCATTTACTGTCGAGGTGGCTACTCCCAAAGTGCAGCTGAAGTTGTTCAGACCAAACTGCGAATAAAACCGCTTCGCGTCGCTTCTGGACAAATTCAAAACTGGACTCACGACAGAGAAATAAATTCTGAGAAATGTAGAAGACGTTCACACAGCTGCAATAACTGACTTAGTGGCTGTTTAAGCATCTAAAACACAAATTACTGGCGTTGCACCGCAGTGGATAAATATTTCAGCAATGTGTGATATGGTTGCGACGGAGCCATGACCGAGGGATTTACTCAACATTTTTTTAATCAGGATTGCGCTGGAGGAACGCAGACTATTTGCCATCCATGCTGAAATCCCTGGATGGAAAAATAAAGTTCATCCCTTGACTAACGAGAAACAAATCAAATACCGCCAGCTTTGGTTGCCAACACGCTGTATAAGTACACGGTTACCAAAGGCAGCGCGGCGCCACACTAAATCGTGATCCGGTAGCCTCTGCTAACTTAGTCAATCAGTCACACGATTCCTGGCATTCTAACTACCACAGAAGGTTCGTCTCCTGCCACTTTCAATGAGTCCATTAGTAGTTACAGGTCGCAGAGTGCTCGTTTGTTTAAAAGCACGCCGAGAAGGTTGGAGGCCATTGTCCCCGCGCCCAACGCGTTTGCTCTGGTCAGTCCTCCGGGCTCACATTCCTGAATGGGTGGGATGCTGGCGTGCATTGGTGTTAACCATTGTCCCCAAGGCCAGCTGGTGACGGTCCCCTTCTCTCTCTGAGGGGGGGGGGAGGGATATACTGCCGAGGAAGGTGAGGCCAGGGAGCAAAGTCCACCAGCTGCTGGGCTTCCTGAGGATATCCGGGCTTTAGCCGAACACCCCTCTGCAGTCTCAGCAGAGGAATCCTGCCGGTTCTCCATCAGTGACCTCGATGGTGTCAGTCAGGAAGGCGGAGCAAAGGAGCAGCGAGCCGAGTCGGAGCGGGAAACGATAGACACAATTAGGCTATGATTTAGGACTTTGCAAGAACGTCATTGGCAAAGATATAAAAGGGGCTCGGCTCACTATTTGGCAGAAAGGGACTCCGTGTGAAGTGTTATGTGGGAGGAGGGACATACATCACCTCGTCTTACCATTTGCTTTGCAGACAATCGATATCCACGTCTCAAGAGCAGTCTCCAAGTCCAGAGACAAAGCGCCGTCTCGCACTTTTTACAAATGCACACACTCCCACCCACGCCGTGTGAAACACCACAAAACAGGAAAGAATTGCTGCAGGCAAGTAAGAGATTTCCACAAGGCTCAAGACGACCGCTCAAGCAAAAACGGGATGAGAGGCTTCTTTCAGAGGAGCAAAAATTGAATTCCGGATGACTGTCAGCTGTCCAGGTTTGTGATCAAATCATCTAGACTAGGACGGACATTTAGGAGTTAGCCCTCAGTGAAGGCATGTTGAAAAATCACCACCGTGGCTCTCTACACTAACCACTGCAGACTCATAGAATATTTGCAAAAAAAGGAGGTACAACGGAGGGGAACGGGAACGGACTATTGCAGAGAAGTCGAATGCATAATGCAAAACATGTACAGTACAAGTCAAAAGTTTGGACACATTTTCTCATTTTAATTCAATGAGAGAGTGTGTCCAAACTTTTGACTGGTACTGTATGCTGAAAGTTGGGCCGTTTTAGTGCAGTTCATTTATCTAGAAGAGGGGCGGGACCAGAGGCAAATCCACATTCAGACATCTGTAAACCCGACCGCTTAACAGCACTATGAGCTCCAGCACCATTCTGTCACAAACCGCCTTAGGCTCTTTATTAGCTCAAGTGCTTTTTACCACAAATAAACGACTGGCTTACTTCGGTATTGTCAGTATCTACATTCCACAACAGACCGACTTATGTGTGGGATTAACCTCAAAGACAAAGACGTCTAAAAAAAAAAAGAAGAAAATAAAAGCTTGAGGCCAAAGAGCCTTTTGGTTTTCTAGATAAAAAACATATTTTGAGGGTGCAAAGGTAGATCATAAGTATAATGGCATAATAAGCCTTTTGAACAGATCTTTATCAGGATGTGTGTCTATCTGTGCGACTGGGCCTGTTCTCACGAGTGAGGAGCCAAAAGCAAACGTATTGTTAACAGCGAGTTAAACTCGGGTCAACAAGGGC
The DNA here is from genome assembly GCF_964276395.1 of Gasterosteus aculeatus. Lineage (NCBI taxonomy): Eukaryota > Metazoa > Chordata > Actinopteri > Perciformes > Gasterosteidae > Gasterosteus > Gasterosteus aculeatus. The sequence goes on from NC_135706.1 coordinate 12,656,470, forward strand.
ATTGTGTTCCCGTATTGGCCTCCCGAGCAGAACAAAAGCCATTGAGAGTCACAGTGGTTCAATTAGCAGATCCATTTCCCTTTGAGGTTGATGGTGTCCATTGTCACAGGTTGACATGAACGTCACAGGTCGCTTAAAGATACCGTGTTACCCAGCAAATTGACTTCAGATGCCCTTTGAAAGCGGTGCAAATATAATGTAGTGTACTTATTAAGAAGTATGAGAACGTTAAAACGTAAATGACATTTTCTTCATTAAGTCCAAAAAAAAAAAATCGAACCTCCAAACGAGCATTCCAACAGAAAACCACATACCAGCGTGGTTGTCAGGTGGGTAGTACGGAAATCTGACCTGTTGAACTTTTCAAAAGACACCGTCAGCAGCCAAGAAGACGGATCAAGTTCCAAACTGTCACACTGCTAATATTTCCAGTATAGTTGCGATGGAAAAATAAGACTGTTGCAACGATCCAATCCTCCCCAAGATCGAGGACGTCGTGGTGCAAAGGGAAAAGCTAAAAGCGTAGAGTGTGCATTAGTCTGCGGAATCAATGTTACAATTACATGTTGACCTCAAACCACGTTGAAGTTAGCAAACAGAAGGACGTACGCATCGATATACTATAAGCGTGAACCAGAAAAATCCCAATCGGACTGGCCATGAACTAGTCAAGAACAGAAGAACTCTAGAAGCTTGTTGTTGTCGTTTTGCATGCGGGTGTCTTGAGCAACCATGAGCAAATCATGACCATGAGTCCTGCAGACATTTGCCTCCAGAGCAATAAATCTGGATGAATTGCCCGGCTTGGAGCCAGGTCTCCCACTCGGTGTCAGAGGGCAGGACAGCCTCCCCCACCGGCGGGCACGCACACAGACAGACACTCACACTCCCGCATTTACACACCCTGACCCTTTACATCTCCAGTGGCAGACCAAACCAAATTAACACCTTCGTCTTTAAACAGACTGGTAAGTAACTGCAACACATTTGGTCCGCAGATCAATCAGAGCCCCCCGGGGGGGCCTGTGAAACCAGGACTGCTGAACAAAAGAGAGCATCTCCAAAGTGAAGACCAGTCAGGGGCACAAATATGCAGTATACGGTTAATCTGGCCCCCTCAGGACTGAGATCATGCGGTTCATAAAGAAAACGAAGCACTCGAAAACCTCTTATGATCGAGAGGGCTGAAACACTGGGAATAACAAACTTGACTTAACAACTACTGAAAAACGCTACAATGTCTCACGACCTCCAATAACCAGCATTTGCAGGTTTATGTTTGGCACAGAGACCATCACAGAGAACAACACATGCACAAACAAACCTCCTCTCCTCAGCCGGAAGAGCAACACAACCAGGTCGGAGGAACAATGCAGCGCGTAATTACACCAAACACCAACACACCCAACGCGCAAAGGGTTAATCCGCCAAGGAGTTACATACCATGCCTCCAATTCAAGCCTCCTTCCGATCCAACCGACTCCAGCGTATAAACACGGGACCAGCAGCCTGCGAGTGAAGCGCAACTTCGGGGCCTTTATGAAGACGAACCCGACGCTCCATTTGCATGCGGCGACTAATTGGCCACACGGTCGCTCCTTCGGCAAATCGGTGTCAACTTTTAGGGTCGGGGTGAAAAACTCTTTATCAGTTCAGCCCCCCCTCTGCTCCCCCCCGACCCCACCCCACCCGCACACTTACCAACATCCCCATAACGTCGCTCCACAGTTGGGAGAAACTGTCGGACGCGGCAGCGCCGTCGGCCCGGGGCTCATCGGAGGGCGCACCGGGCTCCTGATCACCTTCCATGCTTTTTAAAAAATATATATATTATTTCACTTTTGTTTTCAGTCACAGCAACGTGGTGCAAAGCTGGAATCCAAAGCGCCCCGGGCAGTGGACCTCCCCACGGGCGATAGACGCGATGCGGGTGCCGCGTCGGCCACTACGGAAAGTTGCCCTTGACGCACCGGCGCAGCGCTCCGACATTGTTGCGCACGATCGGAAGTTTAGCGCGTGAATGGCTTCCCGACATGTTTCGCCAAAACTTCCCCCGCGCGGCAACTGGTGCGTCGAATCCAAGTGGTTAGAAACGCAATCGGGGTTAAAAAGAAATGTTGTCCTAGCGGGAGAAAAGTTTCCAAAACGTTGATGGAATCCCTTGACGAGGGACAGAAAAGGGCTTCTAAACTTTCAGAGTGAGCGCACGTAAACTTATTTCCGTTTTTGTTTTTTAAAAGAGTGGAGTGAGAGATCGCCCGCAGCACACTGCAAATCCTCCAAAGTCTGCGCCTCCCCCTCTCTTCACCCGCTGATTCTCTCTCTCTCTCTCTCACCCTCCCTCCCTCCCTCGCACACTCCTCCCAACAGAACACTTGAGCAGAGCACAACACTTGTCCAATGTCATTAACTGACACCACCGAAAAATAATACCATAAGGATAATAATAATAATACGTTTTTCATTTCATTTCTGACTGGCAGGTAAATTCAATTTGTCTTAGTGATCTAATATAAGTTGAACATATGGACGTTTTGTTTTAACCCTGAACATCATGCTTGTGTTAAATTCCAACATCAGTGACCAAAATCCTCCTTCGTAATGATGTCAATGTCCCCTTTTTGCCTTCTATGCTCTTTGCAAATGGTCACTTTATAACATCGCTGAGGCAGCAAACGCTCCAAAAGAGAAAAGTTCAGAGCTAATTGAAAACTTTTTATCTGGTCTTTTATCTACGGGTCTTTCCACCAATTCGTCTCGCTGAATAGGGACCGTGAACAAAGCACATTCTCCTCACAATTGTATGAAAATGAGAAGAAGAATAAAAAAAGCGCATGGGAAAAACTTTTTTTCTAGGGGGTGATGCATTTGCTGACCTGTGCCTCTCATAAACACTAACGCGTACAACTTTGATTGTAAGATTTTTTTTTTAAATGATTTCATTTGAGCAGATCTCATTTGAATACGCGAGCTAGAAAGAAACACGTCACGCGCAGGCATGAAATCCTGTCTTGATCGGCCCTTTGTTCCACGCTGCAGCAGCAGCAGCCGCCTGCTCTGTTATAACAAAGAGGTCCTGAGACGCTAACTGATTCTCCCTGTCTGTTTTCTCCTCTCTTCTCAGTGGCATATTCTCTCGGAGTGGCAACAGCTGCCAGATCTTGCGGCAGATGCCAGAAGGATGAGAGATGGAAAGAAGAGGGTCATACAAAAACATTTTAAATCACTTCGCCGTGGTTCCAAGATAATGTGGAATGCTGCTTCACCTGCTGTGCAACAGCAAACAAACAGGCACATGCGACGCGAGCGGCAACACAACCGAAGGAAGAAGAAGAATTGACGGAAACATTTACATTGAACACACATTCCGTTCCGTACCCACGTAAAACAGCGATCAGTTACACAATAATCCCCGAAGCTACAATACTGTGCCAGGAGGAATGTGATGAATATAATCCAAATGTAATGTAACATTCGTCTGAATGTATCCCGAGATTTGAAATTCAGGCTCAGGGAAACTATTCATTTTATTGTGAACATGAATATCCGTAGCAAATATCAGGGCCTCGCTTACATCGTAGGGTTCATCCCGATTCATCCTCCGGGGATCATGAATGCACGTATAGTCGTAGCGATCCATCTGGAGGTTGTTGAGACCAACGCACCAGAAGCGAAAGCAATCCCTCTTAGGCCGCCAATGGAGGTGTCGCGCTGACAGACGAGAGGAAACGAAGTCACCGGCTAATCGTGTCACCGTGGTGGCACTTTGTTGGGCTCCATGCATGTCAGCAATGAGCGCAGAGTTTGGAGACTATGGGCAAAAAAGTGGACGGACCAATTCGCAGTGTCTGATGTGAGAGCTCAACTTATTTCAGGGTTCTCATAAATATGTAGCGGGTTCTTTAGTGGAGGGACGACTTCGTGAATATACATTTGATAAAAAACGGGTTACTTTGAACATGGACTATATCCTGATGGATGTCATGACTGGAAGTTCTTTCATCTATCGTCTTTTCATCTCTAATCCCATCTATTATTAATGTTTTCGTTGTCTTATTAAGCGTCCCTCTCCTCCGGGGGAAGCTCCCGCCTGTTTTAATGGAGTGTAGGAGAAAGCGCTGGGATGGGATGACCATGGGAAGAGATTATTTTAAAACGGGTCGGGGAAAGACAGAAAATGTCAGGGAACGGCGTGTGTTTCTTGCAGGTCTGATTGCACAGACATGAAGGCAACGCAGGGATCTTACATCTACAAAGAATCGACTAATCTACCACCGAGTCCTTTCATTATCGCTCAAACTCTCCCACAGGCTGAATCATGACGAAGAAGATAAACTCCAGATTTGCTTTTTAACGCACTTGCCCCGGATTACAGTTTATCACAGAGTTCTAGTCTCCGACGAGGTCGGAGCAGAGAGGGGAAGGAACAGAGTGGAGGAGGGAAGATAAAGGCTGGGGAGGAGTGAGGGCCTCGTAGGAGGAAGTGGTGCAATCTGGAAGTATCAAATCAATTAAGTTTATGCGATGATGTAGAATTTGTGGGGTGAATAGTGAAATATTAAATTCTGAGTTTAAGAGAATAAGGGGTCGGAGAAAAGAATGCAGACAGTGTTGAAGGAAAGTAATGGCTGGACCTCCCCTGATAGTGAGAGTGACCCAGCGCGGAGGTCAGCGACCCCGGGCCTTATAAATAGATGACAGACATCAAGGGTACCTGAGGAATGCTACACGAAACCACGCAACAATAACACACGCGTGCATCACAGTTTGGGTGCATGCGTCCCTCTTCATGGTAAAGGTTGAATGTTTGCATCCTGTTCCAGTAAACTACATTAATAAACTACATCGCAATAGTACTTTCAGGAGAATACCATAAAGATTACTTTTAACACGGGTGTACTCACTTCTCTCTTCTGCACTGATTAGCATTTCTCTCTCATCTTTGTTCCTTCCCCTGTGTTTGGATATATGTTCTTTTTTTTTTTTAATCACGTATACAGGTGTACACTCCGGGCTTAATTAGATTGAATGTATTGAACTCTTATCTCCAAGTCCTCTGTGAGCCTTGAGTGATTAATTAGATCAAGATTTTAAAAATCATTAATTCCGCTCGGCCAGGAACCTTCTTTGAAGCGATCTGGATAAGAGGCTTCGTTACTCTGGTTTATACACACGTGTGTGCATATATACACATTATATATATATATATATATATATATAAACATATATACACACACCCTGTATACATGTGTATTCCAATGTGCATGTGTGATGAGTAGGGGCCGGGTTATCCCCCCCTCCCCCCCACTGTGCTTCACCCGCCACTGAGCCTCGCGTGGGAGTTATCGCACAAACCCAATTAGCATGACAACTAATTACTGTTGCCTGGATCCCCCTCTCCCCCCCCCCCCAGCAGAGCAACTCATTAAATTAGATCCACACACACTGAAAACAAGGCTTTCAGGGAGTAACAGTGACGGGCGGCTGCTTGCCGTTTGTGTGCTGTAGGTGTTGCTTTTCACAAGGTGGTCAAGTAACACTGGAGTCTTTTGAAAGCGGGGGGGGGGGGGGGGGGGGGGGGGGCACCTAAAATATCAGCACAGGAGTGACTTTAGGGGCTAGAGAGAGAGAGAAGAGGAAGACAATTGGTGTAAGATAAACAGTGGTATGCAGGAAGAACAACAAATGGGAATAAAGTGCTGACACACTGTGACTGAGACAAAACAGTTCACATTGTGTTCACAATATTATAAATATATATCCACGACATGGGCATGAAGACTGCAAACTACAGTTCAAACTAAACCATATAACGCCTCCCACAGGCATTTCCAACCAGGATTACCAAGTAGTAATCCGTGCATTTATTAATGCAGCAGTAACTGCAGGTCCCTTTCATGTGCTCTGTGCAAAAAACTGCCGACACATAAACAAAGCATATTTCTCCTAAGCCCTGGATCGCCGGATTCTCCATGCAGTGTTTGCCTCCGTGCCCATGTGGCTGGTGATTATGTTACTCTCTATTGTGTGTGTGTGTGTGTGTGTGTGTGTGTGCGGACTGAAATTCCAGGGTGTTTTAATCAGGCGCGACTGAAAGGACAGATGTTGTTTTGGATGTAAGCGAGCTTCCGAAGGCACGAGCAGAGCAAACCGCCAATGCTGTTCGCCCATCAGGACGGGAAATAACCAAACGTTATTTCATGTCATTAGGTGCACGTTTGTCCACAGGTCGGTGACAGTGGACAGCGGGGATGTGGGTGGAGGTCACGACGCGCTGTGGTGGGGGTGCAGGGTGACAGTGCCGGGCGGAGAGCTGATGTCCAGTGTGTCATACGTTCATCTCAGTGTGTGTTGTGCTCACAGAGAGCTCTGTGAGAGGACAGAAAGTCCCACTGCTGTCACGTTAGTGCTTAGAAGTATATATGAAAGTGCTTCAGCTGCGGTGAGAAAACCAACTGTTACTTGATTTCAAAGGTGATTTCTCACTTGAGGCAAAGCTTCCTTCCGTCCTAATCTGAACCTCAGAAAAACATTCTAGGAGATATCAAATGTGTTTAGTCTGAAGTTGACGTTGCCGCTTTAGGTCTCCCATGGCCACGTTCCGCCCGCCGTTCGTTTTCCCATTTCACCCCTCGCTCCCTTCTGGGTCGAGGGCCAGTGTCAAAACGGGACGCAGCGGCGCCCCCTGCTGTTGCCGTGCGCACAAACCCCCGCAGCGACAGGGCCCTGCCGCGCCGCGCCGCGCCGCTCCGTCTATTAAATCCTCTCCAGCAGTCCGTTATGTGGAGTCAGCTGCTCTGCCATATGTTAAGCCTCTGAGCTGTACAGTAAAAAACAATTAAAAATAAGCCCGGCCTCCATGTTACCGATGTGTGCTGGGAACACAAAAGGCTCCCATGCAGCTTCATCGCCGATCACCGTTTTTATAGCACTCGCTTTAGTTTACAGGACGTGGAAACAAGGGGCGCGAGAGCCCCTGTGCACAACCTCACACTTCCGGGGGGGCTAACGGGACGGTGGCCAGTGGGGCTCGATAAAGATTTGATGGGTCTGTCGCTTGTTGCTTTTTCTGCCTGAACTTCCTCACCTGTTTTGCTCAAGTCCAACGCGGAGGAAGGCGCCACAGGAGAGGCACCTCTGACATGGTTTGCCGTGGGTTCTGCAACGGTGGGTTCTTTTTGGAACGGGGACAATTGGGAGGTCAACTGGACCAGTGGAAACTTGGCGCAGCAAAGGCCGCAGACGTGGCTGACGTTTGTTTACGTATTAGATGTTATAAAAAGAGTGTTCCTCGCCCCCCCCCCCCCCCCCCGCGGGCTGCTCTGTGGTTCGGGCCTCCTGTAATTACTGTCAGTATGAACACGGCCGTCATACATCTGGACGCATCATCTGTCACACGTACTAAACGAACGGCCGTGTTTAAAACACATGCTGACATGCAAAAACCATCTTCTGACTCAGAGCAGTGGATTAATATCCAAACCTCAGCGCGGACGAGTGTTCAACATCAACACGGCGGCGACTGATTATCCCTCCGAATGGCAGCTCGCTGCGCTGTTGGTAATGCAACCAGTCTGTCGGGGATACTGGTGAGTACCACAGACGAATAGTTTCCCCCCATCCTATGATTCCATCATCGAAGAATCGGACTGTTCCACAAACACAACTCATCACGTTTAGACTGAATTATTCTGACTGCAAACACATTTGCATCTGGGTTCCGATCCCTGGGTTTGTCCCTGGGTTTGTCTTGATCTGTTTCATTGGTCCGTCCCCTCCGGTCCACTTTCAGACATCCTGCTGACAACGACAAAGGATTTAAAACAAGCGAGAAAAACAATCGTTGTTTTTACCCGCTTTCGTTTACATCTCGTCACTGGACTGCAAATGGATGAGGGAAAAAAAAAAGTACTTCTAGTGAGCTCAAGTGTCAGCAGATGTATTTTCAATGTGTTTTAAAAATGCGGTGGTGATGCGTCTCCGGCCTCCAGGTTCCTCAGACTAAATTGTTGACTCGCGCCGTGTAACTGGCTCGGCACTCCGGATTTAACTGCGGTGCGAGAGCACGGACCGTCTGTGGCTTGGCCAGAGCGCATTACACAAGACCTCCCCGCTGACATCATTAGTCAGTGCGGTCCAGAGTCCAACCTTGACCGGAGCACATTCAGATCTTCCCAATCAGCAACTTGCATTGATTTGCGTTTCATCCAAATGGAAAAGTTGACGTTTGAATTCATGTTTCTCTTTGATATTTCATTTTTTGATGTTGACTGACAGCCGTCTCCCGTGACAACCAGCTTAACCCGCATGTTATGTGCATAGTGGAAAGATGTTTGAGCAACAGAAGAAAGCACAGTTGACTTGCCAGCGGCCAACATGTCTCATACAAACAAATTGCCTTTCTGACCACTGTGGGTGTGCGCGTGTGTGTATGTGTGTGTGTGTGTGTGTGTGTGTGTGTCACGAAGCTCAACCACACAAACAGCTCAACTAGTGCAGCCTTAGACTTTCACCGGAATTCCCCCCGATTTCACTGGCAAAATATGAACCCAGTGGACGGGTCAAGCCACCGAAACACAGAACAAAACATGTATATTTCCCTAATTACCGGAACAGGTTGACATGGCAACTTAAACAGTCCGGGCTAAACTTGCATCTGGCGGATTGAGCCCTCAAAGAAATAGAACTGACATTTTTTATCCGATACGATCAAGTCTTTGGGGTCTTAAGCTCGGAAACAATATTTTAAAGTGATCATACAACATGCTGCTGATGTATTTTTAATCTAAAGTTAGGACGAGGGGTGGCTTTCATTTGACAGGATAACGAGCTTTTAGAAAAACTTTTCTTTAAAGAAACTACCAGATGGATTCTACAGACAAGAAGCTGCAAAATGAATAGAGCCCGAAACTGGCAACATTTTGGTTTAAATCAGGAAATCTTTTCAGTTACGGACTTGAAAACCGGTCAATAATCTATCAGAAACATTTAAGCCATTGGCGTTTGCGCGCTGTAATTGGCAGATTGTGGCCTTGGAGGTGGCCAAAAGGTCTCGGGGGTTACCATGGCAATGCCCCGATGCTTGGCAGAAGCTGCGACAAAGGTTGCTCCGACCTGACGAGACCTCATTACAGGCTGGTGGGGCGTCCTGTCGGAAATGGCTGGTCCAGATGGTCACTCAGAACCAATTAACACACCTTTTTGCAGCTCAATCTCTCTGTTTTCCCCACAGATCTAATGGGTGTGTACACACCCACACACACACACACACCAACAATGAGGGGGGGGAAAAACAAAAATAAATGGAGCAGTCGGCGGTCATTAGCTTTGTGTGTTTAATGATTGTCTTTCCAGTCTGGGTCAGGTGAGGCCGGGCCAGTGCACCAGCAGCGAGTCCGCTCCACTGCTCCTTCACCCTTCTGGAAGAGCGACGCGTCCTCGGAGCCAAGAAGAAGCAGTCGAGGGGTTAATGGTCCCGCTGAGATTAAATGCAGGGTGAGTAAACTTGAGTCTGGGCTACAGATGGCTCTGCCTGAGGTATGGACACATTGCTAAACGGTAGAAGCCATGTACAGACTCCATGTGCCTCCATATGGAGAAAAAAAAAAAACCCCACTTCAATTGTCTTGAATGCTCAATAAAAACGTACTGTAAGTTTACCCGGCCGATTGTTTGGGGACGACATGTTGCGATCAGACAGAAAATGCTCGGGTAAGGAAGGGACGGTGAGATGGACGAACACGAGCTACAGGCGTCCTGGAGGACGGACATACACACTCACAGGAGGCCCGTGCTGGTACAGGAGGGTGCTGCCGCGGGGCCTGGTGCTGAGCCCGTGCACGTTCTGTGGGCGCGTCGCTGGCATCTAGCCCAAAACCACTGCAGCGTTTACCTTCCCTCCGTCTGAAACCTCATTCCCAATTCTCCCCGTCCGTCTCAACTCTCAACAGCGGCGTGAACGCAGCTGCGCGTGGGACGTATGCGGCGCTTCGCTCGCACCGCTTTCCTCTCCGCCGTCAGAAACGACGATGATTTGTACGTTTGTTAACAATTTACAGCAGAGACAGTCAGGCGGCAGCGATTGAGACGGGGTTATTTGGATTTTATGGTCTGTGTCTTTGAGGACACAAGCACACACCCGTTTTGATCACTTTCTCTCTTTTGCTTGTTTTCTTCCCGTCTCTCCATGTCAAAGTCTGACTTAAGAGGAGGGACATCATCATTTCATCATTATTTTAGAGCAAATAAACCCCCATAGAAGCACAGACCTGAGATGTGAAAATAATAACGTGTAGCTCCCTCTGTAATATCTGAAGGGGAATTAAAAAACTGATTTCCCAGCCTTTGTGTGTGTGTGTGTGTGTGTGTGTGTGTGTGTGTGTGTGTGTGTGTGTGTGTGTGTGTAATCTCACTTATCTGGCTGTGATCCTGGAGTCTGGTGCCAGCGGGGAGCGAGGAATGTGAAGGTAAGTGAATGATGAAGGGTCGGTGTAACCATAACAACTGAAACAACAGCTCGAATGCCTACAATTATAGTTAATATAATCAATAATCATCTGCACTAAGCAAGAATTTGGTGCCGTTTCAAAAACAAATCCACATCAAAACGGATGTAGACAAGCTACTATGAAAGATCATGTAAGCGTACAAATACAACCAGGCTGCTTTAAAAAACATGTTTAAACCTCATCTTCAGACAACCGCCCTGCAGGCACACACACACACACACACACACATACACACAGACACAAACACTTGTCATGGGTTTTACTTTGATGCTTTCCCTGACATGAATACCAACGCCGGCGAAGGCTTTACTCACCGCACACCGGAGCTCAACAAGATCTACAGGGACGTACAAGCCGGCGAGAGGGCAAAGGCGCGGCGACGCATCGGGAATTCTACTGCCGAATAAAAGCCGGCCCGGCTCAAGACGCTGCCTTGTTACGGGGTTTAGCTCAGTCATAACCTCAAGCAGACTTGTGATTCAGTCTGTTTATGCACACAGACGACTGGCATCAGAAGGCAGGACATGTGGTGGAAACGTGCTTACGGCTGCGGCTTGGCTTCTGGGGTCTGACGCGGTGGCAGAATGAAAACAGGGGTAAACTCATTTTCTCTTTTTAAAAGGACCGTTTATCAACCAGTGACCATAGAACGACTATCCGCCACTAAAAGACAGCAAGAGGAAGGAGAACAGGGACTGAGAGAGGATGTTTCATGGAGCCAAGGGTGGGGGGGGGGGGGGGGGGGGGGCAAGACGGAGCAGGGCCGGGGGTTATTGTCGGCGTGCTGGAGCAACAGCTCCCCCTGGGGCAAAGCAGCAACGACACACAGGACCTCTCCATCTGACACACAACATCAGATACAAGGTTAAACACCTTTTTCACCAAGGACAGAAATCAATGAGGTTTCCTTGTAAAGGTGCTTCGCGGGTTTTACAAAAGGCACTTGGACTGAAGGAATGAGGTATTTTCAGGGTGAAACTATATTCAAAATAAATTGATTTGGTGTGAAGGGCTATGAGCTGGTAAACTACCAGCGTGGAAGAAACCTGAACTATCATCTATCCTTCGCTCCCCACTCAATTCTTTTTCTCCCACTCGTTTTTTTTTTACTAATTTAATGCCGCTACCAACCTTTACTTTTACACGAGCCATTAACCACCCACCTTTCGGTGGAAGGCAAACTGAGAGGAGAAGAAGAGGCTCTCGATGGCGTGCAACTGAAAACACACATTAATACGTTCACGGCAACAATGGACCATAACATGAATAGCTGCCTATGTGGTCCGCAGAAGACATCTGCCAAAGGCCCAAAAGCCTCAAACCAAGGCGAAGGAGCATAACCACTGGTCTTACTGAGAGGAAATCCTGTAACTACACCCCATTCAAATGACAGCGTACAACACGGACCATTTGAGCTTGTTTCACAACAGGAAGCTGCACTCACACAATGACTGTAGTTATAAAAACTGTATTGCTTACATTTGCCTAAGTATTTTTGTATCTTCTTTTAATCTTTTATTGGCACTTTGTTAAGCCCCGCCTACTGTAAACACATACAAATGTTTATGACGAAGGTCACTTTTCTCTTAGCAGGCACGGGAATAATGGTGAATATTTTAACATACGCAAATATGTTGATTCTATTTCCTGAGAGAAGAACCACGTGTACAAAAGCACAGCTCTACGGCGCCGCTAGTGACCAAAAACACCTCAATTCAACTGTAATTCTTCACGTAGTCATCCTCGACATATTCAGAGTCCTTTTCCCTCCCCATTATACTGGACTATTTATGATGTGCGTGCGTGTCAGAGGTCGGTGCCACGCTGCGTGCCTGGTGAATTGTGATGCCTGTGAAGAATCGTGGCTTTTTTAGGGGTCAGGGCGGCTTTCGAAAAACAGAAGGCGAGTGTGAGAAAGTCCTGACGGGGGGGGGAGAGCGGATACGAGCCCCCCCCCCCCCCCCGGGGACCTCCCCTCTGCTGAGGTCATCGCCTCGCAGTCCAACACTCGTACATCACTGCTGACTTCACCACAGGTCCTCGCCAAGCCGTTGCCCCGGGCAACGCAAAGTCTTTATCGCGTAGTAATGTGCAGCACAACATCATTAAAAAAAGGTTATTATCATAAATATATATGGTTTGAGTCTTAGCTCTGTATTTAATACGGAACTGTTACATTTGAGCGAGTGAATAAATGGAAATGTGTGCTGACAGCAGAGCATGACGTTAAGCAGCAAAGCGCTAATCACTGTGTTAGATATGTGCACGCATGTGGTGCTTTAGGAACAAGTGCGTGTGCCTAAAGCCTTTCCTGTCCCCCCCGCTGTGCCAGTCGATGCTCGGCATACTGGGACGTGGCCCCGGCAGCGCCAGCAGTAATCAGAGCTCTTTGTATCCACACACACAGTCGAGCTGTAATCAGGGAAGGTTCCTCTGATTCACCAATAATTTGCTGTAATCCTCTCATCTCCGTGTGATGCGTAACCCGCGACACGCTCAAGACCAAAGATTTATACAATATCTTGACTAATAACCTGACTTGTTCCGAAAATAGATTTCAAATGAGCTTTTTGAAGCCAGCTTTCACAGAAGCGGCACAACCACTGAGAAGACGCAGCAGTCGCTTGTCAAAAGCAATCTGGCCGTGGACTGAATAGGCTTTGAGCAACATCATAACAGTATTTGGGGTGATTGATACTAGGACGGATATTGTGATCAAATTTGCATGCAGCCCAGTTACCTCAACTCAAAGTGGGATTGAAGCTAGATGTTTGTGTCGTGACAGGCGGTGTGTTGGGTCTTGCATGCGACGCCCCACCCCACGCCTCTCTGCAGAGGGAGCCGACTGCAGCATTCGGGTTATTTGACCCGCCAGACGGTTTGTTACACGGACCTGTGAAGCTGTTAATGGAAACTGTTTGTTTCAAAAAATACTTGGCAGGTGATTGGATGAAACAGCGGTCATTCAAACTCTCTCTCTCGGGAGCCAGTCACGAGAATAGTGCCAAGGACCTTTTCCCATTGAGAAAATCCTCCTCATCAGTACAGAAATACTCTCCAGTTCTGATCCAACTGAGACTATTGCAGCAGCAAAAGTACCTTCAAGAGTTGCACCTCAGTATTGTTTAGCTAAGCTGTCCAAAGTCTTTCTAAAAACCCCAAAAGCTGATTATATGTTTGAGGTTTTGTTTCTGATCAAACTGCCCCCCCCCCCCTCTCCTCCACTCCCAGGTGCCCAAAATCTGGCTTGGCTGTTTACTGACATTCAAAGCATGTCAGTAAATGGGGATGCGTGCGCGAAGCAGCGTGCACGTGCGCTGAGAAAAGAGCAGAAACATAAAAAGCGCAGCGGCGGAAAGGAGAGACGAGATAAGCCGTTAAGTTAATGCTCCGAAGACTAATTTGTCAAAGAAATGAGAAGAGGCTGGATGAATACGAGAGGGGAAGAGCGAGAGGAGGATCAGTAAAATCCCATCTGGGATCCGGACTATGTATTCGGTCCAGCTCGCAAAGCTGAGAGAACCTCTGTTCTCCTCAAACCTATTAAGACCTTAAATACCAAGTACCCCAGATGGCTGCTGTGCAGCGCGCTTTGACTCATCGACATGGCGGAGAAAACCAATGATATGCTGCACCTATTTCTGTTTTCTTGTTTCTTCTTTATGCTCATTTTCACTTCAAGTTAGTACGAATGTGGCGATGCATGCTTTAAATTTTTATTTAACGATTTTTAATTAACGATTCATTTAAACGCCCCCCCACACTTTCTTTGTCATGTTGTTGTGCACGCGCTGCACGCTGTGTAATCACACTGAGCCAAACTAACTACGGCTGCGTTTCCCAGTTGAAGGCGTGCCGCTCTCCTGCACTCTGTACTGGTTGGCTGTGACACATGCCGTACAGTACAGTACAGTACAGCGCTTCATGTGCCAGAGGACACCACCTCATCGGCCCTCCATCTGCCCGGTGCCACACTGATGTAATGGGAGACGTAGTGGCAGAATGACTTCCACAGAATAGGAACGTCACTGTCATGTGACGGGTAAAGGGAATTACGAGCGAGACATTAGGGGACGTAATGTACAGTAGTAACACTGATGTCAAGAGAGGAGAGAGAGGGTTACTCAGACCGTAAATCTGCTCGTCGGTGACTTCAGACTCGCTCATGCCACCTGCATCTTGACATCATCGCCGCTCCCCTATAAATCCCACAGTGTCGCAGGGCTGCAACCCCTGTATGCAGACGATAATGTAGATTATGTGCGGAAATTTCATTCCCCTAAATAAGCGTCCGTGCTGACCGGCCTACTGCTCAGTGCTAATGATGTCCACAGACACCTGTTGCCATGGCAATTAGCCGCGCCCTGGCAGGAATGAACAGGCACATGAGTGGCTGCCCGGCCCCGGCAGAGCATTGCAGCAGCAGCTGGCAACGTGGAGCTTCCTCTCGCTCGGAAAGAAGCACAGTCCAAGTAAAGTCCAAGTCCGAGGCTTCTCATTACGGCTTCAACTTTGGGGAGCCTCATTAGAGAGAGAGAGAGAGACACTGGCTGATGAGCGGAAGGGTAGAGAGCAAAGAGACCGACAGATAACCGGACAGCAAAAAGCCAAATTCCCCCATGGAAAAGCTTACATGCCCAGTCCTGAATTCACCGACAGCAGCAGAGTGCCTTCTCTGCCACTGACGTCTGTACCAGCAAATTCCAGATTCATTCACTGCAATACATGCGTTACATTTGCACATTGTGTGTTATGTGCGTGGATGTATTTGCGTGTTACGTGCAGATATGGGAACTTAATGGTCACTTTGTGTGTGTGTGTGTGTGTACATTGTTTCGGTTTCCTCTCACACGTTGGCCATTCACAATGACATTTGAGGTTGGTTCATCCTGCATTGGGGAAGCCCACCAAGGGAACTCTGGCTTTGGCAAACTCCCCTTCCTAACACTCCCCCCCCCCCCCCTCTTCTTTCCCTCCATCCGCTCCCTTGTTCCTTGTCAGCTGGTGGCGAGATCCAGATGTGCAGGGAGATTTGGACAGGAAGAGGCGAGGAGAGAGAAAAAAATCCACACCCCCTGGGGACAGACTGCATTGTCCAAGACTTCTTGGACAAGCCTTTGGACACATACACACAAACAATTATGCGCACCAGACAAAAGAGTCCCTCTAGACGACAGGGCCCCGATTGTATGCGTCTCTATGTGTGTGCGTGTGTGTGTGTGTGTGTGTGTGTGGCGACAAAGCAAATCAACGAACCACACAAGAGATTTGGTGATGATATTTAGTTGGCTTATTTACTCGCAGACTTGGCCGAGGCGAGAGGCCATTGTTCTCGTTCAGCGAGAGCGAGAGACAGAGAGGAGGAAATCAATGAAGACGTGTGAGAGGGAGGACGTGATGCAGCAGCATGCCAGCGCCTCTCTTTCTCCCTTTTCTGTTTTCCCCTGCTGAATTCCACACATTAACATTGCAGAGTAGAAACACAGGATTGAGACACACACACACGCACACACACAAGCTCACACAAGCACACCAAGACGCGAGAGGACAGACAAATAACGGCAGAAAATAGGTTGAATCATTTCACACAACGGCAAACACATGTGCGCACAATGAGTCAGCAAAGAGGGAGCCAGTCAGTCAGAGACAAGAGGAGACGTGGAGGCTCTCACCACCGGAGCAGTTCTCTCTCTACTCCTTACCGAAGCCTCTGGACTTTCTCCCCTACGCGTTCTCCGACTGCCGGCTCCAGAACTCGGCCGCGCGTCACTTTGACAGTTCGTCAAACTCTCGACACATTGGACAAACTCTCTGACAGATCGAACCGAATGAATGAGAAAAGCCCCAAAGTAAAATGTCAGCACTCACCGTGAGGCAGCTGGAGTTATTTCCCGGTGGCTGGTTTTCCGCGGGGCTGAAACACACACTAACTCTTTGAGGAGGGGAGCAACAAGCCGTGTACAGTGGAGAACAATGCAGAGCGCTGGAGACACAGAGGGGTCCAGTCATCGGGCTCGCATGGGAGGACCAGAGGAGGGAGGAAGAGGGGGGAGGGTCAGCCTTAGGATGGTCTACAGTAACTGGGAACTGGCAGTGGGAGGGACCTCATCATCCTTCGCTCTGCATGTTTTACTCACCCCCCCCGCCGTCCCCCTCTCACCCTCCATCTCTCCAAAAAAGTCTCGCATTTCTCGCCGCTATCAACGTGGACTCGGTCTGTCCTTCCTCTCTAGGCCCCCTTTTCATTTGCTGTCTCACTTCTTGCGTCTTTAGTCCCCCCCCCCCCCCCCTCCGCACATGCTAACACACCCACAGTGTTCTTCTTCTGTCATCAAGTTCTCGCCGTACTGAACACGTATGTAACACACATGTTTACTCACACATGTACACACACACACAAAGTCACCCAGCTGGCTGCTCAGCGGGAGGGGGAGGAGGGGGGGGGGGGGGGGGGGCGTCTGTAATGGTCATGCGTGCAAAAGCAGAAACGGAGCAGAAAATTACAGGGCGACTCCGGTTTTGGATCCCCCTCCCTCTCTGATGTCACTGGTTTCTTTCAGCCTTTTTTTTTCGCCCCAAAGGCCCTGAAGGCCCCAAGTGGCCCAGATACCACACGCCACCGGGAGACAGAGAGGGGCGTGGAAAAAAAAAAAGAAAAAAAGAGTAACCCGATACATCTAAAACCAACAATTATTTCAATGGGTTACTTGGGTTACTTTTCCTTTTCTCGACCAAAAAAAAGAAAAGGAGGAGGGGGGGGGGGGTCATCCCATTTTGGAACGCTCCACCTCCCGAGGACTCCCGGAGGTCGTGGGAGAGATGAGGGGGCGGGACAGACATGGGTTTGGACAGGTACCAGACCCAGGACGGGGCGCACCGGGTCATTCCCCGCTGGCTGACTCAAATGGCCGAGTACAGAACCCTTTCCAGAACCGGGAGCCCGACGATGAGCTCGCGCTCACTGGCAGATAGGCAACAAGACGAGGGACAAATTGAGTGATCCGGATGCCACGCGGAGACCTCAGGAACGTCTTGTTTACAGTGCTGCGGAGGATTGCTGACAGGCGAACATAAGCAATCAGTCAATACTTTGTGCCTGAGCCAATAGACGGCACACGTTTGACCCGTGCAATGAAATAGAACACTGCTCGGCTGTGCAGGATCCACTGCAGCGCTCTCTGCAGTGGAGGCAAAAAGGCTTTGTCCCAACAGCAGGAGAACGGTGGCATCGGCCCAGCGACTCTCCGGCCGACCTGTATATCTCGCACACGTGAACTCATAGCACAGCGCGCATCCTGTTTAGACCTGCTGTTACAACATTTAGGGAAGGGAACATACGAGTGGAGGTTTCATGTAAACACACGAGTGGAGGAATTACAACAACAGCAAGGAGGCCCTGAGGATTTGCAGTGCGCACAGAAATGCATAAACATGCAGGCGTGGATTCATTTACTGATGAAGGAACATTCTTAGTTCAAGTGGCCGAACGGCGTTTTGTGTGTATTAAGTACAACGTGGTTAACATTTCGGTTTTGGATACTTTCTCGTCTAGCTGGATCAGTCACTTGTAATCAAGTTAAAAATTACACACATTTTCATCATCACTAACAAAACCCTCCAGCCACGTCAGCTCTTGCGCAACATGAACATGCATCAAGTGGTGCGGTGCACGTGCACACACTGCATTTGGGTGGACACATTAAATGTTTATTAGCACCATCTACGCTGCAGGGCGGTTGCTCTCTGGCAGGTCCGGAGACATCAAGGAGTCCGTGGATTCCTCCATAGCTGCAGCCTGAGGAGGCTCCCTCAGCGCGAATGTGCAGGTGGCCTCCGTTGGGCTGCAGCTCTACGTTTCATTACAATCCCTTTTCGTGTTGCTGTGTTGTTCAGGGGTCCCTCACAAAACTACTAAAAAGCCCAGAGCGGTTTGTGACACGCAACTCCGAATTATAATCTAGCAAAAGTGTTTTCGAGAGTTCACCTCATACGTTGAATATTGTTCTCTGTCATTACATCACTTCGCTGTTGCTTTGCATGGTTTAGCTTTGGAGCTGCGAATGAAATTGTTTTGTAAATGATGATTTATCGGTCTGCATCTGCCTCTGGGGTCTCTCGTTCTCTCTGTCTCACACATGCAAATCCTCCAAATCAATTAGCGCAACGTAAATAGGCCACCCAATTGCTTTCAGCACCAAGCGCCGTCCTTGCTCCTCCGGAGGCGAACAATCAACGAGCAGACACAAATTAACAGGGAACAAGAGTACTTGTCTAAACGTCTGAATGGCCACAATAGCAATAGAGTGCAGCACGCAGTGTGTGTTCAGGCTGAAGTGCATGGGTTTGTTGCGAGGTCGGGGTGTGTTCATGCTAACGATGAATCGGTCTGGAGGAGTAAGCTAAGCTGGCCGCAATTCAGTGTTGAAGCAAAAGAGGCGGTTTGAAAAAAAACATGTATATGTATGTATAAAGATATATATGTACATTACAGCCCTGCCCACAAGTCTCCGTGCACCATCTGTTAGCAGAGACCAGGTAATGAGACAGAAATATAAAGAAAAATAAAAGGGCACCAATAGATTGACAGCTTTTGAGACAAAAGAGGGACAATTTCTGTCCTGGTGCCTTTGCGCGAGCACATTTTTTTTTTATAAAAGCATCACACGACTTTTTGACGGCTCGACCGTGTAGGGAGAAATTTCACAAATTCGCAAGTTTAAAAAACAAAAAGGTGGCGGTTAAGGAATTTATTTGCAGCAATTTATATGCAAATGTGTAACAAGTGGCAGCACTCAGAGGGACATTGAAGCAGGTCAGTTATGTCAATGACATTTATTATCATTTATCTGATCTTTTTGCTTACAAGACACTGTCACTGTGAGTCATAGACTTTCCGTTTGCACGTTTGATCTCCTCGACCCCTCGCTGGAAGATTCCGCCACTAGATGGCAACAAACATCTGGTCTATTCCACACACACTCCCGGGCACGCATCATCCGCCCGGCCGCAGAGACACGCCACACGGGCCGGCGTGCCAGAACTGGGAGTGAACGTGATGAGAGGCCACAGCAGAAAAGCAGACAACCAGACTCGACCGCGCAGCACGAAGGGCCGAGGGTTAGCGCAGGGGGGGGGGCAGTCCAAGGCTTTTATTCTCTCACACAGCATCATCGCGATGTGAAAGTGTGCGGCTCCAAAAGGCCAAAGGAGGTTATCAGTAGATCCCACTGATGGCTGCGCTCTGGAAGTGCTCTTATTCGCATTGAGCGGGTAAAAATGAAATGAACACCCAGTTCTGTACATTAGTACCAGTGCCGCGGGCTGCGTGGGGGCTGATTGTGTGTTGATGAAGAAGGACAGGCGGGCTGAAGGAAGCGGAACTCCCATTAGATCTTGGCCCGGAGGGTGGAGAAGCCGCCCACTGTGTCGAGCTGCAACGCGATGAATGAACATTTGCTCAAACAATGTGAACATATATGTTTTTGAAAAAAAACAAATAATGTGTTTTTCCAGCTATAATGATGCTTTGGAAGCACAGAGCTAGGTTTGGCTAATGCGGTGGGCACGTCTATCAGTCACTGGGTAACTTAGAATCAAAATCCTAATATGCCCCCGGAGTCTAACCACCCATTCGATTATAGACACCAAAACCACGAATCCCACACTATTAACTGGGCCGAGGTTTTGAATGAATGTATTGTGTTTCTGTTCCGATCCGATGGGTTTGGAACCACTTCTTAACCTCTAAGTTCCTTTTCCTGTTCTTTGTATGACCACTCAACGTTTTTTTTTTAAAAATATCTCTCCACCGAAAAAAAGCAAGCACGGGATTCTGAGCCACTAGAATCTTTCACTCGCGATGAAGAAAATCACTACAATCCTTCATTTTTGTGTACTCAGTTATACATTCTCAATTTCCTTATCGTCCCCACCCCCATTTTCTTCTGTCTCACTCTACCTCTCAGCTCAAATCACAGGGTTTAGGGCCAAGCGGTCCAGTCTGAGGGATCGAAAATCCACAGAGAGAGCTTATGATTGCCTGTGATTACAGTGTCCTCCTCTCCGTTCGCCCGGCCAGCCTCCTCCTCCTCCTCCTCCTCTTCCTCCTCTTGGCTCATCTGGCCAGGCCCGGCTGAGGCAACGCGCTCGGATCATTAACTGGAGAGTGCCGGAGCGAGGAAAAAGCTCACGGGGGGACGAGGGAGGGGGGGGGGGGGCGCTGACACGTTTCCTTCACCTTGACATTGCCTGGAGGTTACAGCATTCATTCTCGCACTAAAGTGCAGCTCGGGGAGGGCGAGAGTCATGTGAATGAAGGGCTTCTGATACATAAAAGGTTTGTGCGTGTGTGTGTGTGTGTGTGTGTGTGTGTGAGGGAGCCTCATCCCCTCTCTCGGCTCGAGCCGGCCAACGTGTTCGGAACTGTTGAAATGTGTGTTGAGAACTGTGGAGAGTAACGGTGTGTGTGTGTGTGTGTGTGTGTGTGTGAGGCAGAGAGAGAGAGAGGCTGTTGCTGTGCGTTGTGCAATCAGACACACACACACACACGGACGTAGCCGTGTTCCGTCTCCGTCTTCTCACACCGACACCGCCTGCCTGGTCACCGAGATCGACCCGCCGACTGACCGGCAGTCAGAAGAAGACGTCGTACCTCAGAGAGGAATAATGCATATTGGACGTTTACAGGAGGAAAAAGATGGAAGCACAGTGGTGGTGTGTTATGAGAGCAGCCTGCCCCCCCCCCCCTCGAGGGACGGTCACAGTGCTGAGGAATGATCGACAGCCTCCCCCCGCGGCCCTCGTCAACGCGTCTGCTGAATTGAACCCCGCGCTGCCCTGAAGGTGCCCCCCACCCCTCTCCTCCTCGGGGTTTTTTAGGTAGGGGGTGATATTGAGCTGCCAGCGGAGTGACGGCGCGCTTCACCTCGCCTCCCCGGGGACGCGAGGCCGGCCAGCAGCATGTAATTAAAAGCGCATGAAGACAGATCAGGCTCTCTGCCCCCGCCGTCTGTCGGAGAACGGCCCCCGAAGGCCGAACCCGCTCCGCGTGCCGCTCCGTCAGGCTCTGGGAGGGGGTGGGGAGTAATTTATTAAAGAAAGGTTCAATAGCATCCTTGATCAAGAGTGATGAATGGAATCTATTCTGCGGCGAGTGATGGCAGAACGATTATTTAGAGGTTGATTTACGGCAGAAACAAAAGATTTGAAGTTCAACATTTGCACAATCATCATGTTTTAAAAGTCAAAAAGATGACATGCAAATATGGGGATTTTTTTGTACACAACCCTGTAGGAAGCTATTCACTTCCTACAACCCGCATGTTGCAGGAGGAAGTGTGAATCCTTTTTCTTGGCAGTTTTACTGCTGTTCATCATGCTGAAGGATGTGCCTTTGCAGGCTGCTCAATCCCTCCCCTCGCTGCCCGATTTCTCTATTTAGTTATTTTTAAACTCAACATTCGCAGTTGGTAACTCGCGTCCTTCTTGTTTTTTCTTCAACGTTGTAGATGAGCAAAGCGACAGTAAAATAAGCACCGTTTTATACTGCAGTATACTGTGAACCTGTACTATTACAGACGGAACTGGGATACATCTTAAGTACTGTTTTACCTGACATGGTCACAATTAAATGTGTGTGTGTGCATGAAAACTGCCTGGTGAGGGTAAATCAGCTGTATCTTTATCCCTCCTCCTTTGATTCCCTGAGCTTGCCAACTTAAAAATAGCCGATTCATTGTTGAACACTATAACGTTCTGCTGAATAGATGCTTTCGCTGCGCGTACAAATCTCAGCAAAGACGGGACGCATGCTTCTTTGGCTCGCTGCAAGAGTCCCTTTGCCTTTTCACACGATCCATTTTAATCTTTGCTCGCCTCTGTCAAAGACGAGTGATTCAGTTTCCCTTCACGGGAACGGCGAAGGCGTTGAGGTTTCATTCGCCGGCATTCATGTCAGGTCAAATCAAACGGGGAGATTCTCCATCCTCGGCTTCTCTGACCGGCTGCTTCAACGTCAAAAAAAAAAAAAAACGGATTATTACACTAACGTCAAAGTGAACAAAGCATCCTCGCCGCCTGCTGGAGGAAATAGAGGAAAAAGCAGGAGCAGAAACTGCTGAGCTCAATACATGCATACGGAAATAGGTAAGAGGTAAGATGAAGTTCAGCCTCATATGAGAGTGCCAACTTTGGTTGTAAAATAATTCTACACTGTTGGCAGTAGTTTATGAACTATCTATACCCTCAAGGCTTTCTCAGTGAGGGGAGTTCACAGACGGAGGAAGAAAAAGGAGCATATTTAATAACCGGTGGTAGACCACAGTTAATGATGTGTTGCATATTTCGCAGACGCTGAGATTGTACATTGGTGAAGCCGTGGGTCTGGAAGGTATGGTGGTTTAGGCTGCAGTGGAATGGATCCCTGTTGAGTTTTATTTTTGGGTTGACTGTAACAAAGTTGGGAATGACTCCAAATGCTGCCGTGATACTAAAACCTCTTTCTAATGAACTTGTTTGGGGTCATATAATAAGTCATTCTTTTAAGCAGTAATGTGTCTTAATCCTCACATTAAGCCGTTCAGATGACTGAATTACAAATGTAACGATTTTGCGTTTGTTTCCAAATGAAAGAATATCAATCCAAGGACGTGTAATCAATGTACATTTATAGTGCAATGTGGAATAAAATAATCAATATCTACTGCCTTGCTCATGACCACCCCTGCTTGTTTATGGCAGCTAAACCGTGCGCTTGAGGCCTTATTGGAAGATTTGTCTCCCACTACATCAGCGCGCACACTGGCGCATATGCACACACACACCTGCGCACGCACACTGTGTACAGCAGCCCCCAGTGGGTCAGGGACCCCATTACCGCGGCGGGTTCCAATCTTGTCCAATTCTGTCCAGCGTGGGCCCACAGACAAAGCCCCGGCATGGGGTTACACTCACAAAACACCCCGAGTCTAAAAATGACAGGACCGCAGAGAGAGGATGGACACAAAAAAAAGGAACAGAAAAGAAAAGCGGTTTGAGCTTTATGGGCGTGAAGAGGGAGTGCTCGCAGCGTTGGATATTACGTAGCATGTTCTGGCAGGATGCAATTATTGAGCATCATCTTTATTCACACCACCCACCCCCCCACACACACACACAGACTGATGTGAGCGACAAAGTGGGGCCCCTCCCCGGTGACAATGGACAGCGTCGGTTGTTTGGTCGGACAAACTGTGTTTGCATGAAGCAGCTCGTGTCGTTTTCTTTGAACCGAACATGAAATACTTGCACAACCGCAACCGCGGCTGTCGCGAGATCAGAAAGTGGTCACGAGCGTTTTCTTTTTTGCAAAGCGGCGTACTTCATCGTTAAGGACCTGTTTGTGAAAAAAGACGTGCAATCACGCACACCCTTCAGCCGGTGGGAAAAGGCTCGGGGCTTCGCTGTCAGCTGCCCTCAGTGTGAAATATGGACACCTGTCCTGAGCGCTTCTCCTCACTCCCTCCATCTCCGTTCTCCTTGGCTGCATTTAATTACAGATGGAGGGATAATGGAAGAGCAGAAGGCCGACCTGAAGCGGAGAAGGAGCAATAAGAAGGAGCGGTCTCGGTCACGGGGAACCGGGCGAGAGTGCCGGGATTAGGAATGGCATTTTCCTCGGTGAGCGCGTGTGGGCAAAGACGAGAAATTGTCATGGCTTTACAGAGGATGGAAGCAGAGCTGGAGACGGGCCTACCGACAGGGCGGGACCACGGGATGATACCCGCGCTTTGCATTATTCAAAGAGGGCGAGACTTAAAAGGTGAGCAGTGGAAATAATTATTAGGCAGTGTGACGGCCTGCTCGCGTTAAGCCTCGCATTGTGTCGGTGTGGTCTTGGTCCTGTATTTTCTCAAGGTTAATTGATGAGAAATAAGGGATCGTGGAGTCGAGGCTTAGCTGTGTTTGTTGGCGGGATTGTTTCGTAACCAGCCCCGGAGCAACCCAGTGGCCCAGAAATTCCATTTAATAAAGATTGGCTCTCTTTTTTTTGGAGACCTCATTCTCCTTCTTAATTAAAAGATGAAGATAAAAAAAAAAAGAAAAAATTGGTGGGCCGCGAGTATCACAAAATATCCCCGGGACTTCTTAGAGAAAACACAGCTCATCGCTCACATGAAAGGCTGGGACTAATGCATATTTCATGCCAATGGGAAACAGCTTGGATCAGTTCCTTTACTGAGGGCATTGGAAAAATTGAAATAGTGTTACTCTGCTCCTTGGGCTGTATGGGTGTGTGCAGCACGGCGTGTGCAAGTAGGTCCACACCATACGTGTGTGTGTGTGTGCATTTTATCTATGTGTTTGCAAGTCTGCAGGAGTTGGGGGGGGGGGGGGGGGCTTCACTAAGCAAAATTGCACAGCTTCTGTGTAAAAGATGGAAACACAGTGGGGGGGGGGGGGAACACACACACAACACTATGCGACCACTAACATGTAATAGATTTATTTTACTTCAGAAAGCAGCCGTCGTTATCATCCACGCTTATTGAAAAAGAACACCGGTTAGTTAAACTATGTATCTAATTAAAACCCAGAGGGGATATTCAAATTTTTCTTTTAAACTTAGAAATTAGCATACAGAAGTGTAGAAATGTAATTTTATTCACTTACTTTATTCAACTGAAATCACTTAAGACTACAGTTTTGGACCAATGTCTGCAATGCTAATGGCCATGAAACTGACTCACTGTACATCTTTACTGGATTTCAAAGAACTATAATAAAATACGACTCTTCACTCATCCCCAAAACCAACGTTACGATCACAACAGCCCCTCGGTTACTGAACATTATCTTTGAAACGCACACTAGAGGACATCTAAAGGCCTTTGCTCAGACTGAAGACTGTGTGAGGCGCTGCAATCACAATCACCAGCCGTTTGGTAATTTAGCCCACAGAGAGAGACATTAACCTTAATATTCCCTCTTTCTTCACTCCTCCTGGTCTTTGCAATTAGCACTTCGTCTCTAAATTGTTTTTCAGTCTCTGACCTTTCTCCACACCAGTCAGTCCTCGTTTTGTTTCTGCCCCATTTAGTCTCCCTTTTGACTCCAGACATACAGTCGCTATGACACCAGGGGAGTGGAAATAAAACACGTTCCGTGGGTAGGAAAGAGTTAGCTGACTGGAAATAAATACGTAATGCTTGCCTTGTTTAGTTAGCCATGAAATGACCTGAGATTGGACCATAGAATGTGACGCCTTTGATAACGTGCAGCCAATTAACGAGGCCCAGCACTCCGGGGACCTTGGTCCATGCATTTAATCTATATATGTTCCTAAATGATTATCATAACGTAACTGAATGGTTAATGAACAGGAGACACATTGGACAGCAGAACGTAAGATCACACTCGCCGTTAGGGGACATTTATTGTAGCTGCAAGTGCTGTAGGAACCTCATTGATGGCGATTGATACGGTCCATAGAGACAAAGGTCAGACAAAGGCGTCCTTGTTTTCCTACTGGACAACATACATCATTGGAGGGCAGGAAGAGCAACACGACGCCGGAAAGAATAAAAGATATCCCGGTTAGCCGATCTGAAAATGCGCTTATCGTGAGATTCAGAAGCAGCCTCTGCAAAGCAGCAGTGCTTCACTGAAGTGATGGGATACAAGCGAGATCTCAAGACTCTCTTCGAGTACGCGACCCCCTTGAATTTTCATGAATTGGGTAAAATAACCCCAGACATTTTTTTTAGACAGACCTTTAAAACCTGGTATCATCGAGTGACTGAAACTGCCTTTTAAAGTTGAAATGGTCTCTCTGCATCACGGTCCTTCATTCAGAGAGGAGTTCGATTGTTCTCCGTTTACACGAGCTGACGGTGCCGAGCCACAGTTACGTGGGTTTAACGTTGGTAGAACGGGAAGCAGGTGGACGTCCGCGCCATCGATACATCCAAGGTCACGGCGCACAAGCAGCAGAGCTCCTCCAGCAGGCGGCTCTCCTCTCTCTCCTCTCTGGGGCAGCTGGCAATAAAACGCGGCAGAACATCTGGTTTTCCCCAGTGTTGGTGTGCACGTGAGGAAGTGACACAAAACACACAGCTGTATTTTCTGAATGGGATTTCCACTCTTGGAGAGTGACTCTCGAGCCCTCAAGCCGTGCTCTGTGACAGAGTCGCTCATTTCATTTCACTCCAGATGCATCGAGCGGGACAAAACAAAGATGATGAAACCGCCGCACAAACAAGCCGCCCTTCATCTGAAAAGTGTTTCACTGTATGTCGGCAGCTTGTTGGACTTGGAACAGGGGCTACGAACCAGATGAGTAGGAGGACTCTGATCTGTGTGGTATATGTGTATATTTTCCTTTGTTCCATCCATAAAAACACCATCCTGCAACCATCCTGCACACAGCCGGTCCGGCTGATAGACATCGACTGGTCACGCATGCAACACATCTGCGCTCGCCGGAGTCATGCAGGATTATATTGAGACTCAATTCCCTCCTCAAATCCCACCAACTCTATGTTAATTATTCAAAAATAGAAACTCGTTAACATAGTAAATAGCATGACCCAATTTTCCCGGCGATTGGGATTTGTCAAGATTGGAAGCGTGCGTGTCCGTGTGTGCACGCATCTGTGTGAGGGGTCTGACACGTTAAAGCGAGGAGGAAAAAAAAATAAAACGTTTGTAAGGGTTTAATCTACAAAAACACAGTTATTAAGCAAAAAAAGGGGTTTCGCGTGTTAGGATTCATTCCAGCGCTGGAGAACCGCATTTAACCAAAGCCAACGTGGTTTCCAATCAAATCAGAGCAAATGTTTGTTCGGATGTGTCATGTGTGGGCGACGCGCACTGAAGACTCACAGAGCGACACTGTGTGTGCACAAGCCCGTCAGCCAAGCCCTGTGTGTGTGTGTGTGTGTGTGTGTGGTAATGAGGGCGCAGGCAGTAATGAGAGGCTGTGTGCCGCTGGTTCCAGAGCAGAGCCGTGCTGGGTACAGCGTATTGATCTGCTCCACCACTGGGACGACTGAAGCTAGATAATGATGACCATCAGTGATCTTTCATTCTCGCCCTCTGTGTCTCCATCTCCTCGTTTCTGCCCGTCTCCCTGTCGATGTCTCCGTTGGGAAAAAAATGAATAAATAAAAAAATTGGAATCGCATTTAGCAGCAGAGTTGTCGCACTCCCACTTATGCTCTCAATCTGTCTCGATCCCTCCGTTGAAGATGCGTCAAATCTCCTTGTGTGTTTAAGGTACATTCAGATAAAGATATATATGCACATATATCGGTGTGGAGGATTGTCTTTTACAGCATCATGCCGCTTTAATGTCTTCTGGAAGTCCTTTTTTTTATTTTTTATTCTCTCCAATGTTTCCCTCCCACTCGGACACAATCACATACAGAAAAGAATTACACTCATAAAACCAAGAGCATGGTGAGGCAAACCCAAAAGCTATAAAAGAAACTGCGCAGCCTCGAAGTTAAAAAAAGCAAGAGAAAAAAAGGAAAAAGAAATCCTGTAAAACGCGCAAAGACATCCGATCTTAAGAGCCACACATCCAAAGAACCCCAGCAAACTGTCATCCGTAACACCACTAAACTGCACGAGGGTCCTTTTAGGTTGCTAATGCTGCAGCATGGAAGCATGCAGACGACAGAAAGCAGAAGGAGAACACCTTCTGGACGCCACGAGGAAGACAAAGATAGTCTGAAGGGATGAGAAAACGTACCGTGCACAAATATGTCAATATCTTGAATATTCAATTCTTTTGAATCTGTCATTTTAGTTGATTATTATAGAAATGCATGTGGCTCTAAAATGCAGCTTTCTCTAGATTTTCCACTTTCTCGTCTTTCAGGGTGTTGCATCCTGCTGCACGTTCTGTAGCTGCGGATGGCTGTGAAGAGCTGCTTCCAGTTAACTTCAGTGCTTCACTAACAGAGGCATAAAGAGAAAGTCAGGACAAACTGAGAGAAACATAAATCCTTGAGCCTTTTACGAGGATGTCGGCGAGAGAAGGGGACAGACCCATTCATAGATCGAATCATTCAACAACCAGTCGATCCAGAGAATTCTACAGCAGCGGATTCACATTATTCAATGAGAGAATAGCTCCATGAATAACAGACATGGGCTTTGATGAGAAACCAGCACCGGTCATTTGTCCTACGCATCTGTTGACATTGTGCTTAAACATCCTCCCATTTTTGACAATATGCCGCCCCCCCCATAATATCCGCTTCATGGTCGGCTGGAGCGATCATTAAATGCCGGCCTTGAATGACGATCGGGTGAATAATGCGACTAATTGTTTGCCAATCATTGGAGGATCCTGTGCAGTAGATCGTAGCTGAACGGGAGCACGCGCGTTGAGAGTTTGTGACCCTGGCGCTGATTTGGATGGTTTGTGTTTACTATCACGTACGTCCATCTATTTTTTTTAAGTCATTGGAAGTCACAATGCTTCAATGCAAAAAGAGAAGAGATAGATGGACGACAATGGTTCCGTTTTCATGCGTTATTCTTTACTGGGTGGTAGAGATACGTCAAAGTAGTGCTCGATTTAAACAGTGGAAATGAGATCAAGTAGTGATGACCAATCCAGATGTGCAGCAGTAAGTCTACATGTGTCTCAGGTTCAAAACATACAACCACCCACACGCTGCTGATATCGAACAACCTCATCTAATGTTTCCCAGTCCTCTATTAAATAAATCTAAACTGGTGCATTCATATATACCATCGTGTCTTGCTGAGTTTTTCTTCTTCATGTTGCATTAACATGACATATGTGCTCTAGTAGCGCGTGTTAAACCGGTTTAATGGACATTCTTTTTTTATTACGGTGATTCCAAAGTGAGCAATACCTTAAGTTACTGGGCCATTATTCTCATTTCCATTACCACAATTAAAAGCGTATTCTCTGACTTAACCATGCAGGGTTTATAGTATCAGAAAGCACTTGGGCAGAAAATGGCAAATTAAAAGTGAACATTCTTATGCTAATAAATAAATAATCTACCTGTATTTGTGTATGTGGGAATGTGTGCAAGCCATGTGAGGGATGAAGTGTGTGTGTGTGTGTGTGCAGCAGAGTGTGTAGCGTCTGTAGTAGTATGTCCTTGGGGAGCAGAGCCGTGTTATTACAGGAAGTAATCTCATGAGGAAATGGAATATTCATGAGCTCAAGCTGCCCTTAAAACAAAGCTCGCCGCCTCTCAAAGAAAGTCTCCAACATCCACACGTATGGATATAAAAATGAGATTGGCATTTAATAAAATGAAACATTCTACAGGAATCAATATTAAGTAGTGAATATTAAGGAGTGAGGCTTCAACGATTTGGAAGAAAAATACAGTATCTGTCCGTAAAAAAACACCTTGTGCAATTATTAAATTAAACTCCTCAGACAGATTTCTGGGGGAACTCAATAAAAAGCAGGCTGAGGAACTGTAGATTGATGCCGCCTTAAATAAATATGAAGCCATTATTGTAAGCAGGGGTCGGATAAAGCAGCAGGAAGTAGACTTATCCATTTGTGCCAATACCAACGGCATCTCAGCCTTACAGAAGAACAGCCATGAACTGCAGACGCAGCTCCTCCACCGCGGCATGAACGACGGCTTCTCAACACTATTCACCTTTTTTTTTTTGTACATTAAATCTCCCTTTCTCTCTCTTTCTCTCCCTCTCAGACAAACAAACCAAAGGACCTCAGCAATTACCCCTGAAATAACCTCCTTGATTGATATCTCAATTACGTGATGCCATTCTTGTGCGTTATCTTGTCTCACACACACACACACACACACACTCTCACTCCCGTCCCCATTATTAACTGCTCAATTGATGCTCAGAGGAGGAATGAGGTGACCTTGTTGTTGGGTGTGTGTGTGTGTGTGTGTGGGGGGGGGGAGTTTGTCTAGCGGAGCTTCTTTTGTCTATCCCATCACTTTACATTTGTGTTTTTTTCTGAATGGTAGAAGCGAACGGCACGAGAGGAAGAAGGAAAAAAAAAAAAAAGTTTCAGGGAGTTGTTTTATTTTTCGAGGTCCAGAGATCCAATGAATGAAATCCGGCCTCGACGGCCTCGCGCTTCTCTTATCGCGAGGCGAAGCGAATCAGTGAATCAGGTTTAGTCGTAACTGTGACAGAATCCGCAGACGAGGACGGTCGGATCGCCGTTAGACTGGCGAGGTAATAAAGGAATAATAGAAAAGGAACCCGTGTCGGCGTGAAAGACAAAAGCCAACAAGGGCGTAACAAGGAGAGAGGAGCTTAGGAATGTAGGAATGCATCCTCACCTGAGCACACGGGAGAAGACCAGTCGTCGCAGGCCGGGATCCAAGCATGGAAGAAAAAGAAAAGATCCACGTTTTAGAACAAAGTCCCCGTCCTTTAAGTCACTTGCTCAGCGTCACACTATATCATTAAGACAATTATGCAGTGATTACCAAAGCATTAACAATGAAACACTGTGTTTGGAATCAGCGATGGGGTTGTTTGCAGAGCACAAGCCGCTAATGATGCCTGCGATTGCTAATTGATTGAAATTAACTGCGGCAATTACTCTGAAGTCAGGTGTGTCAATAGTCCAGACCAACAACCGCATTCTGCACAAGAGTTCAGCAGCAGTCCAGCGTGTGATAGCGCAGTAATTAAAAAGCTCCCGCTGTTCCCGTCTCGAGCTCTGGGACAACCGACTTGCCGTATTTCATCTAAGCGGTTGCAGCCGGTTCGGGCAAAGTGGCCACGCAGCGTTTGACCGACAGCGGCGGACGTCGCCGAAACCACTCGAGGCGATCCGGGTTTGGAACGTCGCAGGAGACTGCGATCCGCTCACCGACGAGGAAAGGGGGAATAAATTACATTCTCATGCGCTCTGCGGAGGAAAAATGGCTTGTGGCGTTTTTCTCAGTTCACAGCTAACAATTTCATGCTGTCAGTGTGGCCGGGCCCACGTTCAAGGAAAACATTTAATCGCCGCGCGCTCTTTTTGTCCCGCTCCCTCACGAGAGCCGTCCTCAGCAAAACCGGGAGGAATACGAGCTCCCGTTTGTAGCGGCACGCTAAGTTAATACTCCCTGTTCACTGAAATGTTGTGCAAAGCCTGCAGGCCGGAGCATTTAGGGCTTCACTAAAAGGACAGTTGCCCCAAGTAGCAAACAGTTGAGGTGAGTCATGTATATATATTTTTTTCAATGACCTCAAGCAAGGAGCAGAAAAGCTCATTACAAGTCTGGAAATGTCTCACATTTTTCTTTGCTGCTTTGAAGTAACTTCAAATGTGCGAACCGTCGCTTCACAGCTCTGCTGCCGCTCGCAGGTTAACAGATGACAATGTAGACCAAATAGACCAAATAGACCAAGCGCCCTTTCCTCTGCTTTGTCTCGTCAAGACACACCTCCACTCACACACAGCTTCTGCACAGGTTTCTCCCGAGCGCTCTTTGAAAGAACGGCCCGTCCCGCTAATGATCCGCTGCCTTTGTGCTGACGGGAACAGACATGAGGGGAGAACGCATGCATCCACCCACACTCTTGTCTCCGTCATCCTACTTAGACCCATGTGAATTTTTCCGTCGGTACTGGTGCCCGCGAGGCCCAAACCGGCTGCCGGTAAACTCTCTGACATTGACATGAAGACCAAAGCCGTGAGGTCGACTGTTCAGGGCATGTCTCTCCACCAGGACCCTCAAAACCTGTCAAGTGTTGTCGCTTTTATGGCCAAAGATGCTTATTCTTCCCAAAACCCAATGTGACACACACACACACACACACACACACACACACACGTGAGGGGTCGTCATTATAATAATATTCCTATTTAAATGCATGGGCTGCTCTTTTGCTAAAGGCCCTTGAGTGAAGTGGGGTTTCATTGTGGACAGATGTGTATATGTTTCTTTTTTATACTACTTTTTAATACTCACAGGTCACAGCTCACCCTTTTCGGTCGTAATTCAGCATGCACTGAATTTAAAAAGTCACTTTCCATGTCTGAGGAATTAGAATATCAACCATTACAGTTGCTTGTTTTCAGTAGAGTACAAGTTGTCATTTAGAAGACGTAGATACACGTGGAGGGAGTCAGTAATTGTTCCCTTCCAGTGCCTCGGATGGCGACTAGGATTATGTTCTCCATTGAATACAGAATGGCTCAGAATGCTGCAGTATTTACCCGAAATACCAAATAACATCTGGGAGGGAGCAGCGGCTGAGAGAGAGACAGAGAGAGAGCAGATGAGCTGCTGGTTTCGAGCCAACGCTGAAAAACCCAGCTTCAGGCTCCACCTGGACAACTGTGTTGGCCAAGTGGAAGCTTCTATCCAAAGGAAGAAACGGCGCCATTTCTGGAAGCATTTTGGCAACCGACATAAAACCGACAGCTCGCAGGAATCCTCAAGAGGTCGCGGACATCCATCAAGAGGTGTATCGTTGCTCGCAATGTTCAAAATAACGGAACCGTGATGGACTGTTTTTTCGCTGGCGGGTGAGAAATTGTCGGTATCGTGTTCAGGTTTCTGTCCAGGTTCTGTTTTCTCTCCGCAGGCCATCGCGCCACCGTCCTATTTCCCCCCCAAAAAAGACAGGAAACGGGAAACTGAAGCAGCGTCAGTTGCAAAGGAAATGTGGCGGCAATCTGTCACTCCTGACTGCGTGAGGTTGTTTAATAACCACATTACGGGGGCGCTTAAGGGAAGGAGGACAACCCCCCCCCCAAAAAATCCTGGGTCCGTCACAGACATCAACGAAAAGTGGTCCAAAAGTAAAAGTAAGGATATAGAAAGGCCTAAGAAGCTAAATGAAAAAAAATAGACACGCTTTGAATTTGCATTCCCACAATTAAATGTCAACACGTATCGCAGCACCGGGGGGACGCGTCGCAGCGTACGCGGCTCCCTGATGGGGTGGAGCAGCCTGCCTGCCAGGACGCTGCCGCTGGGCATCTCTCGCCTTTGCCCTCTCTGCATGACAGTCGACGGCAAAACATATGGCGCCGCCGGTGGAACCGGCGCCTGTGTAATGTGGAAAAACGAAAGGGGCGGCGCCCACAGCCGCGTCCCGGGGTCACGCTGGCTGCAGGTGATGCTGGGAAAGGCGACGGCATCGCAGCCTCCCGGCACGCGGGGACCAGGGCGCTGTCAGTGTGACCTTCAAACCTCAACACCCGAAGAAAAAGGGCTGCGCCTTTTTTTTTTTTGGTTTTCCACATAAAAGGCGGGGAAAACAATGAGATCATTGCATGAAGAGGTGGCGAAATGAATCAACCGCCGTCTTGGATGACGAGGTTAGAACAGATTGCTATTCATTTTGAAAGCATTTTGGATTAAAATGACCACGCCGCTAGACGAGCTGGTCTCCTCTGCCTCGTGTCACTTCAGGTAAAAAAACGCTCCGCCGTGTGCAGCTGTCAGACACACACTTGACTTTTGCACAACTTCTTCATGCTGACTGACTTTGACAATTAACCCCTGGGTCGGCGATAACACCTGAGGAGAAAACCAGCACAGCCCTCCAGAAAACACAGGATGCAAGCGCACGCACACACACACACACACACACACACACACACACACACACACACACACACACACACACACACACACACACACACACACACACACACACACTCCCTCTGCTCTGTGGGAAACAGTGTCCATCCATCATCAGCTCACACTCAAGTCTGTCCTGACAAGTGATGGATGTGCGTGGAACTCTGCGGGGCCGCCGAGGTGTGTCTGAGTGTTTGCACGCCTGTAAAATGAGTGCGTTTGCCCGTTTGTATGCTTGTGTGTGTGTGTGTGTGTGTGTGTGTGAGGGTGTTGGCTGTCTATGAAAGAGAGTGCTGCCGTGGTGCTGGTTTATCCTATTAAAGGTTTTAACACAACTTCTTGTGCCCCAAGGTCTCAACTGCCTCCAAGCAGGAGGGGGGGGGGTTAAAACACCAGCCACGTCAACAAACAATTACATTTATCCCAAGGTTACGTCCCTGCAGTCATAACAAGTACAGCGCACTCTCCCTAAAAGACCTGCAGAACAGTCACTAATCTCCAAAGGGCAACAGTACGGACACACAGTGTTTGTCTGTTTGTTTTTTACTGCTGTCGTTGTTTTTCCCCCGCGGGGCTTTGCGATTCGAGACGAGCTGAACGAAAGACGAGGCCCGTCGCCCCCCCCCCCTCTCAGCCGGCACAAACAACGCAATCGACGGCGCATTGGAGCGGCGTGGCCGTCTGTCGGCGCTGCGTAGCCGACGCATGGCGGCTTCCCGGACATGAAAAGAGAGCGCTCGCTGCAGCGCGGCAGGGTTCTGCCCGTCCGATGGCTGGAGACGACTGCTGTCAGCACGTCTTAAATCTGTGAGTTTCCATCTGACTCACTGCTGGTGAGTCTTTAAAAATAGCTTCGGCGTGATTCTCTCCATCTTATTGAAGCCAAAAAACAAACAAAATCGTTTTCATCTACAGGCAGTGCAATGAAGATCACCCAAAAAGGTCACATGTCAACCACTACTAACCCTGACCCTGACCCTGACCCATGCAACAGCGGGAAAGCAGCGTGCTTCTTTGTCAGCGGAGAGCTTAGTGGTGAAAAAGAAGCAAGTGACAACATGTTTGACAAGTCGGCGACCAGCTGTCCGTCCGTCACTTTTCTATTGGCCGAGGATGTTGGTGACAAGCGACAGGGCCGGCAGCTCTAAGTGCCTGCAGCCTCTTCTGGATCGCCACGGACTGAGATCAGCTCAGTCACAAAGGGAGGGCTGTCATCCATCAGTCACCCATCAGTCACCCATCAGCCATCCAGCCTCGTGGGGGGGGGGGGACGCCCGTTGGCCAGCGCACTCGTGCGAGACATAACATTTCATCCCGACGTGTCACCGAAGGGGGGGTGAATAATCACGGCGAGCGGCGCGCTGGAGTTAATAACTTGGTCAAACAGGAGAGCGATATCGGGGAACACAAACCCTAATTAGAGGCGCGCTCATCAAGCTGTCACGGTGTAATGGATGAACTTCAGCGGTCAAAAGGTGCAATTTTTTTCTTTTTTTATTAAAGCGCCGCCTGGTACGAGCTCAGAGACGTTTATTCAGCGCCGAGACGCTTTCAGCTGTGCTTTACCGTCGATAGCGGGGGTAAAAGAAAAAGAAAAGTAAAAGCAGCGTTCCGATACCATTCCCTGTCTGATTCAAGGTCAAGAGAAAACCATCCTAAAATACCTGGGTAGAAATATTAATATTCAGCATATTCAATAATATTCGGCGTGTAAAAATAAATGACAAAGACAGATACTGCTGAAGAGAATCACATGAATAATTGCTCGTGCTGTTCTCGCAGCGCTTTTGTGTTACTTTCCAGCGTGCATCTCTCCAGGCGGCTCTTTATCCGGCGATGCCGATGGTAATGTTGACAGCTTTACGACCCGTTAGACACAACAAAACACACCCAAAGACCAGCGTGCCCCAGTAGGCCCACCAATCTTTTGCCGTAGCACGAAAACGCCTCTGAAGATGGAAATTCGGGTGGCAACAAATAGGAAAACACGGATGACGGGAGTCATTAAAACTCCATTGAGTCCGAAAATGAGACGTCCGCTTAGTTTCATCAATCGATGCGTTGCCATCCCATTAGGATGTCTGATTCGTGTATCACTGCGAACGTCGCTGTGCGAGCATAGAAGCTACTGTAGGTGTGGATGTACAGCTGTAAATGGGGGAAAAAAAAGAAAAAAGAAATCAACATTTCGGGGCAGTTTAGTCAACTGTGGTGAGGCGAGCGAACGGCCGCGGTTTTGATTCAAGATCACGGAGAGAAACACTCGTACTGTTTGTTCCCAGCAGGAGCTGAGGTGCTTTAGACGCGTCCGCTTCAACGCCTGCAGCTGCGGCTCCGTTTCACGAACAATAGTTCGGCGTCATAAATCTGAAATGGATCACGGGTACGATTCGAAACCTTCCAGGTTTCTGCGACGTGCATCTGAAAGGCTGCAGGAGGAACTGCCACAGAAACAAAGTTCACACAACAGCTGTGTCCATTGTTCGGCGCGGCGGGCAAAGAGTTTTTGTTTAATTCTAATTAATGCGTTGTAGCTTTGCTACAATGACTCCTGGAAACAATGCAAGGTGATGTAAGGCAAAAAAAAACAACAACAATAGAGACAAAAGAAGCTCTTTCCGTTGCTCCAAAACACACCGGACGCATTAGGTGGTCTGAGAACAGCGGAAAACAACGACCACCAGGACCGGCGGGTCGTGAACGCGAGTTTACAGAGTTTTGGGACGTGAGCGAGTTAGAGAGCGAGAAACAGAAAGAGAGAAACAGACCTAAAAATAAATGTACTATTGCAAAGGGCAACAACGCCTCGAGGCCGGAGGTCTTTCCCTTCTGCTCAAAGGCTGCGGATTTGTATCGACGTACAAAGCTCTGGTTAGCAGACTTGCAGTGAATATTGAGAAAATGTGAGCTGATTAATGCCCTCGCCTCCTTTAAAAAATGTTTTCTTTATATCTACGCCATAAAAGCATTAACTGCCGTGACTAAGTGTAAATATAGAGGCTCAACGCACTGCAGCAGCCACTTTCTAGCTGACCCACTTAGAATGTCTTAGCATAGCAAAACTTTAAAAAAAAAAAGATATTACAGTATTACGTTTCGGACATAATTCCCAAATCACCTGATGAATATTTCATGCAACGTTTTTCACTGAGCATTTTGCTCTCCGTTCAAAGCTCTTGATCTTTGGGGAAGACTAAAGAGGAAACGCTACATGTCAAAGATGCAAAAAAAACTTTGAACAAAGGGAATGTCTGATCACAAGACATTTGTAAGCACACTGTTTAAATATAAGATGCATTTTGTGGAAATGGGATTTTTAGTACATTTCTTTGCACAAACTCGTTGTATCCCAGACCTGGTAAAGTACTACAAACTAGCCTGCATGAATAACGGTGAGCAACGTCCTCATATTTACAAAAGACACTTACATTTTTCACCAGTTTATGACCTTATATCTGTATATATCTAATATAATTACATGATTAATACTTATGAAAGAACTGCTTGAAGCGTGTACAATACAAACCCAGGCAGCTGAAAACATGATTTATGAAGAACAGACATGCGAGTATCACATCCATTAAAAGATTAATCAAAGCATAAGGTGGGAAAACTGCTGGGACACTGTTTTTTTTTTCATTGCTTCTTTGATCCAAAACTGGGCCGAGACCAAAGAGGTGCATTCCGCAGGCATTTTTTAAGGATTAATCACGCACTGCTTGCCGCATCCAGTCTTCCACTCCCCGGAGTGCCGCTCACTTTATTAAAAAGGAAAACGATTTTGGCTGTGGACCAATTACAGTGACGAATAATACAAACAGTTTATTTAATAGGGAGATGATGGGGATCTGCGAAAAAATGGATCGCTGTGCTTTGGCGTCGCCGAAACATAAAAAAGATTCAATGAAGACGAGCAAACAAGCCTCCGTGCAACTGGTGCTGGTTCTGTGCAGTACAGAGCATCAAAACCCGCTTGAGCACCAGTTACACGCAACCAGCTAGTTTCAACTGATCCGTGCACGCTGGACCCAAAGCTTTCGATTCCACCAGCTCGCTCGGGATGTCGGAGGGATTCCATTGGCTAAAACGAACACAGCACAAGCAAAATCCACCCCCAAAAAAATCTCATCTTTGTGGGTTTAGAGGGCGGCAGAAGAGGAAGGCGCGAGTCCCACTGTGCTCCACAGGCCGACGGTGCTCAGCCGTCCACAGGCTGGCTGGAGAGATAACGGGTGCCAATAGATGACAGCCCTCTGAGGAGACCCAATGTTTGCTCAGGGGAGACAATAAAAGGGTGATCTGGACTTTCTATTTCAGATCATGGAGCTTGCATTGGAGTGAATGGACTTATTGGCTATTTGGCTCTGTGAGAGCAGGATGTTCCACACTGATCCACAAGGGAGAGATGTCGGGGACTTGAATATATGCGTCTTACAAAAAACAGCCCAAATGTAAAGAAATGTAGAGCGTTCCCCAACAAATGTCAGATCGAGAACCCCCTGTCATATTAAACTAATGACAGTCCCCATTGCAAGCCTGTTTGAATCCAAATCAAGCAACAAGTGTGAGTAATGAGATGTTTTCTCTGCTCCGACGGGAACGTGGTTCAGGTTGAGATGAGGAAGTCGCCCTGGCAGGACTGCCGGTAACAGACTGCTGTGTGCTCTTTTGCACAGTGGGCTTATTTGCACACCGCGGGTAAATGAAAAATAAATCTGTGGGCTTGAAGGTGATGCCACCGAAAGGAACGGAACAGAGGAGCCCTGAATTGTGTGCAGTGGTGACATCGCCGCTGGATTAACGAAACACGGATCCGGAAGCTTGCATACTGAAGGGGTTTGTGTGCAAACTTGAGTGTGTAGCATCACTTAATGGGAATTTTCCCTTAGCGCTCAGATTAAAGTGATTTTTCAGTATCCACACACACACACACACACACACACGCGTGTTTGATCAGCGGCTCTGCTCGATTTGGACCAGTAATCTCCTTAGCAACTACAAAGAGCACATTGGAGCAGCTTCAGAAAATTTCCCTTGCACTTCCAATATGCAACTCACTCATAATACAGCGCCCCGACTTGTTTTGTGAGAGGAACCCGGCACAGGTGGCCGTCTACCGTTACACGTGCACCCCAGGTGACGGCACCATCTGCTGCTCCCTCCTCCCTGCCAGAGCCTTCCTTGCATATGCAGATGAAGTGAACAGGACAGTTGACAAAGGGAAGGGAGGAAAAAAAAAGAAAAAAAAAAAAGTCTTATTTTCGTACACTGCACCTTCTGTGATGTATGCTAATGACCATGCTACGTTCCGCTGTCAACGCGCAGCGCTCTCTTCGCTCGCCGTACACCATTTACACTCCGAGCGCGTCGTACGCGTACACACATTTTGCCCGAACGCACCGCTTCTGCGCATATGTACGCCCTCCCGCGTGGAAGCCATGAGACACGAGGCAGCTTCCTCTCTGCAGAATTCACTGTGGCGTCCTCGGCCTGGCGTCCTGGCGCTCGCGCTCCCTGGGGGCCACGGGCTGACATGTATAGCGCACTTTGCCGACACGGCGCTGACAGAGAAAAGGAGCATAAACAAGCGGTTGATGAATAAATAACCTTTTTTTTTTTTTTTTTTTTTTTTACGATGCTCTCTCACACTTTGCCCTCCGGCCGTCTGTGTGCCGCCGGCGGTTTAGCAGCTGAGATACAAGGACGAGGTCGACCCCGCCGGAGAGTGAAGGAGCCTCGGTAGACGTCCAGGTTTTTTCTCCCCGACCGTCTCAGTCTGAGGCAGACGAGACTTTTAATCTAATAATTCCAACTAAAAGGTTCAGTTTTACATATCCGTTGTTTCATTCCGACGGATGATTGTGGTAGCAGGTTTGTGCAGAAACAAAGCAGCATTGCAATTACCAAGAAGTCATGAATAATAAGCAGGTTGGAAACGCGGAGGCTCTGCGTGTGCCACGGATGACTGCTAAACTCATTAAAACTACAATGCATGCATTTGCATTCTCACGGGACTTATTGTACAATACTGTAAAATGAAATCTGGATTTTGAGTCTGAGCGCGTCCTGGCGGAGGGCAAGTTCACGTGTCCTCTGAAGATTTAAACAGCTGACTGAATTTAATGAGAAAACATCCTCATAAGCTTCAACTGAGTTTTTGGTTTTAAAATGTCATTTGAAATGATGGAGGGGATTTTCTTTTCAGACGCGTTTGAGCCTTAACATCTGCCCTCGATTTCACAGCCCCCCCCCACCCCCCTCGGCGTTAAGGTGTCTGTCTCTCTCTCCTGCTGCTCTTCCATTGGATTAAAATTTCATCCATCAAATAGATCATTGCATATTTCAGTGGTAGACGGACGCTGGAGGAGCGAAGACGTTCCAACTCCGCCGCTCTCCACGCGGACGCTAATTGGTGCTCAGAGAAGCCACGTGAGGCCGAGCACGCAGACGCCCGTGTACTTGGAAGCAAGTGGCCGTGTGCCTGCATCGCTCCGAAGAATTACACTCAGAGGAGGAAACCCCCAACCCCCCCCCCCCCCCCCCCCCCCTGATCTTAAGGGCCGTTACCAAAGCCGAACCCGGTTTAACGACTCCATCAGTT
Source organism: Gasterosteus aculeatus (assembly GCF_964276395.1). Lineage (NCBI taxonomy): Eukaryota > Metazoa > Chordata > Actinopteri > Perciformes > Gasterosteidae > Gasterosteus > Gasterosteus aculeatus. The sequence goes on from NC_135706.1 coordinate 12,697,137, forward strand.
CTTTTAGAAACATCCCGTTTACCGAGATCACAGCAGATCGCAGCGTGCAGCGACGACAACAACAATTACAGACATTCACAACGTGTCCTGATGTGAAGGTTACTTCTTTGCGAAGTGAGATAGAATTGCCAATCAATACCTTTTCTGCTGCTCCAAAGCAAATGATCACACGCTGCAACGGATACAACATCGCTTGCTGAATACTCTGAAGAATTGGCAGCTTAAGGTTTCTTGGTGAGAAAAGACTTTGATTTTGTGTTAACTGACAACATGAAAGAGCCCTGTGTGATTTCCTGTCCTGTCCTCACGCGACACGGCGCGGACGAAGCTTCCCAGACCTCCGTCTCAAACACACAGCCAGGGAAACGTGACGCAGACAAACATTTCCCATTGATCCTCTCACACGACTTCATATTTCGGTTAACACCGCACCTATCGATTGGCGCCGGTCACTCCCTGCCGGTATTAATTGCACGCAGCACACGGGGTGACCGGGTGTGTGAACACGGCGGTTCACGCCGGAAGGCTGCGCTTATTGACCAGTTCATCCGTTTCCAAGTGCTGCCATTTTGGATTTCGGTGTGTAATTGCAGCCTCGATGGGCAATCTGTGCCATCATCGACCGCCTCCTTCAAATAAACAACTCCCTCCGGGCTGGGAGCGCCGGCGTTGGCCGCGTCCAGCAGAATGACAGAGGCATGACGTACAGGGCATCCGGAAAGTATTCACAGAGCTTTTCCCACATTCTGTTATGTTACAGCCTTATTCCTAAATGGATTAAATTCAGTATTTTCCTCAACATCCTACACACGACAACCCATAATGACAAAGTGAAAACTGTCTTTTGCAAATTTTTGCAAATCTGTTAAAAATAAAAATAAAAGAACGAAAACATAACATGTAGGTATTCACAGTCTTTGCCGTGACGCTCAAAATAGAGCTCGGGTGCATCTTGTTTCCACTGATCATCCTTGAGATGTTTCTACAACTTGATTGGAGTCCACCTGTGCTAAATTCAGTTGGTTGGACATGATGGAGAAAGGCACACACCCGTCTATATAAGGTATCACAGTTGACAGTGCACATCAGAGCATAAACCAAGCCGTGAAGTCCAAGGAATTATCTGCAGACCTCCGAGACAGAATTGTATCGAGACAAAAGACGCCTGTGTTTGCGCGGACAAACGGGCCGACGCATTCGAGGTGTGGAGGCGAGGACCAATGGATGATGAGCTATTTTGTGTAACGGCTCACACGTTCGCTGTCGTCTGGCTCAGTCACAGGCGAACATGGAACACACAAACTCTGTTATTGTGTGTTCAGTGACCTTCACAGCTAAAGTACGTCGGACTGGATGTACTGCAGTTTTGTAAAATTCAAATAATTAAAAGAAATATACTGTTGAACCGGGAACAAAATATCCAATCATGCATTCTCCTTTATGGCCCATAGTTGTAAAAGTCTTCCCCGAGCCTCCGTGGAAACGGAGCCATCAGATAACTGCTTCTGTCAGCGCGTCGTGGAAGAGGGAGGAGGCATCCGGGTTCTCGGGGGGAAAAAAAATTGCTTCATTGCCTCCGTTTGCTTTGTTGCTTTTTCTCAAAGTCAAAACCATCAGCCATCTTTCCGGCGGGCGGGAAGAGTTGGATTTCCACACCTCGGGTGTATTGAACCGCTCTTCTGTTCCAAATGGCTTTAAGAAAAACAAGAGAAGCTGCGCGCGAAACCACATAATAATACAGCCGCCTGCTTGTCGAAGAGATGCTGATGCCGGTCCGGACCGCGGCGGTGATGTCACTGGTGAAGCCTTCTCAAGAGCCCCTCGGCTGCACATCTGGGACGTGTTATCGCGGTGAAAACGCAGGATATTAGGACTCCGTACCTCATGGTTGAGCTTCAGCTTCCCCCCCAAAATCCTTCCAATAATAATTACACAACACTGGACAATAAACGCCACTGCGATTAAGTTGACCGCAAGCATAACATTAGTTCTAAAACGGATTACTTAGTAAAACTGTCCGCTAACGTCGGATAAACACTGGTGTATTCCGCAAACAGGGCTGCTGTTTTATGACAGCCATTAAGGCGAATCGGCGGCGGCGGCGAGGAGAGGGGCTGGAGCGACAGCGGGGATCTGAGGGGATCCGGATCTCTGGCTGGGAGAAACATGACTTCAAAGCATTCAGGATCAATGATGCTGTTTGCCTATTGATCCCTTCTACCTCCCTCCAGAGAATGATTCATCAATAGGGCTCAGCTAAGGGCTGGAAAGGGGATTATGCACTCTGCTTATATCTAAGCCCCTTTACTAAATTTGGGCCGAGTCCCCATTGTAATGAGATGCACAGCCTTTGTGTAAATTGTTTGAGTTGTTTTTCCAAAGAGGAAAGAAAAAAGAAAAAAGGATGACTGTAGTCCGTGTGATCGAATCAAACCGGGTGTTTAGTGAAGTAGTATAAGAATCTGAATCGCATTGCTGAAGGACAGCGGGATGAAGATGGACGGTGACAGAACTTGTAGCAATCGTCTCTCTTTATCCACCCGTCCAGGAAGAGTCCAGGAACAACGTTTAAGCAGAGACGAATCAAGAAACGCAGCTGAAGGGAAATAAAAACTTCAATTCCGTTGCTATAAATCTCCCAGGCAATAGGCCGGACACCCAAAACATTAAAAAGGTCACGACCTCGCATGGGAGGTTACCATGAAACCATTTTATTCTCCGACCCGGGCAATAAAAATCCTGCACCTTTCGACAACCCCTCTTGGGGTATGACAATGGATAATTGCTGGTCGCTGACCCCTTTTTCACAGATATCTTCTCCGGCGTTCTGGCTGAACCGTACGTGGAGGTCAACAGAGCGCTCCGGCATACGAGTATTAAACATCAGCACAGCAAAGCTTCCGGTGGCTGAGGCGCTCAGTTCTACATTACAATAGAAACGGCACAACGTGGGCAGCAGCGAGCACTGCATTTGGTTCACAGTGTGAGAATTCAAGAAAGATGCCGCTGAACTGTTTTCAATTTTGAATTCATTGTACAATTTCTTTTCTTTTTTTTGAAAGATTGATTGCGGGAACAAACAATCCAAACCGTGAGAAATAAACAAACTTTACAATCTGGGGTTCACAATCATGGCTGCATCAGTCATGTGTGGGGGGCGGGGGAGGGTGGTGGGGGGGAGACCACTGGGGGATAGTATGTGGCTCTGGTGTTTGTGGCTAAGGGGACTCTTAATAGCAGCTATCGGGGCCCGGCTGGATGGCGGCCTGCAGCCTCCGTCTCTCATATTGATCAGACGTTGGCTCTGTGATTTCCTGGAGTTATTAGCGCGATGCTGGTCTCTCATTGAATCAAGATGGAAATCCCCCTCCTCCCCTGACTATGGAATGGCGGACAAAAGAGACGTGAATGAATAAAAAAAAAAAAAAAAGCTCTAGCCTAAATGCTGCACCTGTATGACATTCTGGTGGCGGTCATCAGTTTGCATCAAGTGTGAGAGAGGCTGCACGACGCAAATTAAAAGAGATGATAATGATTAATGGTTAATCTATTTAGCAAATAATTAAGTAAATACAAACAGCCGTGGTGCCTGATTGCATTTAAAAATGAATGCACACAATGATAAACCCACCAAACCTCCCCCCCCCCACACAAATATCTACCAATCGACTCAATGAAAAGAGGCACTAAATATAGTAAAGCCTTCATTACTTTGTCCAGTCCTTCAATATAAAACATTACATGCGGCATTAAATCCGGAAAATCCAGGATCAAGCCCCAAAAAAAACATTCAAAAAACGGATGATCCCGCTCTGGATGAGGTACTAATAACGACTCCCATTCCTCCTCAGGACATCTAGTGGAGCTCTCGAGGCCGTCTCTCTCCCTCTCTCTCTCCCTCTTCTTCCACTCAGGCTGGCACAATGAGTCCCACAGAAAATCTGTTTCAGACCCCAGCTTTCATTCCTTTATGGGTTTTCCAGCTGCCAGCCATTGATAACAAAAGCCATTGGCTGTTGAAGAGCACTCTTGCTTGCCGCAGCCAATGGCTGTCATCCACTGCGTTATCGAATTACCATAAGAAAGGGTGTTTATCTGCAAGACTTTCTTCACTGCACAAATACCTCTTTACCTGTCATCCCCTTCATGTGAAGGAGCCCTCGAGGTCCTGCCTTATTTAATAATGACATTCCCCCATCGTTGTACCTTATTTGATCTCGACAGTTTTGTCAGTTTCGACAGGCGCAAGATTCGCAAGCGCTCGTGGCGTCGCCGTGGTGGTTTCATTATGAGCACATCAAATGTGCCTAAGATGTCCCACCTCTGTGGATGTTTACGAGCTATTTTTAGTGCTGCACGACAGGAATCCAGACCAGACGACATGGTTGCTTGTGCACAAATGCGGGCGCTTCATCGCGCAAAATAACGGCCGTTAGTGTGAGGGGGGTGGGGGGGGGGGGGGGGGCACGGAGTTCATCAGTTACATCCGAGAAGTTTACCAAGCAGACGGTCGGTATTTAACACACTCGGGCAGAATGAACAGATCGACCGCAGCTCCGCGGGGGAAATGGCATCGCCAACACGGCAAACATTTGACAAAGATGCCAAACCATGATGGGGGGGAGGAGGGGGGACACAGCTATTCTGTGGGTTTTTCTGCCGTCTCTCCCCGTGTGAGGTTTAATTCAATGTTCTTGTTTAAGGCGAAAAACCTAAGGAAAAAAATCCAAGCCATCTGTGACCAATGGTTTTGGTCTCGACAAGGGCCACTGGATGTGGGTACGTGCCAAACATACCGATAGACACACACACACACACACACACACACACACACACACACAGAGACACACACCTGTGCCATTGCAATTATGTGAGAGAAATTTAAAGCAGACGGACTCTCTGGAAAACTGTACACCTTGAATCAATGGTCCTTTGAATAAATGAAAAAAAAGGCACAATGACATAAAAAGCTTTCATCCTAATTATTGGATTTTAAAAGTACATTAATCCAACTGTGTGGATGAGTGAGACGAAACAATAAAAGTGCTCTATTGTTTTCACCGGAACCCCCAAGCTGCATAAAATCAGCCTGTGTGCTTTTATTAACACAGGTTTAATTCTTCACTTCAATCAATAAAACACATGCATCACATTGCAATTGAATTACCCAGAATGCTTTCTGCTGAGGGCTGAGTACTTTTGGACATCATGCATCTCCTGCACCTCGACGCCTCCCCGTCTGTCTCACCAACCCTCCTTTGTGTCACATTCCGACTGTCATCTTTCAAATATGAAAGAATACAGTCGCACCCCTTCATCCTCTCACATGTACCTGCTTCTCTGTCTCACACACACACACACACAGTATATCCTGTGTAACCAATATATATTTCTCATCAAAGTTTGTTTATCCAAACCCAGTGAAACTTTTATCTCCCGTCTCTCAGCATACATCAAGAAACTACCCCGCCGTTCAGCTGCTGCCCTGATGTTGCCCTCCGACTGTATATTGAAGATGGAGGAACTAAAGACTTTTCCTACAGCTCGAGGATACACGGAGCTACGCTGGAATCAACCTCTAAGCTATTTGTGCTCCCCCCCCCCCCAAACATCTGACACTCGAGGGATCAAAGACAAAGCGGACGTCCGGTCCCCCCCAAAGGAACGTGTACAGACGGAGGCGACGGAGCTGCAGCGTCCTGCCAGAGTCGACGCGACGCAGTTGTGGTGGAGGGAGTCGGCTTAAGAGGCTACAGCGAGCCGTCGCCTCGGCTACACGCGCATCTCTCACGGCCAAACTTACTACGAATCCAGGAAATCCTCGTCAAACACGAGGCTTTGTGTGACCTTTGACTCTTTGCTGGCGCTCGACAAAGAGGGATTTACCTGCAGTTGTTTGTGGATAAACGGGATGACACCCATTAACGAATCATCCCTAATAACAATGAGAGGGGCACAGTGGAGATTTTTGGAGAGAGATCGGATACGTCGGGTACACGTGGTGTGCAAGGGAAGTTTTTTTTTTTGTTGGAATTTCAATGACTGCAAAGTCTAATTTGGGACACCAGGCGTCTCAACTCCCAATCCACCCATCATGTGTGAAAGTGTGTGTGTGTGTGTGTGAGGATGAGATTACTGAGAGGAGATGACTAACATGCAGTTCTAAATCTGGATCGGCTCAGATGGGCTTTGTTGTGAATATCTGTGGCACAAAAACGAATCATTAACTCAGTCAAAAGTTTAACTTGTGCCACTCCTCTGGAATAATTAACTAAATAAAAATGATATGCTTACCAGAAAATAAATAATGGGCACAAAAATATTTCTATTTCTCTTTCAAACATTTTAATTGGATCTTTAAAAAAAAAGAAGCAATTTTCAGCTCCTGATGAACAGGTGCTTCTTAAACGATGTTGGAGATTAAAAAAAATGGAAATTGTTTGGCTTGAAGGTTAATTGTTTCCCTAAACATCCTGATATTTACGGCGCCAGCGGGAGAGGAAATCCGCTGGGAAAGGTCAACCGCAAAAAGGAAACGTTACTTTCCCCGTGCTCGAAGCGGAATAATCCTCATTTTGTTCCATTGAACGCCGCATTGTAGATTTGGAACCTTATTAGAGCCCGTAGAGGTAATGCTGACTTCCATTAGACAATATTTGCCATGTTGGAGTTTACCAGTTCAAAACAACATCAAGCTGATTGCTTTGCTTTTCCCACCAGACGTGAAGACTAATTGGACCATTTTTAACGGATGCTTACGCCACAACGAAAAGGTAGTTTAAATATTTTACCAAAACAATACTCGGACTATAATTGTAGCAATTTGACGACTGGACACTAAAAACCCAGATGTGGCTCTTTCATGTATTTATTTTTCAATCAGGAGGAAGTCGGCCCGTCTCATCCGGCCCATCACCTCCTCCCCCTTCATGTGACCTGGATGAAAAACCAAGGAATCAACGCGTGTGTACGGAACAACACTAATGGCCGCTGAAGCCACGACAATCAAGTGTATTGAACCAAGAGGCTCAAATCATCGCTTTCCCTGCAGCACATAACCAACGTTGCGCGGCTCTCCTCCTGTCCGCTGCAATGTGTATCCAATCGTTTCGGTACGTAGTTCTTGTCTCCGCGTGTGTGTGTGTGTGTCTGTGTGTGTGTGTGTGCGTGGTGGACGTCGTGGCAGCGAGGAGGCAAGCCGAGCCAAACAGATGCAGGGACACACGCGGGCGGGACGTGTCCACGGCGTGACCTTTTCAAATTTTGCAGGACAGCGGTTTTTGTCATCTGCAGCGGGCTCCGCTTTTTTTGTCTCACTGGTGCAGAAGACAGCAGCGGATTCGCACTCGGTGAACGGCTGCTTTTGTGCGATTAGCTCGGTCTGAGCTCAGTGCAGGATCACAGACACGAGCATCATCCGTTGCACGCTAAAGCTGTTAGAATAGTGCACACCTGCTAATGATGCCTGCACACACAAGCATAGTTAAGCAACGGCAGCTCATAGTGCCTCTTCTCACGCAGTGGTACAGTGCGTGGAATTCAGGCAATTAGTCCCTAAATCCATATTAGGACACACGAGTTACAGCAGAATCCTCTGCTGTTGTGCATAAAGTAAACAAAGCTGTATATCTGTCAGGCCCACTCTGTATAAACACACACACACACACACACACACACACACACTCTACTATTACCTTCACTGGCACATGCCCGATGCAGAATTGGACAGATTTCATTTGACAAAAGCGCATGTCTTCGGCCCATCAGCGAGACTGATACAGTCCACTAATGACTACCCACAATGCACCGCGCGACGGATGAAGTGAGAACCGCTTTGCATAATCAAAAGGGAAAGACGGCCTCGCGCGGGCCCTTTGTCCCGCTTGTCCGCTTGTCTGTTAAACTATTATTTCACTTCCACTTTCGTCACTCGCGGCGCCGCAGACGTCGGCTGCACAGTCATTAGCTTTGTTCGGCGTCCCCCCGTTTGGGGCTTTTAGAGCGTTTCTAAGTGGGCGGGGGGGGTTTAATCCCAGGAGACAACTCCAAGTGTAGCTGCAGCCTATCGGGCCTGGCGAAGGGGAGGAGCGAGGCCACTTTAGTGGAATTAAAACATCATTTTTAATGCATTACAAGTCATAACATTGTACTTTAAAGAAGATGCTCCGGAAATGTGGTCAGGGAGAAAAAAAAGTTTGCATTTTTCTCTTTCAGGCTGATGCAGGCTGCACAAACAGCCAGGGGGAGGAAGTCCATACGCTGCTCCTCCACTAGTGGTGAATCATTCTAAGAACATCAAGGATGCAAACATCGATAGATGCTGCCAACGTGCAGCTCGATCCATTAGCCGCTCATATACGATTGACCTCAGACACAGGCCCCTTAATCAATGTGACACATTTACCCTTCTCCCCTTAACAGATACATATCTGTTGATGTTATGTGCTAAGGGGGAGGCGGGAGTTGTCCAATCGAGAGAAGGGGGAGAAAACCTCCAGTGTCGTCCATTCAGCGTGTCTGCGTACAAAGAGGAGTGAAAACCATTGTCTTGTGTAGAGAAATGACTCGAAATGATTCTGCACTCACCAGCCCTCAGCCCCCCCGGACCCCTCGCGGCCAAAAACACAATCACTTACCTGAAAGAGTGGAGAGACAGGAAAATCAATGACTACAAACTCAAATATATCACAACTTACCAAGCAGGTGTTCCCTTAGTTTCCCGTGAATTCATCAAGCGGTAATAAAAAGGCTCCGCCTCCGTTAAACAAAACGAGGGCAAAGGATGAATTGAAAAGGTGTTTGTAACCTCGCGTCTGCCTTTGATCGCAATTAAGCCGTCCAACCAGAAAGGGATGTCTCGTTGTTGAAGGTAAAAGGGAAATCCGGTGCATACGCAGGAACAACATAGCGGTAATGTACGCATGTCTACATGTGCAAACGTCCAGCAGGTCCAAGACTGCTTGTGTGCGAGATCTGCCCGGCAACGGCCAAACACCAGCGACACTGGGGGTTCGTTCGCAGAAGGGATCTGATCATTTGAATCCCGAACATTGAGCGGCCAGACGTGATCGATCCACATTAAAGTTTCTCTGTCATTACAATATTCAGTAGTTCAGCTGTCAGCCAGTCGCTGCAGTCTCTGCCTTCAGTGCCACAACAACCGCTGGTCTCATCTTATGTGATTGGCACTTGGCATCTGTATCAGAATCACAAGAGAAAACAAACGTTCCAGTTTCGGTTTCAGTTCAGTTGCACCCCCCCTCCCCCCTGGATACACTTTTAGATAATAAATCATCCCATAACACTGAAGTAAAATCCATATTTCCATTAGTCAGCAGAATGAAAATCTAGCTTTTTTTTTATTGTGGAAAGCGTCGTTCCATTACAGTCCCTCTAACACAATTTGGACACTAAAAGCCGTTAGTGTGCCAATAAACCGCCCGGTCTCTGGAGTTTAGCATTCTATTAAACTAAACAGTAGTCAGGGATTCTCAGTGAGCTTGTTAAATATACATTAACACCGACACCGACACATGCTGCTGTGAGACTAAACAACGAGCAGCGGTTTCTATCTGTGTCTGTGCAGAGTGCGTGTGTGTGTGTGTGTGCGTGTGTGTGTGTGTGCTGCGTGTGGGGCCTCAAAGCCCAGCATGAGGCCTCCGGTGAGTGACTTATCACTGCGTAGCTGATCAATAATTAACCATAAGACGTGCTCTAATGAGGACGATAATACACTACGCACCTAGTAAGATAACACCGCAGTAACAGATGCTCGGACCACTTCTCTTCATTTAGAGCCACCCGTCACCCAATTAGTGTTTGTCACTTGGCTGATTAACATCCTTCTTCACTGCCTGGTTGAGTCTAGCGATTTGCGACTCCCGTCATTCTTCTGCCTTTTGCTGCATCTGGACTCAGAACTATTCCTTTCTGTGTGACACACTCTTGTCCATCCAATTCCTTCTTTTCGCACTGCTTGATGCAACCCGCTGCAACAGCGCTGGCTCCCAACACATCTCCAGATGCTGCATGACACATGCGGTAAGGACCATTTCTGAGACCATCCATCAAATGGGGGGGTTGGGTGGGGGGGACGAGCCCGTTGCCCCGTCCCCGCTACTCGTCGTCTCCTCCGCCTCCTCCCAACCATCCACATCCAGCCGACGGGGTTTAATAGGAGCCATTAATCAGCGGGCGCGTCTGGAAAAAAAAAGAAAAAGGCCGTACTGCAATCCAGCGAGGAGGAGCCGACGCTTAAAGACGTCTACGTCTTCAGCAGTAAGAAAGCGTTTGCATCAACCCATTTCCACGCTGATATCAGGCCGGAAAGCTGTTCTTACATAAAAAGGTTAAAAGAATCATGAATTCTCTGTCTTTGATTAGCTTGCCAAATTCAGGCGTGGATGATGTAAGCCCAGCTACGGCGGTTGACGAATGTTTGGCGGCGGTGACGTTAATGGCGGCTAGCAGAAGGCAGGCGCTGATAGCGGCCTGCGTCTTCTTCGGCCTTCCAACGGCGACTCTCTGAGGGCCCATTAGAAGAACGCGCAAGGAGAGATCACTCATTCAGAGCAACTCCGGCTATAAATATTGGGAGAAGGAGAGAACGCATCAGCCGCGCGCACACACACATCATACAGACCCTCTACACCGGAATACAACACAAGCTCGAGTTCATTTCTAGTGAAAATAACGAAGGCAGGACCTCGGTTTTTTCTGAAGATACCTCAGGCCTTTTCCAGTGCCATCTGCTACACCAATGCCTTCTTACAACGGAGCCGACTGAGGGCCAGTTGGCAACGAATACGAGTGGAGAAAGACTTGAGAGATGACTGGCAAGAGAAAAACGCAGAAACTCAAGCCGGCCGAGTTTCAGCTGACATCAAATCTGTTCTCGTAAAAAAAAGGTAAAGATTTTCTCTTCAAGGGAAATCGAAAAAGAGATGCACTGTTATATTTTCAAAAGATTTATCCTTCCAGGCGCTCTGCGTTTTTCCAGTTTGTCACATCTGCCAATGGTCATATTTTGCCCCTGAAAACCAGCGCAGTTGATTAGCTTCAATGTGTCCTCTTCCACACGAGGCCCAGGCAGGAAAACACAAAGGCCCCAACGGGGACGACGCATCTGCTCCATCATCTCCAGAATTACAAAGTCAAGGCCACGAATAAGCAACAAACAGAGTTGGACAGTCACCATTCAGTGTTAATGGTGGAGCATCCACATGTGCTCCTGTGTCATACATGGACAATAACAATGGAAGACGTCGGTCGAGCCCTCCAGTCCCCAGAGGACGTGCTCATAAAGACAGCCGGTTAGCCTATCAATAATTAAAACAGATGTCATTCCCATTAGCCGTGGGAGTAGACCCGTAAATAGTTAATGTGCTCCTCGTGCCCCCCCCCCTCCCCTCTCTCTTCTCATAGCTCATCTCCTCCTCTCTCCTCTGCTCCTCATGGTTCCTCCTCTAAAAGCCCCCACCCACACACCCCCTCCTCTTCAGAGAGCGGGGAGACAGGGAGCGGGTTCCGGCACACAGACACACACATCATCGTACTGATTAAAATGGTCCCACTGGGGAGGTTGGATAGGACGAGGAAGGAGAGGGAGGGGGGCAACAACCAAGGAGCCCTGCAGGGAACGTAGGCCACAATTTACGAACTGGCCTCACAGGACTGCTTATGGGGAGAGGCGGGCGCTTGTGTCTGCCTGCACTTCATCCGGACACCAATGAAAAGCTGACAGCTCCCAAGTGCACGGATTAATAGAAACAACAGAAACAAGGCTAGTTTTATACGATGGTTTATAGGTGGTTAAAACGAGAGCGTAAATACCGAAAGATCAATAGGTGACACATGAAGAAAAGAAAAGAAAAGACTCCCATCCCGTCCTTGCTGAAAGGGAACAATAGAAGAGCCCAAAAGCATGACGGGTGGTTTGAGTAGAGGAGCTGATGAGGTTCGGTCGTCATGTCTGATGAATAACATACAAGCAGGATGTAGAGTGGGAGGCTGAAATTGAAACAGCCGCGTACTGATGTCGCCCCATCAGTCACCAGACGCCCCCTCATTAATCCACACTGTCCTCGACCCCATCCACCCCCCCCCCGTCAAAAAGAAGGAAAAGAATCTGCAGCGCCATCGGAGAGAGAGCCAGTGTCCATCCATCTCCTTGATGACACGGGGGCCTAATGTGCTGGTTCTACACGAGCCACACAGACAGGCCTCAGGCAGCAGCGAGCGAGGAGGAGCAGGAGGAGGAGGAGGAGGCCAGAGTGATCCAAGGAGAACACGGCGGAGACCCGGACCACGAGAGAAAATGAGATTACCGCCACCAGCAACATGCACAGATTGCTCCGAGAGCTTTATTACAAATCTCATCAAAGACACTATATCTTCGAGCAAGATCAGAAAGAGGGAACCCAGACAGTTTTAAGGAATCATAATGGATTCACGTCAAGGCTCGGCATGCTGCAGGCTGTTAAAGCTGCGCAGAGGCACGAATTTGTGTGAGAAGAAAAAAAATTGTCTGACCTACATGACCAACAGCGAGAGCAGGCCGCACCATGCCGTTAACCAACCGAGTGCCACGCGGCTCCACATGGGTCTGAGACGAGGTCCCCTGCGTCCTCACATACCTTCCAGTAGCTTTTGTGTAATGTTTGCATACTAAATGGATGAGGATTTCTGCACAGGTCAGACCAGTTAAAATTTGCAGAGAAGACAAATCAGAAATCGGGAATCAGGAAACATTTATTGCCAAAATATGTCAGACATGCAAGGAATTTGACTTGGCGGTTGGTGCGTGACAGTAGACAGTGTAACAATAGACAACAAGACAGCAGTGCGCAAGTAATAAAATAAAATGCTAATGCTATGGGTTAGTAGAAGGGCTAGGGTTAGTTTAAAATAAGAGAATAAAGTTAAAGTTAAAAATATTTTAAAAGTAAAAAAAATAAAAAAATAAAGTGCACTAGCGAACAAGTGACAAAAGTGACGAGTGAAAAATGACAGTAAAGTGACGTGTGCAGAAATAATCCCACAACAAGTCTCACTCAACATGTGACACGTGTGACACTGAAAGTATTTCACTCCGCTGTTATTAAGAGTTTGGTTTCAAAGCATCAGCATCGCGTACGAGGCCGGCTTGTTCGGTGCCACGGCTCTTTGGCTTTTGCCACCAGAAGCCGTGTTCCAATCTCTGGAGCCGAAGCTTCTTTTTTTTTTGAGGGGAGCCGGCACCTCTTGAAACAACACTGAGGTCATTCATCATCTCTCTGAAGGGAGTGTTCAGTGCACCGGTCTGTCTGTCAGCAGCCCTCTGCTTGCCTCCGTGCATTCCCCGCTCAGCGCTCCACAGATTCCCCTCTCGGCGTACGGCTACACTCATTACCTCACCAAGGAGCTGTGAGATATTAGCGTGGCAATAACCGGCATCCCCTCGGTTCTACTAAGCAGTAAAATAATAAAGGTATACGTGTCGGGTCGCGTGGTTGGTCGCTTGATAAGCGTTCTTGTAGTCAACTTGGGAGATTGTAATCATTTTTTTTTTATAATTTAAAATATTGCAATATAGAAACTGATGTGGGGCAACTTTGTATTCAGTTAAATACCAACAGGGATGGGTTTGCGTTTACAGCACGCTGATGTTCTATTAAGATGGAAAGGAAAATATACCAAGATAGAAGAAAATACTTCAAAGCAACAGCATATAGGCCACAGTAGGATTGCTGATGTGTGTTTTTCCCCCAGATATCTCTCTGCAGGGCAAAAACTACAGAGAACGGAGCAGTAGGTCTTATGGTCGGCCGTCTCCGGGGCAATGGATCGGTCTTACTAAAACTGAAAGGGTTTGGGGGGGAAGGAGCACCAACATTCTACTTACAGAGTATCAACGATTTGCTAACTCAGCATCCTACCCTAATTAGGAGCCCAATAGGGTCCGTATCCAATCTCACACACACACACACACACACACACACACACACACACACACACACACACACACACACACACACACACTTTGGCTTAGTGTCAGGAGCTACGGAGGGCTGCTTAGGAGAGAGAGGAGAGCAGAAGACACATTTCATGCCAGAAAGGCTTTAAGCTCAGCACGGCGCTCGTGTCCGTTTGACTGACGCGGACGGTGAAATGTCATGATGACGTCATGATGATGAACTTTATCCAGACTGAAGTAAAGAAAGCCTCATTCGTTGTGAAAAAAACAGCAGACCCAGAGCTGAGGGGTCATGTCCTCCATGTGATGACTCCATTATATGATATTTGTAAGCGTGGTGGAAGTTGGTGTTGACTCACTTATCTCTAGAATCCAATCAGGGTTGAACAATGTAGAAGAATCGTAATCTGATAACAGATATTGGCTCGCGTTGCAAAGGTTGAGCCCACTATTCATCAAATCCGGTCAAAACACACCCATACAACGCTGAGGAAACAGATTAGGATTTGAGTGTTAGAAGAATTTGGATCATTGACTATATGTAAATTATTTAACGCTTAACTTCAGACCATCTGAAAAGCTGCGTAATGTAGGTGTCACAAAGGACCAAACCAGTAGGGTGCAGTGTGGAGATTCCACTGGTAACTTTGGTGCAAACATGAAGTCATTTGAACATTTCAACAAGGCTTTAACATTTAAGTGTTCGGTCCGAACAACCACTGCACTGGTAAACATCAGTAGCGTCAGAAGCGGCGTCTCCCCTCGCCAAGGCAAGCGCCTGGCGTACGCCGTCACGTGGAGAAGGCGGCAGACCTCCCGTCGGCGCCGCAGCTGCACACCGGCAATCGGATCAATGACAGCTTTTGCATTCAAACGGTGGAATTAAGGGTCGGACGCAGAAGCTGCGCTCGCCTCCTCGTCTCGTCCTTCACGTTCTCGTTCCCTCGCCTGACAGCGGCAGGCAGATTACCCGACTTGATTCGGGCCTCGGCTCCTTTTCCAAAGCCCTTGTCAGAGCGATGAGAGCTTTACGTTGTCGAGGTGACGGCGAGCCCCGGGGGGGTTATCGCATGAGGGCACTCCGAGCCCGGGAGGAGGCGCGAATGGGACTTTTATAGGTAAAGACTCGCTCCCCTGCGCTCTGATTAACACACAAACGGTGGCAGACGGGTGCACGCGCGCCGGCGGACGTGTAACCACGCTGCAGAGGAGAATCCCTGCAAAAGTTGGACTTAACGGCATCACGCGTCCCTGTGAAAAGTTGTTTCATTCTTCCGAGATGAGCTTAAGTTAACAGGGCCATTCAAACGCTTGCGCCATCAAAATCCCCAGTGGGCCTTTTCAAATACTGTATCAGGGAGGATATAGCGGGAGGCTAATCCAACGGGATGCACCCAACAATGAAAATACCTCGCTGGCAGTGCGTGGCGCACTGGCCCTTTTTGATTGTGCGTACACTAATCTATGCCACAGCAGAAAGTGCTGCGTTTATATCCAACACTCTTCCTCTGTGGCTCAGCGGCCCTTTGTGTGGGCGTTTGAGGTCCGGAGGATCAGCAATATTGTTTTTGTGGGACTCGGAAGGGCTTATAGAGACGTGTGTGCCTACAGGGCTGCGCTGAGTTTAATCTTGTACCAGTAACTGCACAATGGGTGATCATGGACGGATTTGATCACGTAAATCTGAGATCATCACCTTAGTCTTTGAGAACACACACACACGGATTTGCCACACAAGAGTCTAAAAGACCAATCGGTTGCAGAGTAATGGGTAGTTTGAGTCTCTGCTAATCTCTGTAGCTGGCTGTACAGGTTTTGTCCAGCACATTAATATTTGGTTAATAGCAAACTATTGTATCCAGGTTTAAAACACTGCCTCAAAAGGGTCAAGACATTCTGTTCTTTCCAAACCGACTGGTCAGGAAACGCGAGGGATGGGACTCACTGATAAACTTCTTTAGTTACAAATGAGTCATGCACTTTCCACGAAAATAGGGGTTGTATCTCACTAAAATTTGCATTTTGGCAAACTCACAAGACCTCTCTCCTCCACACAGGGGTGTGAATGTTGCAGCCCTAAAGCCAGAACCTCCCATGAGACATAACCTATAATTCAGTCTGAGTCACTGTCACGGTGCACGGAATGGAGTCCGTACAAGAAGGTGGAACACAGAAGCGAATCAGTGTTTGCCTTGTTAAATAGGCTAAATAAGACCTTCGCCGCGCTAGCTTGATAGAAGAATCACAGCCTTGGGTTTCCGCGTTGCTGCAGGTCGGGACTGACATTTGGCACCTCCCATTCATTTCGTGAAAGGTCAGGAATTGTAGCAGGTTTAGTAATGAGTCATGTGCGCAATGCATCAAAGTTCACGCCGATAGGTCAACGGATACGGCTCTCTGTTGCCGCTAACTCATCAACAAATGAAACCACGCGGCACTCCGGCTGGCTATCACACGGCGCCGTTATGTTCTTTGCATTCCTCAGAGGGGGAGATGATCACCGCGCCGTCCGTAACAATGATCAGAGGCAGCGATCCGGTGGAGGTTTTTGACCTACGGGATAGCGGTCAAACATGTAGACTAGTTCATTGAGGCACACGCGGGGGGCTTCTTCCTCCCCTCTGGTATCCAGGCTTTGGTTTGAATCCTTGGCACGGCCTTAACTCACTGACACGCGTTAATCACGCTTTGTCATAACAAACACACTTGGCGGTCAAAGTTTGGAAAGCCCATAAGCGGGCTGACAGGGACACCCGGGAAAGCTGTTTTTTGCGAGCGGGAACCATTTGGGATTCGTGTTCACTCAACTTATGATTTCAGCGCCTGCAGCTTGTGGTGCGACCCGACCCGTGTACCCAGCGGCAGATAGAACCTTTGTGCAGCTTACATTATCACGTCTTAGTCGAGAATGTGTTGAATTCTGCTCCTTTGACATATTGACTGTTTTACATCACAGGATCAACCTATTCTAAAAAGGACCCCGTGAAATAAATGAGTCATATTTCTTAACATTTGCGGCTGTGCATGAAGCCAAACAACCGCCGTGTCCTTCCCCCGAGTACAACTGGAATCATCTTTCACACACGAGGAGAGAAAAACTCGTTCAAACAGCACACAGTTAATCACAATAAAGCTCCTGATACTCCGCTTTGCCGCTGTTGGCCCCCCGTGTCTGTGTTGCTCTACATCCTGCGCTCCAGATAAGAGATAAAGAGCAGTCCAGACTTGTGCCACTGGTACACGCCGATAAGCACTGAGGTCTGCTGGCAGATCGCTGTCCACGCCAGACTTCTGCGACAGATAAGACCTCACATCCTTACAGGACCTGTGGGGTGAGGGTTTTTGTTTTTTTCCCATACTGTATCATCCTGATAAATCGCAGGATGGAATCCTTGTTTCCCGCTGGGATCTAAAAACCACCAATATGTTCTTTACATTAGCACAGCTCAGGATCGTCTGTAGAGACACGAGTGGAAATTAGAAGACGGCCATGTGTTACATGTGTGAAGGCGTCTTCGGACTCTGATTTCTGTCCCCTGTGTATTTCTGATGAGCACTTCAGGGAGCTGCTTCCTGAGATAACAGGCAATCATGAGCACTTGACCAGAGAGCCAACACTTCCCCAAACTACAATCCAGGACTACAGATATATAAATACCTGAGAAAGGGAACCTGAGACAAGACATTCAGGCATCTTCCACAAAAAAAATCTAAATCTGGGTACGGTGGAAAATTTAATGTCAACAGCCGACAACACACTCTGAAAATGCTAAATATCCTATTTATGGGTGTTTAATCAAACTCATGTGATTGAAATAAATACAGCAGGTATTGAGCCAATCTGCAGCAAACTAAAATCCATCTCCCAGCAGCAGCAGCAGCAGCAGCTGCTGCCTGGTGGTAAACCAATACACACAGAAATAATTGGCTGAATCTCATTGGAAGAGCTAAATTGGCTCATTCAGACTTAATGATAGGCCATCAGCCGAGGTGTGCTACCGTATCACAGACAGACACCCGTCTAAGTGATTGAAGGAAGCAAGCCGGGAAGGTGAACATGGTAAATATTTGGACCACGGAGCGCGTACGGTGCAGGGCTACACAACAGACGGTCAATGGAGCCATTAAGGAGCCAATCCGAGGTAACACCGCATCAAATAATTACACTTCTATTCAAATGTTTGCAGTGCAATGGGAAACCTCCCTGACGGGTAACAATTCTCAGCTTATTACGGACAATTTACAGACATCTGGATGGCGATGCATGAAAACACACCTAATGCTCTCTGATTACTCGCTGTGATTTTCTGCATTCTTACCTGCTCTGTGGTTAGACTTTTTTCATACCCAATTGTTGGGGAGGGACTGTTTATTTTCATCAACTGAAGGCGGTGCGATCTAAAGCGGCCGCGTGTTCCAGCTCCCACTTCAGAGCGGACGATACAGGGCAAAGCAGGGGATTGAACCACAGTGGTGAGCTGACTGGCGGCCGGCAGGATACGCTCACTCCCTCCACCGCCGTCGCCCTGCGTCTTTCCCCTCTGTGCCTCTGCATCTGTTGCGCTCTCACAGGCAGATGTTCCTATGAGGAGAGGCAGCAGGCAGATAGACACCACCTTTTGCCCCCCCTTACAAGATTAGCTCTCTATCGGACAGCAACAATAACCCCCGCCCTCTCGCCCCCCCCCCCCCCCCCCCCCCCGCCCGCCCTCTCCAAGCATCGCCACCTCTCCCCGCAGCAGTCCTTTGTATGAGCTTCATTGACCCTCATCGGCAAACAATAAGGACGCATGAGAAGGGCTGGAGGACCCGACGCTCGCTCGTAAGACCCCGTAAGGCCCCTTGACTGTTAAGCAGAGATGATGGAGAATATAAAAGACAGTTTGCGGGTCAGTTATTTGCCCCCCCTTTTTTTTTTTTTTTAGAAAGATGCCCTGATGAATACCCATTTGAATTGTAATGCTGCACTATTAGCCAATTTTGAGTGAAGGCTGAACAAGCTGCAAAGCACCTCGGGACTCTTGCCAGGTTGCTGCGAAGCGGCGAACATTGCATATTTTACTCTGGTTGATTCTGCTGGCAGAGGCCTGGAACGGGGCCATATCCCACTTCTGTTAGGGAGAATAATGATGAATATCTGAGCTGCCATTAATCTCCGTCAGGTATATGCGAAGCAGGCTGTGTGTGTGTGTGTGTGTGTGTGTGTGTGCCACATTCTCCCTGGAGCCAGGTGGTGACCAGACAGCACAAGGTCAGGAGGGAAGGTCGGGGGCCCCTCGTCAGGGACACAGCGACAATGGGCCTCGCATGCATACGGTCACGTAAAACTATTAGTGGTATGTTATCATCATTTTAGCCTAACATGTCATCGCTGGGTGGTTGCAGGTTATGATTTGAAAAGGTTTATAATTTGAAAACTGTCTTTCAACATTCCCTCTCAGTGAAGCACAAGCAAAAGGTTTTCACACGGAGAAAAAAATGCTAATAATTCAGAAACCTCAAAGACGAAAGGGACGCGAAAATGACTAATAGGGTTGAATTGTGTTTCTTCACATTTGACAGTTGCTATTGCACTGCGGCAAGACAGCGCAGACGGCCTGCAGCGCTCCTCTTCTGCTACAAATAATTGAGATTTTGGCAAGTGTTTCAAGATGGGGGAGAAAAGAAAAAAAACAGCATCTCCACATTTCTCCTGTGTGCTCCAGCAATCTGAGCTGGCAGAGACTGATCTTGGAAAAAAAACTCGTTGCAGCGTAAAATGGGACGACGGATGTCTTGTACAGGACATTTTTATTGATGGCGGCGAGGGGACTGAGGCGAAGAAAGAAAAAAAGGTCCCCGCTAAGTGCCAACGCTGAACATGTGGCCCCTGTATTGATTGCGAAATCGCAGTCGGACGCCTCGTGTATTGGGTGTCATCGTGAAAAGCCTCAGTTCTCCATCTGTCTGGTGCAAACCTTCCGGCGGAGGACAGAACACACACACGTGCGCGTTGACAAAGACTCTTGCTTTGCTCGGGTCTCGGGTCCGCCGTGCTTATTTTTGAGGGGAACTCGGCGATACGCCTCCTTCTGCAGCCACTCGTCCGTCGAGGATTTCAAAAGATTTGCCATTCTCTTTGTTAACAACGCCGGCTCTTGCACAGCTCCCTGCAGCTGAGCTGTAATCCCAAAATGAACTCCACTTCACCTCCAACGCCGCCAGCGGGAAGAAAGTAACGCAAAAAAAAAAAGGGGAAAGGCAAAAGGAAAAGTATGCCAACCGCCCACTCGGCCTACTAACCGGAGGATTTCTGCAGAGAAGGACGTCTGCTGGGATTGGAGGAAGCGCACACGTGGGGGGGGGGGGGGGGGACGGTAACCCTGTGCAAGATACGTTACTAACGGCAACAACATGTGCAGGAGCATTGCTAATGCATCGGATACTGTGGCAGTTTTGAGGACAATATAATATTGTTTCTTTAAACCGAGAGGGCAGCGGTTTCATTGCTGCCGATGTAGTGGAACTTTCTAATCCCATAAAGAGTTGTTAGGCCGGCTGTCATAAAAGTCTCCGGGACAGCAGCACTGCTATAAACTGTATTGGATAATGTTATCAATGTTACAGTCATGTGGGTGGGAGTGCAGACAGCAGACGTCTTCGCTCCCTTGTAACGCACGAGGTTGGGTCACGACTCGTTTTACTCCTGGTGGAATTCCTAAAGCCTAAATTCCAAAGAAAGCATAATAAAAAGGATACCGCACACTTAAGCAGAGTGTGCTGAAAAGTGGCTTTTGTTCCGAAAAACGGTTAAGCGTGACCCCTATTGAGAAATAAAAACAAAGTCTATTGAAACAGCAGGACCGAGACATTTTTCTTTAAAAAACACGGACAATCGAGGGAGGACGAATTGGAATAGAAGCATGAGATCCAAACTAAGTTTGATCATTGTTATTTGGATTAAATCACAAGTTGATCTCTTGTCTAGTATGAAATCTGGCTAAATCCTTTCCTGTGAACTACAGCTACATCAGCTTCATCAGAGAGCCTCTTCAGAGGAGCTGAGCTCCAAACAACTTAGCTCCTACTCTGATCTTTGATGAACACCAAGCTCTTCTTGATCGCCGTGTATTTTTGAGAATGACAACACAATAAGACTAAAACTAGTTATCAACCGTCCTAAAGAAAATGTGCTTTTTGTCTAAATGGAGGCTGAGCCCATTGTGTTGTTCGTAGCCACCGCCAAGAGGGGCATTTTACCTTCATACACTCAATTAAACACAAATACGCTCTTAAGTATAATCCAAGTCCTTATCTCATAAGTGATTTAGAGGAGGCAAGGTCACGTACCGCTATTTTCCTTCTCCTGGTTTTATTTTGATTAGATACATTTGATTAGATAAAGGTCCACACGGGAGGACGCCACCAAGTCATAAACACACAGCTGTTCTTATATAACCTGCATCTGGGGAAAAGCAGGAACAATCTAATTGGGCTTTTCCTGTAATGCTTACAACCTTCCTCAATGGTATCAAGGCAGTGGTGTCATCTTTCTAACGTAGCGGTGAGTGAATATGGTCTCGTTCATCTGCAAAAAGCAATCGGACATTTCCTCCTCTGCACCAGACGACATCTTAAGGAACAACCTGGACCGGCTGCAGGCGAATGCCGTGACTCATACGGATCGCTTTGAAGCTGCCCACATCGTGAGATGCACCCGCCTCGTCCCGAAAGGTCTCGAGAGGGATTTTGTTCCGAACGAAAGCAGGCGTCCGCCAGGTGTTGATCTGTTTTCTGAAGGCCCGGCCTCGTGTCGGTGTCGGGAGGGCGTCGGTAGAGGGAACTGCACTAGAGACAGGAGGTGTGAGGTTGAACTGATGGGTGTGAGGAATTTGTCTCACACCCTTCAGAAAGGAGAAAAAGGAAGAGTGATGAGGGAAAGCAGCGCAATAAGGCCACGAATAAAGGTTTAGAATATATATATATATATATATATATATATATATATATTATAAATATATGAGGGTGACAGAGGATGTCGCTATTCAACACAAATTTAATTAAATATAATACGACTTGGGGAATTTTAAATGAAAATTCACACTCATACTTAAAAATGAGAAAAACAAGACAAAGAAAGAAAGAAATGAGTCCAATGATGTGAGCACGGTGATATGGTACAGCTTCTGAGCACAGCCAGTGGAGGAGGGTTTGAAGGCAGAAGATTAGTGGCTCGTTAATGGATACCTATGGCCTCGTCTTTCAAGGACGGATCCCTCTTTTTTTTTTGCAATTTATGCGCAAGTGATTAAAGTGCACCTATTACTGCCTCCCTTAATTGTACCATTTACCAATAATCTAAACATTAACATAATTATTTCAACACAAGCAGCTATTTAATTAAATGGGAGCAGGATTCAAATTAAAGCTATGCTGTTTCAGCCCATATTCAGCCCCACACACCCCCACACACACACACACACGCAAACACACACACACACACACGCACACACAGCCTGATCCGTTACAAGCCCCGCGTACGCACTGCCGAGGAACCCGATCGATTGGGATCACCGTGTTAGCATTGCAGATGGCCATCACGTGAAAGGCATCAACGGGGGAATCAATCAAGGCGCCGGCGTTCGAGTTTCGGAGATTCCGCCGGGATGAATCCGCTCAACTCTGACGGGCTGGGGTTTGGCACTCCGGAGATTTGCTTGTCACAATATTGATTTAGAAATAATTACCGGGGCTGCTTAGCGATTCCGCACACATTTGCGGGTTGTCTTGCCTCCGTCTCCTTCCTGCGCGGCGGCCCGGCCCTCATATCGCCTCTGATTGGATGTAGCAAACAATCTCAGGAGAACTGCCCTTTTTGAAATACAGCTGCAGTCGTCGCCCCCCCTCGAAAAACCACTACAAGCTACTGAGTAATTACCATCAAAGCTGGTGGGTTAGCATTCAAAGCTTGACTGACGGCTATAAACCCCTCTGTATATCACCGTCTATATTCACGTACGAATCGTTGAGGCATTCTATCAAGCGAACTAATAAGTGATTACCGGTAATGTACTTTCCCCCCGTCAGTCAGCTGCAGTGACTCAATAAGAAGAAATTCAGCTTTTTGTCGTACTGCCGGTTGCTAGGATGCAACCTGAGACTGTCCAATTACAGCCAGCCTAACCGCCGGGCAACGCCGCCACTCGCAAATGATCTCCAGAGGTGAGTGGGCCCGTGCTTCAAATCCCTTTCAGTTCACTGTGTCACCTTGCACCGGGCAAACACTTTTACTGATACTAAGCACGGACTTGGAGAGGGGCGGCACGTGCAAAAAGAAAAGAGCACGTAGGATGCATTTCTATCAGCGTTGTTCGTGTGGTTTCGGGCCCATCTGCTCTGCGGGTGGAATATGATGGAGGATGTGTGCGGCCTAACTGCTCCGCGGGGCTAAACGATGGGGAGACATGCTGACTTTAAGAGCTCCAATGGCACTAGATCATACAAACCGTCGCTGCTGCCCTGCTGTAATGGACTAATTAGGGCTCGGTGCAATACAGCGGACAGCGGCTGAGCACGTTCTCCCCGTTGCAGCCTCCCAATCCGTTTCTCACGCTTTCTGCCGGGCCGGTGCCTGAATTAGAGATGTAATCCCCTCCAAGCGTACGTACTGCACGGGAGCTCAGTGAAAGATGCATTTCTGGCTTAATAAACAGAACGTGCAGCCCGGATAACAACATCTACTACCCATAATGGGATAGAACGTAATGAAAAGTATAATCATTTTTTCCCCCCCTTCTGACTGGATCTGAAACCAAATGCTCATAATTCTATTTAAATCTACTGCAGCCCTTTTTAAACTAATCTTGGACATTGTGTTTCGTTTTTTCAAACTTTCAGGCAAAAAAAAATGTGTAATCAGTTTCTACAGCGGCTTGAGTTATTCACATCTGCAACATGTATACGTATGCAGCATCAGAATACAAATAATATCAGTAATTATCCAACATAACAGTCGGGGTCTTAGTCAACTCAATGACAATGTTTCCTTCACCCTGAAGGATTTTAGGTTCTTCACATAATAACCTTCACTGAAGCTGTTGCTATCTATAATTACACCATATTTACCATAACGACCCTATTAAAACCTCTGTGTGAGACCAATAGTTTAGTTATTCACCATCTGCCAACTCGTCTGGCACGTGAGAGCGTAACATCATCACCGATCACACGTTTCCCGGAATCGGCTTCCAGGAGCCGCTCGCCCCACGACGAGGGCTATTTACCGTATCCGGCTGACAGGCGTCACGATGGAGCATCGCCTCCGCTGCCCCCGGCGACCCGACTCGTGCCAACGCGCACTGTCGCTGGACCACCAAGCTCGAGACAGCTAAGGGCTAGTTAGCTTAGCTCGTCTATATTTTATCAAATTTCAACGCGGCGTTGCAAAGCCGGGCAGACGGGTGAGACGTACCCAGGATGAACTAGTGACGCAGGAACTACCAGCGACCTGCGATCACACGAGGCCGCAAGTACAGACTCAATCGATCCAACCGGAGTGGGCGATGAACAAAAAACAAAGAGCTCGTGGCGTAAATAGTGGGACGACCCAGAAAACCAGCACCATGTCCTTGGGCTGACCCGTCACCCTCAGGGCTCGATCACCGGGTATGGAAAATCCTTTTAGCACGTCAGGGCCTTTTTGTAACCAAGGGTGACTGAAATGAACCACGGGGCAAATGACAACGGATAACTGAAAGTTACCGTCAAATGTAATAATTTATTTGCAAAGCGGTATTTTATAGTTCAACCAGTAGTTACAATAGTAACAGTAGTGGCAGCATGAGTAAGCGTCATGTGATGGAAGAATGGGTCAAACTCGGGACTTGAGGAAACCGGAGATCAGGTCTACTGAGGAGCCTATTTTTACACTTTGCTTGGATACGTTTCTGAAAAATATTCAGAGGCCGCAGTAGGCGGCACATACACCTACAGCATCGTGCATATCGCCGGGTCGTGTGTGAATCATATTGATCTCACACACCTGGGGGATGATACAACCCAGCTTGATAAAATTCTGATCAATCCACAAATTGCTTCATATTTTCAGCCCTAAATTGAACCGAGGCAAGAACTTCACGGCCTGTTAGAGTTGTCTGGATAATCAGTAAAGGCTGCAGAAAAACAGACTTCTGAGACTTAATCTGGCTACGCAATGAGAATGGCATTTTGTTTGTTTTTTAATTATTGATACACGAATAATTATTCAAAAGATTATCGTTCTTGGAATCAGCAAATCACTAAGCCCTCAAATTATTATGGATAGTGTTTCATCAAAAAAGCTTTTAGCAAAGTATTTAAAGTAGAATGAAGTTTATGTGCTTTACATAACAGAAAGAAGCCTGAATCCCCATTATTCTTTCATGCTATGCAAATTAAGCAATTCACCTTCACCAAAAGCAATCGGTTGAATTTAAATCAAATTCAATGCATTTATTTTCATGCAGCGCTACGAAAAAGAAAAATCAAATGGCCGTTTTGACACAAAGTGCATTTGGTCCTTTGTTAGGGCAGCTTGATCTGCATCATGTCACTCGCTCGTCATGTAAATAAAGAAATGCAGAGGTGCCGTCATGTGAATTTAGCCTTCGGAACCTCCAGTTTTGTGGGAAAGGGAGCAGACAGGAAGCCGACGCGGAGCTGGAGTTCAGCAGGGCATTCGCACTGCTCCGTTGTCACATTGTGACTTATTTAATCCCAGCAGGGTTTTTAATTACCGATGATTAAAACCCCCCTTTGCCATTCCTTTTTAGTAGAAGCAGGAGCTGCCTTGATACTGAGAAGAAGCCAATAGTAATGCAGTTTTCAAACTGCTTGTTATTTAACAAAAAACACTGGGTGTTGCCAGCAGTGGTTTAAAGGCCGGAGTCTGCGAAATTAAAAAAAGTGCAGTTTGACAACATGCATTGTTTGCAAGTGAAGAATGATTATGGCATTATTACAGCAGGACCACTGAAGGGGCATTCATGCAAAACGGGTGTCCGTGGGTTAGTTCTGCTCTCTCAGCAAACCTGATGAATGGAGACAGGCTAACAGCTACGACTGTAAATGAGTCTGTCCAGCAGTGTGACATAAATTACCACCCTGAGGAACACACACACACACACACACACACACACACACACACACAATAAGGGCACGCGAGTAGAAGAAGGCTGAAGAAGAAAATCAGTTGGATAGACCTTGTTATAAACCCTACCTTAGGTTACCAAAGACAACCCTCTTCTCTTTTCAACGTGTGTGAGACGGACACCGACAGGTGAAATCAGACAAGCGCGCCGTCCCCTGTGGCCTCCGTCCGTCTCTGGGAGTGTTTGACACCTCCATGTCACCTCCATGTCACCTGCTCCCGCGTGGACGCTGGCGTCCATGCATGCAGTTGCAATAATGCGAGCTACAGTGGATCCCTGCTGTGCGACTACACAGTAAGAATTTGTCAGATTACAGATAGTCATTATGTATCCGAAGGTGGGAAAGCCGGAGTGAGATGGTGCTGGAAAAAAAAAAAAAAGAAAAAAGAAAAGCTGCTGCCAAATAATGCGCCGCCATGTAAACACTAATTCAAAGCCACAATTGTCGTTTCCACGAGTCGGTTGATTTGAGCACGATTCGGTGCGACGCTCAAGGATGTTCGATTTGGGAAAACAGAAGGCGATCAAAGGGAAAACAAATAGAAAACACGCGAGTCTCGCGTCTGCCATCTCGCTCTCTCTCTCTCTCTATCGGTCTCTGTTTTTTTGGGGGGGGTCTCGCCCTCCCAGCACGAGCACGCCAGCCAGTCGATCTTGAGCTTCCTTTCCACAGACAGAGGCGCAGACAGCGTCTGCCCATCAAGGGCCTCACGTACCCGTCGAGTAGGAAACAACAAAATAATGTGCAATTAACACTCGTGTGAGTCCACACACCGCGCAAACAGTGCAGACAATGAAGGCCCTCCGAAGGCCAATATTGAGCAGCAGACAAAAGCCTTTCTGATAACGTGTCGTGTGAAAGACACATCTGCAACCTCTTCAATGACAACTGTTGCCATGGCAAAGCTGAGGCGCTTGAATCAGGGGGGGGGGTTCAGTTCGTGCTTCCCTCTCTCCCTCCTGATGGGACACTGTTCACTCTTCAGAGTATTTCTGCCAACTCCGGCAAAATAGAGATTTTGCTTGGTGAAGTGTCATTAGCAAAAGACTTTTTTGTGACTATTTTGGCAATACTCAATACAGGATGGGAGGATTCCAATGTGTTGTAAGGAATGCTGTAGAATTTAGAGCAAAAATAAAGCCTTTTTTTTTCGCCCTTTTTAACTTTTTGGCGAGCTTGCTTCAGCTAAGGAGCTTATTCCGTCTATCGTGCCACAATGTAATCTAGTTATGGCTGCACTCATACATGCATGTAAAGGCGGACAGGGTGGATTAATCACAATGTTTCTATACAATTTGCCAGCTTGCAGGATTGCAGTGATCTAATCCAGTAACCTGTTTAAGTGCTTTTCGTTTACTACACGGTTGAATTTGCCAAAAAAAGATTGAAGATTGAAAAGAGAAGGAAGCATTTTTCCCCCCATAGACTCGGGATCTTTCGTTGGTCATTTCCACATTCTCATCCCCCAAGTAAGGAAAATAAAAGTTAGCAGACAAACTCCTGACGTCGGGCCTCAGCAGTCCGACGAACACGGAACAAACCCAGCATTCATACAAAAAAAATGTGCCGCGGTCAGCGAGCGCTCCTTAAAAACAAACATCGCCGTCGGGCGAAACTCTGTAACTCGAGTACCTCCGGTCAGCTGAAAAAATAGCCACTTGACACAGATTCCCCACCCCACCCCCCCCCCCCCAAAGCGCCGGAGGGCCAGACTGCCACAGCAAAAGCACATGATAAGCATCCTTTCCCATTTGTTTACAAAACAGTGTCAGACGGCGGCGGGGGGCGGCGGGGGGGTGGATGGCTGGCGAATGAGGTCACAAGTGGATTTCGGCAGCGCTATGTAAATGACCTTTCCTATAGTATTTCAATGAGCACTAATCTGCCTGTTTGACCTAGTCTCATCTGCCCCCCCCCCCCTCCCCCATTAACAAAGAGCCTCTGTCAGCGAGTTCCCCTCTGCTGAGAGACAGAGAGGGGAGTGGGAGAGCAGACACACACACACACACACACACACACACACAATATAAGGCTGCTTTGCCAGAAAATGGGAGATCAGCTTGGTTTTCTCTTTAGCTGCACGGAAATAAAAAATAACAACAAAGAGGCAACTCTCTGAAAGAAATAAACGGATTAATTAAATAAAAAGACAAACTCCTGTGCTAGAAGAGACTACACTGCTCAAATAAGAAGTCCAGAGTGTTAAACACTAATCTTGTGAAACCATTTCATCAAGTTTAGTGTGTTAAACTCTTACGTTGTGTGTGTGTGTGTGTGTGTGTGTGTGTGTGTCGCTCATGGTTTATACGGTTGGGTATTACAGCCCATATTCCATTTGACGGCTCAACCCTGGGCGTCTTATCAGAGGAGGGAAGAGATGGGGGGGTATATCAGGCTTACCCCCCACGATAGAGGCCATTTGAGGGGAGACGCACTGGTTTTGCTGGTGTAACTGGCTGACTCGAGCCAGAAGAGGAGACGAGGAGGAGTACGGGTCACTGAGGAACATGGAAACATGAACGGAACGTTTCCCCAACGCAGCTTGCACCCGAGAGAAAAATAGGATCAAGCGTTCAGGGGAACTAAACATGGACAATTTTCTGTCTAAAATATTTCGGCTTGTACTGAGGGGGTCCAAAGACTTGCACTGCTTCAAGTTGAGGGGACTAAGCATGCTTGAGACCCCCCCCCCCCCCCTCTCTTCCTCATGACATGGCACAAGCCACGCATCCCCCTTTCCCCGTGGCCTTTCCCGCCCCAGAGGAACGCTTCTACTCGACCTCTGACCTTCGGTAGGAAGATACGTGACGCGCGGCTAGGAGCATGTGAGCAGCTGAGGGCCCGAGGGCCCGAGGGCCCGAGGGCGGGCCAGGATTGGCTGCGGGCCCGGATACTCCTGCAGGCCATGCCTGGAGAAATACCCTTTTGGATTGAATGACCGTGGGTCCTCATCTCCAGTGATGCATTCCTCCCAGGGCTCGCTATTTAGCCGAAAGGCGTTTGCTGCTTATACAACATACTCCACACACCCTCGCAATACCTCGGTGACCCATTTCTTCAGCTTTGGCTTTCAAATCCCGAGGTGTGACACGCGATACGGGAGGCAGTTGGAGAAACTGCAGCACCGGGTTTAAAATGACCCACCTGTCAATAAATGACAGGCAGAAAGCCCTAACCGGGCGGCAGGACTGATCCCAGCCACTATGATTACAGGCGCCCCCCCCCCCCCATCCCTGGGCTTATTGTGCACAGGATCACAGGCGAGCACACCACCCAAAAAACCGCAGCGGTGCTCCTACATGTTGCCTTGGTAACGTACCACGGAGATAAAAAAGAAAAGAAAAAAACACACTTGCAGTGCTGGGAAAATAGTTAGGACTTGATATCCAATAATGAGCTGGTTATGAATGGGGTTCAGTGGGGGGGCTTCACTCGGGGCTGTGGGGACTGTAAATAACCAGGCTTCATGCTCCATTTCAACACGGGGGAGAAAACCCAAAAGGAGAAGTTGGCACGGGGGGGGGGGGGGGGGGGGGGTTAATGTGGAGGCTTAACAGCATCATAATATTGTCGGTGTTTACACTCTGGGCCGAGTCTAGTTGCAGCGTTAATGTGTTAAACAGGCAGTCGTGCTGGAGGAAGGAGGATTCTGGGATGGCATCCATCAACCTGAGCCCCACACACACACACACACACACACACACACACACACACACACACACACAGACTGAGCTCAGGGCCTTATTTAGAGAAGAAAAAGCTACGACACTTCTGACCGTGCTTTACATCCCAGGGCTGTTTCCATTTCCTGGGTGGGGGGTCGGGGGGGGGGGGGGGAGTAGGGGCACAGTGCTGACTCGATAAGAAGCGTCCTTGGCGAGAGCCCACATGGCCGTTAGTCAGCCACTGGACTCCGGAGGCAAAGGACAGGTTGAGATGCGAGAGCGTGATCCAACACGGAGCGGGATACACATGAAAGTGGACTAAGAAATCTGCCACGTGTTAGTCGGGCAAACACGAAGAGCTGAAAGAAGCATGCGTGCTTCCACTCACTTTGTCATCATCTCATTTTGCAATCATCTCCAAATTCAGTCTGCAAACTCCTGAAGAGAAAACGCTCGTTAGGCAACAATCGTCTCATCAGAGTCTCAGTGTGGAGAAGCTTGCATGGAGATGAATCTGGAGACGGCTGCGGCTTATTGGGACGCTAACTGGCAATGAGAGAAGTGCCGGCTTTCAGCAGTGGCGTGCAGCTGGTGACGAGAGCGCCTTTACAGAGCAGCTACAACTTAAAACACTGCACATACAAATGAACACAAAGTCAGTCACTTTTGTTCATAAAGGAGTCCAATAACATTATTTTAAAAACCCAGAAAAGTCCGTTTGTAATGTAAATCCTTGCATGGGAAACACATTTCTAAAGCATTCATGTGGCTGCTGTTTCATAGCGTTGCGTCTTCAGAGGAGTGTGTGTTCTATGGCTCCGTGCACAGCTCCACTGTAACCCAGAACAAGAGCAGCAGGCAATATGATGCTGGGTTGAGGTTTGGCAGAAGGAAAAACCAGACCCTCATTTTACAACAGCGCATACAGTAGTATTAATATTAGAAATGCGGCTACGGTATTTACTTTTCCATGACAGATCGTGTAAACGGCATCACTCGTGTGACCGAAATAGACGCTCGGTCTCATCCGAGTCTTAACCTCTGAAGACGTAATGCCATTTCATAACAAAGGGCTCCTCAGCCTCTGGAGTGGAGAGGCTCCATCAACATACTGATTAGGGTTACAGTAGAAGCTCGGCGCTAATCAACAATAAGAGCGCACTCTGTTGTGATGGCAGACACCGTGATGGGGCTTTGATTTCTAGACTAACATATTTAAGGGGACGAGATGTCCTACATTTATCCGCTGAATAGGACGGACTGCTTTTGTTCTACTGAATTATGCAGCTGTCGGAGCGAGAGAGGCCGTCGTTTGTCATGGTTCCGCCGTGTTTCAGGAGGAGAGAAGAAAAAAGGAAAAGGTGAGCGTCAGAGTAACGTATTTACTGACATGTCTTCTCTTTGTAACGTCTACAATATCATTTATACACAAAGCCCCGACCATGAAGCTCCCTTCCTGGCAAATTGTAAAATATGAAGACCACTTTACATGACAATTGCTGTAAATCCGGCTGTGGGATTCCTGCATGACAATGAAGACAGTCTCCACACATAATCGCTGCCCTCAACTTCCACCGCTGCATTGTCGTCTTATTTCCCAAAGAAGCCCGAGCAACGCTGCCACCGGTGTCAGGAGAGACCTTTTGTCATCTCTAGGGAAGTATTAGCAAGATAATCTATTTCTCCGCTTCAGCCAGGAGTGATGGAGGATTGAGAGGAGGATTGAGAGCTGCAGGGAATGATGGGAGAAGCACGATGCTGCAGGCCGGAGACAAAGACTCACGTTACAATACAGTTGTCCTGCACACCGCCCCCCGATGCTGAGGCACAAAGGATCCACTTCCTCAGCGCTCAGGCTGTTGTTAGATGAAGGTCGGAGAATGAGTTGGATAAAGGGCCAAACACTAAGTGAAAGTATTCGGGGGTTTATAGTTCTGCAAAGAACTTCACTCAGTCACTACGTCTCAGCAATCTTCCCCACTTGGTTGATGAAATGACTGCAGATCCAATGGTTCTGATATTAATCATTCAGCTTGTAACTGCTCTGGAGTAGGAAATGCCTCACACTTAAGGCTGCAAACAAGCTTGTAAATGCAAACGATTATTATAAATATATTATGAGAATGTCAGGGTGTGATAGCTCTTCGTTTAAAGAAAAAAAGACTGCAGGACGCATTTATATCACCTCCAACTGTGTCTAAAACTACTTTTTACTACTGTTTATCTGCCTGTCTGCCAGCACTCCGGTTCGTTTGCCCCGTGAGTTAACGAGAATGAGGTGAAACTTGGGTGAGGAGGATGTTTGGCGGAGCAGAGAGAAAAATTCCCCATGCGTGACCCCTCCGCTCGGGGGGCCTGGACGGCGAGCTGTCCGTCGGCCAGCTCATTGTTTGGCTTCTGTGTGCGACATCAGCTCTGTGCCGCCGTGGATCCATAGGGGAAGAGGAGACTCACGGCACTTCCTCTGCAACCAAAGGCCGTGACCGCTGCCCGTTAGCTGCAGATTATCGGCCTGCCGTTGCTACGCAGGAAACTTTGGCCTGAGGGGAACACGGCAATATATATTCACAGGTGTCCTTAAAACACTCCTGCGTAGCTCTCTTTCCTGTTAGTCCATGATTTTTCCATGATAGAATATTAAAATGCTCATAATAAGTTTCAATTGTTAATTTGGCAAAAATAAAATATGGATTTAGCCTGTTTAAAAAAAAAAAAAAAAAAAAGCTGGTCACTTGACCGGTTACATAAACCCTGCCTGTCTTTGGGCAAAAGTCAAACCGGGTCAGCTGCAATGAAGAGAAGCTTTCAGATGGCCGTGTTTACCATTGAGCCCAAAGCTTCCTGATGACTTTGTTCACACAGTCGACTCGGGTCAAGACTCCAGTTGACCGTAACATGAACCCGAAAACTAAAACTCTGAGGTTAGAAGAAAAAAGGATTAAGGAAAAGAGACTCTATTTCCAGATGTTCCTTTAGAAAGAAGTGTTAAGGGACATTTAAGTAAACATGGGCTCTGGTTTTATTTGCTGCTATGAAGATCGTGGTTCTGCGCTTCAGATGAAGGAAAACACGTCGCAGAAGTTGACAAAACTATTAAAAAAAAGTGTGGAAACACATTGCTTAGTTTGTCTGGTGCACGTCCACTTCCTAACATCTTCTCCTGTGTGGTTATTTCATGAATAAAAACATTGCTCAGAGTTGAACACGCCAGAGCGGGATAACATTTTACACAAGTTCTCAGTTTATTTTCCTTGCTTAACCGATTGTCTCCAGAGTTCTGTGCGTTTCAGGGTAGGCTGAGAACCGGTGAGCTGAATAATGTCTGGCGGAGGCAACCCAAACAATAACCCTCTCGAGCAGACGTTTCACGGCAGCATCCGCGGGACTCCCCGTGATTTACAACGGGTTTTTTCCCCAGCGGAGTCCCCATCCATCCCTGCGCGAAGCGTCCCGGCGGGCGATTAAACGCCTAATGAATAGAACAATTAACTCCAACGTGTAGAGGGGTCAAAAAGCGGCAATTGCCGCGGTGAACTCCAGACTGTCAGCATGAGCAGGTCTGGATGGGTCCACTAATGACGCCTGTGACTACTTGGCTGCAGCACATCGAGTACTGTCCCCCGGTCAAAGGTCGTAGATCAACAGTTACTAAAAAAAAAGTCACTCGAGATGCCAAACGCGCGCAATCCGCCTTCTTTGCCGTCAGGTCTTAAGTAAGCTTCTGTCAGCAGCAAATTTCCCTGAATTAGCATCACCACAGGAGACACGAGTCCCGCGGTTTTCACTTCACACGCAAACGCTCCGCTTCCCGCGCGGACGGAATCTGCCGCAACGCACACGAATGTTTGCTGAAGGCTTGGAACACTGAATGCCACGAAAACCAACAAAAAGACACACGAGGCGCACCTGCAGAAAAAAACGACGCTGCCTTTTTGCACGAGAACACGTGCAACACACAGGCCCGTGAGCCGGCGTAGGCGTGTTCGAGGAATGCAGTAACTGCCAGGTAATTTGGGGCTCACATTCAGGTATGCAGAGCCGCAGGGGAAGACAGACAGACAGACAGACAAGAGCTTGAATCTCCAGCCACTACAAAGCACTCAGGTACGCTCGGCATCGGGCACGTGGTCTCCATGATCAAAGCTGGCAGCCTGGCCCGGCCCTCATGCCGTCCAAATGAACCAATTGGGGGATAAGGAGGGCGGGATGGGGCGTAGGGGGGAGACCACGTGCACCACGCTGGCAGCGGCTTCAGACGAGGTAATTACACACGCTCTCTCCCCGTCTGTCCCTCCGACACTCACACTCACCGCCATCATGCCCCACTCGTCTCTCTGCACCCCTGCATTATACGCCTAAAACAGTCCCGAGATAATATGAGCCGACATGAGCCAAACTGCCGCTGCTGCTACACGCAGGACAATTAAGCCCTGTTGTAGGTGGCGGTGCTTTAATCCTCCCAAAAGGGCGGTGTGCTTTTGAGAGGTCCTGCACACGAGCCGCGGGTCACTCCGGAGCCGACGAGCAACCAGAGAGCAAAACCTCTCTGCCGCCATCATTCTGATTCACGGAGCTCGTCGTCCGAACCCCCCCCCCCCCCCCCAGTGAACTCACTGAACTCATCTTCAACAGCATATTCATAGGAAGGAAAAAGAAGAAATTCCTGCCGGTGGAAAAAGGGCTGAAGAAAAATGACAGGAATGGCCTTTGTCATGTTTCTAGAAGAGCTACACTGGTGAAAAGGAGCCTGCAACCATCTAGATGTTTCCTCTCATGCACAGCCGAGCACTGGTGCTGTAGTGGTGGAATAACTGGTCCTGGAATAAAAAAATCTCAACAATAACCTCATAGCTTGCATGTTTTGTGTGCAAAATATGCTTGTCCCATCTCCTCAAATGAGAGCCGCTTGAGCGATATTCAAACTATGCAGCACAGATGCATATGCAGAATTTTAAAACAACCCATGCAAGTCTGCCATGTAAATCATTTTTCAGCGAGGGATTAAACAGCAAAAAATAGCGGTGGATTTTTATTACATCTTTACCGATATTCCCTTTAGTGTGCGACCTCCCAGGTCGTGGGTGTGCGTGTGTGTGGGCGTCGGGGGGGGGGTAATTAGCCTCCCTGGACTGTAGGTCACACAAGACTACCTGCAGAAATACAGCAAAACCCAGTCGCTGAGACGACGAAGAG
Organism: Gasterosteus aculeatus; assembly: GCF_964276395.1. Classification (NCBI taxonomy): domain Eukaryota; kingdom Metazoa; phylum Chordata; class Actinopteri; order Perciformes; family Gasterosteidae; genus Gasterosteus; species Gasterosteus aculeatus. The sequence goes on from NC_135706.1 coordinate 12,732,117, forward strand.
CAAAGCACCCGCGCTGCGCCTGTGCTGCACGCAACAATGTACGCTCAGGCTTTTTACGAGGACGCGTAATGATCCCCTCCAGAGCGATCGCGGCCGGCGTGGTAATGAGTGCGTGCTAGGCGGGGATGTAGAGAGAGAGGGGGGGGGTTGGGGGGGGGACGCGTGCGGATGTGTTGACTTGCAAGCGTGTTTGCAATCTGGATGCTGACACAGACAGATGCTCCGGCCTGCTCTCTTGTCACTCTCCATCCTTGTGGGGCACTTGATATCTTCATCATTTTTATTTTGTTTTTTTGTCTTCATTATGTGCTGGAAGTGTAGCAGAGGCTGCCGTGGCTGTGATAGGATTCGATTAGGCCGCTTTTGTGTTTTGCATTTGCTCCCGCTGACTGGAATCGAGGGGGATTTGAATTTTTTTGTCAAACAATTTTGTATAAATAAAAGATAGATTCAGATTCTCATTGATGTGTTTTCCATTGAGCCAAGTGAAATAGACTTTTTTAACTTATGGCTGAGAACAAAGTCAATATACTTAAGGGGATAGTAAATATTGACTACATGTCTTACATTGGAAGAAAAAGGAAAAATAGAAAAGGCCAATTTACCGATACAGTTATACTTGTTGATTGATCGTGCAGCCTGCAGTCGTTCCTGAAGCAGATGTTATTTGGTCCTGCAGACCGGCTGTCTGCAAGCCGCTGAAACCTTGGACCGGAATAGCTCCGATAATGTATCTGTCATGAATGTGTGTCATCAGGACCGGTACAGTGGAAAACTAAACGGCTGCACAGCCTGACCTGTTTTATTTAAAGATGCTGCCATGACCGCATACCTTTCAAATGATGCACATATACGGTAGCTGACATGTTATTTAAATATATCTCCAAAAAGGCCGGAGGTAGTGACATCTGCTGCCTCGGCATACATTCTGTATTTCAACCTGAACTACATGTCTAAGTGTGATCTTTGTATGTCATCTCGTCCGGGGGATTAAAAGAGGGCCTAACAAATCTAGGCGTGACCCCCTCCCTGCTGAAACGAGGAGGCCAGCTGAAAACACAACTTTCCCACATTTGCAGAGGATCCCAGGAGATGGGCGGTCAAGACAGAAACTCCCGCGCTACATTATCGAAAGAGGGGGGGAACCAACCAGCGAATCGGTCTTTTCACTGAAAGCACTTGAGGAAATAAATGACGCGGCTCCTTTTTCCCCACATGGGCCAACGGGAGCAAAGAAATTGCCCCGTGAATTATTGCCCACATGATTCCGTACGGATGGGAAAGTGATTATGCACACTGCTATGAGATGTAAACATCGCTCCGCTGTGACGCTGAAGAGCAGAAGAAGTTTGGCTTCGTGTCTCAGTCGGAAGGTCAAAAGGTCACTTTGGTTAACAAAGAAGGTTCCAAAAGGCCCGAAAATGCAGGTTGTTTACATCGAGAGTCCGTGAATACGGGACTTATTCCACTTATCCCTTTCTAGTGCTCCACACAACGCCTCCATTCTATAATGTCAATAACTTTACTAAACCGACTTTGTCCTCTCACGACAATAGAGGCTGGTCCTCAACTTCTTTTACGACTTCCCCTTTATGAGTCCTGAGTTGATTATGCCTTTGGGACGCCCCTCAATAAAACTAAAGCAAATAGAACTTTTCGGTTGAGCCCGGCTGAAAGGAAAAAAAAAGAAAAAGTAAAAACTGGCTCGTGTGAAAGGCTTTCACCCTGCAGCCCGGGACGGAGTTGACATTGGCTAAATGAGAAGCTCTGGGACACTAATCGAGATAAAAGGACTGGAACAGGAAGTGAGGTGAGTGTTTGGCGTGTCGCGTAGAGAACCTCCTCGCGCTTTATATAGCAGGCTAATAAAACGGTTTGTGAAAGGCCACCTTTCCTCCTGCACACCCGCTAGGCGGAGAACACCTCTGCGCGTCCACTGCATTGCTTACATTCCTCAGTGCCAGTTAAGCCGGAGGCCTCGCAATCCCCTGCCTCCGCATTTGATCAGCTGTTCAGTGGGAGTCAGAGAAAGGCCCGGAACATCAAACCGTCCGGTTGCTACAGTAGCTCTCCTCCTCCCACGCACCCACTAAAATGCAGTTTACCCAGCAAAAACAATGTGGCCATCTATTTAATTCCCTTCCTCTCCGCATGACACCGGTTTCTTTTTTATCTGCCACCCAATCGGCAAAATTTCGGAACGCTTGCCTGCGCGGCCGCTTTTTCAATGGACGGAAATTGGGAATGTAAAAACAGGGCAGTAGTGAAAGCACACGCGACTCCGTCGGCCGCCACTCAAACAATGGAGAATCTCCCAGTGTTTAGCTGCTGCTTCCTCCTGAAACACAACTCGAACAATGAGGCGCTGGCGCGTCTGCCGTTTCTAGCAACAGACTCATCTTCACACATTCTGGCCCTGAGCAGAATTATTTAAAGTAAGCGGGAGGGCGGCAGGGAGGGGCGGCTTTCCTCTGATAAGATAAAACAATTGGAATTGTCAGAGATCACCAGAGTGATAATAGGAAGCAGACAGATATATAATTGGACGCAAAAACAAAGTAACTATTGTCCTTGTTCGCCGCACATTACTGACAACTACAATATTAGTTGAATTGCGATTGCATTGAGACCGAAGGAAATATGGTTCTGCAGCCAGGTGACAAATGGATATAAGTACATGTGTGAATAGAAAAAACCTAGATAAAAATATGTGTTACAGGGATATGAACACCGATGAGAGCAACTAACGTCAACCCATTGTGAAACAAAAGCGGTGCGAGATGCAGGAATTTACTCTTCTTCTCTCTTGAGAAGTGTCACAAATCTGAAAGACGGTCTTCAGAAAAAAAAAAAAAAAAAGGCCGGGTTCTTTTGTTTCGGGATTGCAAAGCTGACACTGTTCACGTGAATTAATACTCAAAAAAAGAGAAAAGGGCAGATCGGAGATCAAAAGGATAGAGGATTCATTTAAGGTTAACGCTACAACTGCAGCGCGTTCTGCAACAGGCACCGTCTCGCCGGCTTCTATTGCTCCCCGATGAACGATTTGGAAATGTGCGGCTCGTAGAACAAGTGTTTGTTTACATCGTACCAAATAATACTCTCTCTCTCTCTCTGACAAGGGGTCTCTGCGGCCTTGATAAGGATCATGGGTATTTATTACACCCAGCAGAGCCTTTTCAGTAAATCCTCTGATAAAAATCTAGCACACACACAGGAGAAGGTTTCTGATTCTTAGTGCTTTTATTGTCTATATGTTTTTGCATATTGCAGAACAATGGGGGGCAAAGAGGTGAACAGAGGCCTCTCAGACCAGCACACACAAATCCATGCGTATTGAGAGGACGGGTCAAATGTGGATGGAGATCTCGGTTATGATACGAACATCCCTTCGAGACCGACTTGTGTGTCCTGTAATTGCCCCGAGTCTGGCTCTCCGGTCCCAAAGGCACAGAGGGAGGGGAGACATCTACAGCTCCGTCTCTCACGCTCCTCTCACTCCTCCGGGGGAAGAAGCACTCGGCTGGAGCCCATTCAAGACCACAGGGTCACACACACACAGACGGACACAAAGTGAACCCAGGAGAGAGCGACGGAGAAAGACCTTGACCTGCTCGTTCTCCTCGAAAACCTCAATGCCAAAGCTTGGGCTCCAAATAAATGCAGCCTTCAAAAAAAAGGGCAGAGATGGTTTAACCCTCTGCCTCAACACTTTGTTTCAGCCCTGGTTTTGCAGATAATCCCTTACAAATCCTAAATCTCTGTGGGATTCACAGCCAGCCAGAAGTGTGAGAAATCACGAACCGTGCTGAAGCTGGTATCAGTTTGAAAAGCGGACGTGGAAGCGAGCAAACTGGGCTAATTGACAATTGCTAAAGTTTGGGGGTCCAACTAAATAAATGATGCGGTAGATACGGACGATACGTCGAGCTACGAAGTCATACAGGCTGCACGTGAAGGCCGTACATTCGGGTTCTTCTTGCCGTTGGGACGGCCGGCGAGGGTGAAAAGCCGTTATGGAGACCTGACCAAGAGTATTTGCATGTCCACACAGATGGTCCAACTGCCACGCTGATCCCCCTCACGCCCGTCCAACTATCGAATCAGCAGCATATTCGACGATGGTAGAAAAAACGGGCCTGTTGCTGCGCCCGTCCCCCCCCCGTCCCCCGTCCCCACATCAAAAACCGCAATCTTCTTCAATGGCCTGCAGACACGCCAATCAAAAGCCTCCCTGTATGTCTAAAGCTGCCATTCAGTGGAGCCCTCGCAGCTGCTCGGGCATATGATTCAGACGCTTTTGAAGAAAGGTCACGATCAGTCCTGTTGAACAAGAGGCCCTCTGAGTCCTGCTCCAGGACGGCCACAGCCTCCCTCCGGGCCGGGCGCTCTTCATTCACAGCCCCCCCCCCCTGCCATCGAAAGCCCGTTCTCGAATTCATCACAGCAAAGAGCCGTCGGGAGGTGAAGGGGGGGGGGGGCTGGTTGGCCACCCACACTGAACTCTGAGGCGAGCCACCGGACAGGTGAGGTCAGAGTAGATTAATTATCACAGTGTAAATCTGCCCCCCCCCCACCGCGTGCCCCTCCTACAGGAAATGACAGGCAGGTTGAAAGCTCCTCAAGATCTCCTCTCTCCGTTCCCGGCTTATTGATCGGCAGCAACTTCATTCACCATCACTCATTGTTAATGCAACCGCTCTGCTGCAAATGTTTACGCGTCCCGCCTGTGACTCCGTTTCCTCCTTTATTTTGATGTTAAACACACGCGAAAGTGGCCCCTTTGTTCAAGGAGATTATGACGGAAGGAAGCGTGGTGATGGATGATGCCAAACATGAATAATTGGCAGAGGTCTTTTTAGTCAATAAAACTGTGGCTCTTGTTTGATGAATGAAAGATGCCAAGAACCGCATTTCAACATACTTAAAAATCTATTCAGAATGGGTTAAGAGAAGATATAGAAGTGTGCGTCAGACCAAATTGAGTTGGGACAATTCTGCAGTGTTTGATGGGGATCTGGTGGTCCTTGTCGTGTCCGCCCAGGTTCCTCTTACCTTATTGGAGTAGGGCGGCTTGGCGAGGTTGATCCCATCTCTGATGAGCTTATCCCTGATCATGATCTTCAGCTTCAGCTTGGGGTAAATCACCAGCTCCCTCCTGTTGCCCAGCGTGCGGTTCCTCTGCGCGCCCATGTGGCCCCCGTGGCGCCCGATCCGCTCACCGGTGGGCTCGGTCCAGGACTTGGATCCCCGCAGTTTGGACTCGTACTGGTCCGCCACGTGACTGGTATAAACCTCGGCGGCGGGTGGCATCGGCTCCAAGGTGAAATAGAGTCCACTGGCCGTCTCGCTGGCTTCGTCCTTCAGCCTCCTCACCGCGTCGTGAATCCGTTGCCGGTGGTGCGGGACGCAGACCCCGATGGCGTCCAGGTCGGGGTCTCCGATCTGTTTGCAGACCTCCAGATCGTCGTAGCCGTTGTCCACGAAGGCCTCGACGTACTGGGCAAGCTGCAGGGTCTTCAGCCACTCGAAAACGATGACAGGTCCGCTGCTCGTCATTTTGGCTGTCGCCGGATTTGGCTCCGACTCCGGGACGGGAAGAAGACGCCGCGGTCGATCGCTTCTAGTCTCCCAGCCGGCGTCTCAAACGCATTATGCGGTTGTTGATGACCACGTGCGCGCTCTCAAAGTATTATGAAAGTACAGATGTTCTGGACTGTTGCTCCAATCCTCCAACCTTTTGATGGCGCGATGTCGCAAGACATAACAACAGAGCCGTAAGTGAATTAAAACAGGTTGAGCCTGACAGTCCGTTCTTGTCTGGAACACCTGTCAATGTCTCCAAACGAAGATCGGCTCTCACGTCCTAAATGGCATTTCTGTGACTTACCGCGCGCATTCAGTCCAGTCGGCTTACTTAAACATATAAAGAAAGCAGTCGTCTCAAAACTATTGTGATTCAAATAGCTGCTCAATGGGATTTCGTCCGTTACGCGCGGCAGCTGCTCGGTCTTAAAAAAGAGAATCTGTTTCGGGTTTTTTTACAGCTTATCCTGCTTCCTTAAAGTCCTCCGTGTCGCCAAAGCCGAGCGCCTCGAGAGAGTAAATCCAAAAGGGTGCAACAACAACAACAACAACAACAACAAAAAACGACAGAAAGTCGGCCGCGGACGATCGGAGGCGACCGCGAGGTTCCGCGCAGGTTTTACGCGTATTCCGGTTCTTCCAGCCGGCACATCAGCGCAGTGGAGCCGCGCAGCCAAGAGCCAACGTGCTCACTGCTGCTCCTCTGCCGTCCACGCCCCCCCACGCATCTCACCGTGCCCATTTAAAAATAGTCCCCCACCCACCTCTCTCTCTCTCTCTCTACCAACTTGTCACGCCGAGTCGGGGGACACAATGGGTCACACCAAAGTATGCGCGAGACGACAGCGCACGCTAAGCCCGTCGCGCAGTAGAAACGAAACCCCGAGTCACATTCCTCCCCAACGATGGGATTTCGTTCTCCGCACCTCTCTCTCTCTCTCTCTCTCTCTCTCTCTCTCTCTCTCTCTCTCTCTCTCTCTCTCTCTCTCTCTCATACACATACGCGTCTACTCATTCAGCGCTGGCACGCTTCTGTTTCTCGGTGCGCATGAGCGCCCTCTATGTGGCGAGTGGGGAACTGAGGCCTCCTCAGCACCGGGGAGAGGGGGTGGGGGGGCTGATGAAATAGAAGAAACTGAGGCAGTAACCCATTGGCTGCACGAACAGACATTTGATGCAATTTCTCTTTCGACTCTTTACAGCAACGCAGAGCGATTGGTGCCCGACGGTCGGCGTCTAATTGCAGCAGCACCGGATGCTTCCATTATTGGTATGAAACAAGTCAAACTCTCTCCTCGGACAAGACCTGTCCGCGCTGTCCAAAGCGGAAGCCGAGCCAGCCGGTGCAGATGCGTGCTTCATCGAATGTGAGCCGACAGCTTGTTAGGGGTCAGTTTGATGCAATCGCCGTCTCGGCTCCGGGCTGGAAGTGATTTGCCTCAGGCCCATCAGGGCATCGGCCGGGGCTCGGGCGGAGGAGGAGGAGGAAGAGGAGGAGTGGGTAAGCATATCAAACAGCCTCATATCGGAATGTCAGAGGAAGAGGTGCGAGCCTGGTGGGGCTGCTTCATCATTGTCGGATGTCCAATCATGCCGTTGAGCTACTCAACATCCAACACGGTGGTTTACCTGTCGGCTGCCGCCATCGTACCGTCCGCGACCTGTTAGTGTTGGTTTACAGCTCTCGGGTGAGATTTAAACTCGCACAGCTCCGTTCAGCCTTTGCATGGATCAGCTTCGGGAGCAGAGCATTATGGGAGTGAGAAGACGGGGTCCGGTGCTCTCTGTGGCGGGTTGACTCGCCGAGTTCCGCCGGCCGTGCCAGGAGTGCCGGGTTTCCACTCTGCTGCCCCCCGGGGCCTTTGAGAGCGACCAGCAGGTTTCCCGGGGGGGGGCGGAGGGGGGAGGAAGGCCAAGGGAGCCAACACAAGCGCCTCGCTGGCTGGATGGAAATACACAGGTTTGTTTGCAAGGCAATCAATCACGTGAATGGGACTGCCCTGCAGGTGTGCCCAAGTTGCAGAGCCCTTCAAACAAAGCAACGGCCGCTTCAGGAGCCAACGTTTCAACTGAAGCGTGATGTCATTTATCCAGTAATTTACACATAAAATATCTAAAAAAAAAACCTGAAATATAATATATATGTATGATATATATCTCCTTTCATCACCTCAGTTTCAGCTTGTAAAGATTCTGAGTAGATCCTTTGAAACCACTGGTTTAGTGTAGACGGGGTCCAGATCTAAAGAAACAAACCACTTCTTGTAAGATAAAGGCTTCTTAATTCAACAAAACAACCTGATTTAACTCTACCAAACAGATATGCCGTTACTCCATTACAGTTAGTGCTGTATTGTTGCTTTTTAATAACATGAAAGGCAGTCAATGCCCATTCTAAGCAGCGGCGCCATCGCTCTCCCCGCTCAGCGGAGCAGTGTTGTTGCCCCGGAGCCAGAGGGCCGCTGCCACATCAATAACGCCTCAATAACCGTCCCTTAATACAATTCTCAAACAGGCAGCCCAGAGCATTAGTGCAAATAAATAAGAATACGCGGCGGTGAGAGTGCGCGGTATTCGATCTGGTGAATATGTACAGGCTGCTTTGACCGTGCGACTGCAGCAGGTTGAGGGGGGAGGGATGGAGGGATGGAGGGGGGGGGCTGCAGTAGACCCAGCTGGAAGGAGCGAGGAGCGGCCCGACACAGCCAGACAGACAATAGCAGCTCGGCTGACAGCCAGGCTCTCTCTATGCTAATGGTCAGTGCTATGGGGTTTTTTTTTCTGAAAGGGAGGACTCGGCTATTAGAAGGTGGGGAATTTTTGTTGGGGGTCGGGTGAGGGTGGGGGGGGACGGGGGTGGGTGTAAGGTCTTCACGGCTTCAGTCGGTTACTTTGCACCTTTTAAGACCTCAATTTTAAAATGATTTGAAATAGAGGATGGCTTCCGTCCGCGTAGATGCTGAGGGTCCGCGTGGGTCATGGATGTTGGTTTCTGAGTTTAGGATCTCCGTCAGGCCCAGATAGGCTCCTCAAAGTCGTTACCCAGTCACCTTTTTTTAATGCACGGCGGGAAAATGTGTAATTGGATTTAGCATGAACAAAATCTTCAACTCTTTCTGTTTGCAGATTTAAGGTTTGGCCGCAGACGATTCCATGACCTCGACTGTGCTGTTATTCCTGATAACACAGGTTTTGTTCAAAAACCCAAGAAAGAAATTGGGGCAACCATCAGCCCTCAAAGGGGTTTCAATCTGTCAATCCTCAGTTTTGTGGTGAACCTAAAAATCGGAGAAAAATGCACATTGTTGATCGTCTTGGGATGCAATTTATGGCAAAAGCTGAGCCGATTATTTTTCCATCCCTTAAAAACTAAGGAGCTCTCCTCAGTGCTCTTCTCCTAGTGGATCCGTTTGGCTTTCTGGTATCTTCAACAGAGAGAGAGAGAGAGAGGGAGAGAGAGAGAGGGAAAGAGGTTGAACCGTCATTATGTGCTTTAATTATGAGCGGCTGGCTGGGTTGCAATCTCCTGAGACCAGAGGTGAAGCAGACACACCAGCACCAGCTGCCACTCGCTGGCAGTTCAATATCTACCTAAACATCCCCAAAGCCACAGGGAGAGACGGGTGGGAGGTTTTTTTTGGGGGGGGGGGGGAGGCTAATGCAAGGATTGCATGTCTAAGCATATCAGCCACAGACACCTGTCAGTCAGCACAAAGAATCTGGCACCAGGTCAGATGTTCCCCGTTAGCATTCTCTTTGGGGCAATAAAAGGGGGATGCCATCAATCAAACCACTACTTTGAGTCGCAGCAGGAGCCAACGTCTAAATTTCTCCTCGGGTGTTGTTCAGTACCGCCTGATCCTGACGGCAATGGGGACCACCTTCAGTGTAGCACAGGTTTCATTTCAAATCGACCTTTTCTCCTGCAAAGTGCTACATTGTTTAGCTGCAGAACAGTGCTGGAGGGAGCCTTGCAGCCATGGATAGTTAAAAAAAAATAATTAATAACTGTGGTACCGATTGTTTTTTTTTTTCTCATTGACTCAGAACAGAAAGTCCTTGGTATCCGTTTTATCCCCAAACAGCTTGATTATAAACTGGCAGTATAGAGCCGTAAAATTCTTTCCCAAGGAGCAAAACAGGAGGCACATAAAAGAAAGTGTGTTCAGCGAAAGTGCCGAGAGCCCCAACGAAGAAGACGTTGCTAATTAAAATTAACATTTTATTGTGTTTACTCAGCCCAGAATTTGAAAACCCACACGGCAGGCTAATGAGCCCAGGGTTTCTTTTTCGGCGGAAGACAGAAACTACTTTCATAACAGGTAATACATTCATTTTCTTTAAACGGGTTAGACCGTCCAACCAACTCATTTGTGTTGTGCGGTCACAGCAGAACAGAGAGGGGAGAAAAAAAAGCCCCAAATCCAAAGATTCCCACAAAACCAAGTAACCTAAGAAACCGAGCTGCTGCTCTGTCGTTATCATGGAAACCCAGACTTCACCAAAAGAGGGAATTATCAGGCAATACGACGCCGCGTTATTGCCCCCTCGCAGTACTTTAATAAGACCCGGCTGAACCCGCGACCCGGCTTTTGCGGCAGCGGAGTTTGTCGCAGGAGAGATTTGGCGGCTCAAAAGGGCATCGACATGCCCACAGGAAACGCCTCTTAATACCGGCTGGGTGCCGCCGCGGTGACCCCGGGTCCACGTGATTAGCATGGACGGCCATGCGAACCGCCCGAGCGCAGCAGCATGAGTGGATTACATGTGTGTGTGTGTGTGTGTGTGTGTGTGTGTGCAAATCCACGACACGGGCGGTTTTACAAACGCAACTGTGAGTAGCGTTACAATGCATAGACGTGTGGCGGGGTTTCATTTTGTCGTTACTTACCAGTGGCGGGAATCCTGGCAGGATATTTCACATGAGCAATCAATGGCTGATTAAAAAGACAGTGGGACGTGCACAACATATTTTAGCTTTATTACTCCAACATTGAGAATATCCACTCTCTAGCCCTTTCCATCTCTTTCTCACACACAGTAGAAGTAAAACCACAACAATCCCCCCCTACCCCCCAGAGACCCTTTACACACCTGTTGATGTCAAGGCTGGAGATAAGAAAGAGCTATAAATTAGTTAGTCTGCCCGCCTGCTGATAACATATGAATCTCATCTCTCCTCTCCTAAGCTGCCTTTAATTACAGACATGAGGATAATACAGGGGGGGTTAAGGTCTGGCTGGAGAATCTCTGACAGGAGATATTGGATAAAGACAATCCCAGCCAGCTACATCACCGTACACGTGATCCACACGACTGACCTCGGAGCAGAATGACACCCAGAGGGCCTGAGGTTTAACTGGCAAACCCGGCGGCCTGCTGATGGATAGAAGCTGAAGCTTCGGAAGATCTCGGTAAGATGGTTTTATTGCCGAGGACGGATGAATTTCACCCGACTTGCTATCGGAGAGACAATAAAATACGAGGCGATAGAGATGGGAAAACGGAGCTCGGCTAGAAAAGGACTTAAGAACTGATTTCGACGGAGCGTGTGTGTGTGTGTGTGTGTGTGTGTGTGTGTGTGCGCTGAAGGGAAGGTTTCCAGCTGATGATAAATGAACTGTCATGTGACTTCACAGAATGTTTTATAACAATCCCCTCAGCAAAGCAGTGGTGCAGAAAGCCCAATTAATAAAGACTTGCTCATTTTCCACAGAGCTCATTTCCTTCTTAATTAAAACAAGGTGATTGAAAATGAATGAATCATTATGCAGATGCATGTGAAGGTTTTTTTTTTTTTTTTCCTCTTACAGTTTTGATGAAATAATCAAATGAAACATCCCCTTAACGGTCGATGGCACGAAATGAAAACTGATGTTTCTTTAAAAGAAAGGGTGAACGTTATTTGTTATCTGCCAGACAGACAGTAGACCAGACTCACCCCTGTAGACGCACTACATTAGGAATATTAAATGATTAAAAATGTGACACAGTGGCCGCTGAGTCTCACTAGAAATAAATCCAGTCTCAGATGGATGAGATGGCCGCATGCAAAGGTCTATATTATTCAATAGGACTCGGGGCATGTGACCTATCAACCATTTATTGGCGGGGAAACAGATCACGGGGGGGAAACGATATTTGCTGGATGACAATAACTGAAAATGTGCGTAATTGCAACGATTCATCGAGATCACCGCCGTCTTAGAATATAGATAAACCTTATTTTACTGCCGTGGATCCATCGCATATGAAAAGCAGAATGAAAAGTAAATGGGTTATCGAACACGAGGTTCAACGGCTGTATTAATCTCAGCAGCGCTGCAGAGAAGACAGATGGAAAAGAACAAAAGGTCCATTTTTCATTAAGGGTCGTTACTGGTGAAAATGATGGCGGTGGATGGAGGATTTCATCATAACTCAAACCATTTCCCAACAAGTGCACGACACATCAATCAGATCACATTCGATGTTTGACTGCGAGCTCGTCCTCAGGAAGACCACCTCATCTTTTATTCAACACTGCTAGCATTTAACTTTGTATTAAATAAGGAAGAAATGCTCGAGAAAGTGAGAGGAGGTCACTCGCATGTTATCGCCAGACGCGTCTTCAGCATGAAGAGTTGGTCCTCTAATGTCAAGTCCTATAATTCCCCGTAGAGTCAATAATGCACGCTTCTCATACATCCAGAGGAAGAACGAAAAGATTGGTTGGATATAAGTATATTTATTAGAGACACAGTGGGGGGGGAGAAAGTAATGCACTATTTCTCAGGGCGTACACGAGAATGATTTAGCATAAGCTGGTAATAAAACTGCTTTTGTCGGTTAAAGATGCCTCACGAACACCCTTCAAACAACCTCTGCTATAATCTCCTCCTCGTCTCCGCAGATGTCACTCGGTCGCAAACAGCCCCCCTTTGCTCTCAAAAGATAATGTACGAGTCTGATGACTTAAGTGTTTTGTATTCAATTTTCTGCTCAAGTAAGCTCCTTCAAAACATGCTCCAGAATTAAGTGGAGAACGGGCTCGGCTACGTTCGATGTGCTGCACGGAGCCCTCGGGGCCCGAGAGTCTCACCTTGCAGCACAGAACTCAGAAAGGCTCATGCACTGCCAAGTGCTCACACACACACACACACACACACACACACACACACACACACAGTTTCCAACAGCGTATTCTCACACTAGTCCACGAAGGTGTCGTTTGATCTCAGTCGGATTTTTCCCCGTTTGGTTTTGGAAGCGTGTTTGGACAGATCAGAAGCTGCACGTGAGCCACTTTATTTCATTTTATGGAACGCACGTCGGGCTTATTGGAAACTGGTTTGTTGGGAAACTCAAGTGTTTAATGACGACGACATTCCCGAGAGACCAAAATAACTCGAGCTATTGTATAACACTGAGCTATTGTATGCGTGTGCCAGTTTGGGTTTTGGGCAATAACAGCTTCAGCCATATGAATCAACGGCAAGCACTCGGTTAGGGACATTAAACGGACACCGACAGATCACTGAGCTACCTGGAATACAGGACCTGAATAGGACACGCCTACAGAAAGGTACCACACCCAGAAAAGGGTCACGACCACAGGACACTTGTGGGTGTGAAAGCTGCACAGACACGAATGCACGGCCGAGTTGAAAGAATAAGCGGTCAGCCTTGCAATTGCTTCTCTGAATCAGCCGGCGGTCAGCTGGGGTGGCGGACATGAGTCTCCATATGGAGGCCCCCGATACGCGTACGATATATGCTGGGGTTTGTCTTCGGTCGAACAGACAAACTCACAGGTGATGAGCCCTGTCAGTGTGCTTCATTCAAATCCATCTGCTGAGCCAGGAAGACATTTTATACTCGTTTATCTCAATCGTTGGTTGTTCTTACATTAAAATGTAAAAGACTCAATGTGATGGTTTCCAACTCTGTACTTTGTCAGTTGATTAAGTCCATTACAAAGTGTGTCACCATGATCCCACAGTAAAACACTAAACCTACCAGCATTTTAAAAAAGGGAGGAAGTGGTGGAGCCGCCTGCCTCCTGCCTGATTTGATCCACTAAGTGCGACATTAACTGGCAGTGCCGCCCCACGTATCGCACTCAAATATATTTCAACTTTTACAACACAAGAGTCCCCGATGATGCAGTACGGACCAAATGAACCAAGGAGCCGCGCTAGTAGTTCTGTGCTGCTGCGTCTGCTTGGATTAGGATTAGAAATTAAATCGAATCGCATCTAACATTTAATAAATACATTTTACAACACGCCGTAATGCAAAACGTCCACACCTCGACATCTGTAATGGCTCATCTGTGAAAAGCACCTTGGTGAGCGGGAGATTGATGGCGGAATCATTGGGAGCTACAACAGCGAGTGAACAGCGAAGGGTCAGACGTCTGAGCACATTTTCTCTGCAGGCCTGTCGACACCTTCAGGCCAATTACAGAGTAATGTTCGGTGACATGCGGAAGAGTTAGCAGACTGGTAGACCAGCAGAATCTATAAGTAGAAGGTATCCATCATTATAATAATACTCCTATTTAAATGCATGAACAAATGCTTTGCTGCAGGGGTGTCACATGCGTTTACACAAGAGTCCAGCGTTTGTTTCCGATTGCTGTGCAGATGTTCTTTGAGGTTGCAGTCCAACACTCAACTAAACTATTCTGGGGCCCTTTGTGGAGAAGAGGAGGGTTATTAACATTTCAAGGGATCTTCTAGTCAACTTCAACTGTAAACAACTCTCCTCTCAAAGAGAGACACAGTTGAAGAGCCCCAAATGAGTTTCAGTCGGTACGAGCGATGAACATCTTGGGCGTGAATGAGGTCACTCGCTGAGGGGCAACGCAGTCTCCCTCCATCGTGGTTTCGACCATGTATTTAAAAAAAAAAAGAAATGTCAGTGTTGGTCCCATTCCAGATTCCGTAACATTGCCCGGAGCTCTCCGCATCCCCAGAGCCTGTTTCATGTCTGAGCTGCCGACCTGCTGGGGGTCGCTTCCACTGCCGCAGCCGCGTTTTGTTCAAACTTCAGGGCGTTTGAGTGCTGCATGTTGGGCACAAGCGTTGGCGGCGGCGGTTGCGGTTGCTTGCTTATGCACGGACTTGAGTAAGTGATCTTTGGTACAATTACTGCTGAGAGGGTGAAATAACAGAATGTCAATCCGCTGTTGGATGTGGGCAGAGTGCGATGAAATGAGTCATGAAAATAAAAATAAAAAGAAATGCTTTTCAGAGCAAAACCAGTGAGTCATTCAGTAGACTGAGGGAGGAGGGGGCGGGATGGAGGGGCAGGAGGGCGGGGGGCAGGTAACTTGAAATGAACGTTGGAGTTTTGCGTTGGAGGCTGGACACAGAGTGGGGTGAAAGTCGGCCATGATCCCTTTTCACAGGTAAAGGTGGTGTGTGGTGCAAACAGTCCTCTGTAGCGCCGCACTGCATTCAGCTCGAAGCCGGTTCCCTTTCTAGTTCCCAATTAAATGCAATGGATTTGATTTTAATCCCTTTTGTAAATGTGTACGCTTGGGCTTCTGTTGACTATTGTAATTGACAGGGTGTATATTTATGAATTTTAAAAAAAGCAGGGCTTATGTAAATTAAGCATTCCTCTAAAATGTGAGGAATTTGGTCCTAGATTACTAATCATACCGCAATCATATATTCGCATTATCATATATTCGCATTTTGTATCCTTAATATCAGAAGAGATATGTTTGATATATTTACAATATAATTGACTTCCCACATGGTTCAAGCATTTCCACATGAAAAAAACATTACTTGATAAAAACAATGATAAATATGACACATATTTACAGTTACTCATTTAATTTCATATTTAAAAAATCGAGCAAGAAAACTTGACGCATTGTCAAGGTACGCATTGGATAGATGGAAGAGGAGACACATTGGATAGATGGAAGAGGAGACACATTGGATAGATGGAAGAGGAGACACATTGGATAGATGGAAGAGGACACACATTGGATAGATGGAAGAGGAGACACATTGGATAGATGGAAGAGGAGACACATTGGATAGATGGAAGAGGAGACACATTGGATGGATGGAAGAGGAGACACATTGGATAGATGGAAGAGGAGACACATTGGATGGATGGAAGAGGAGACACATTGGATAGATGGAAGAGGAGACACATTGGATAGATGGAAGAGGAGACACATTGGATATATGGAAGAGGAGACACATTGGATAGATGGAAGAGGAGACACATTGGATAGATGGAAGAGGAGACACATTGGATGGATGGAAGAGGAGACACATTGGATAGATGGAAGAGGAGACACATTGGATGGATGGAAGAGGCGACACATTGGATAGATGGAAGAGGAGACACATTGGATAGATGGAAGAGGAGACACATTGGATGGATGGAAGAGGAGACACATTGGATAGATGGAAGAGGAGACACATTGGATGGATGGAAGAGGAGACACATTGGATGGATGGAAGAGGCGACACATTGGATAGATGGAAGAGGAGACCAGCAGACTGAAGGACTGCAGCCGCATGCCGTACAGCCTTCTCTGTAGAGGGCCGGCTATTTACAGCAAATAACTGGCTTTATGTGGAGGTAGCTAAGATATGCAGAGTCACACAGGAGAAAATCCTCGTCTCTCGAGGGCGGATTAAAGAAGGAAAATGGATGTATTCTGCAGATTTAGAAGAATGTGCTTAATTCAAACTGCAAATACTTGCGCTGGTATTCCAAGAATACTAAAATCCATGCAAAGAAAACCCCGTTAACATTTACCTTTCACAATGTTTGTAGGTTTACTGAAGCCCTATTCTAGGTTTTATTCATATCAACTGGCCTAAGCTGATTTTGTCTTTGCTGCTTTCAAGCAAATATTGAATTAGTTTCAAACTAAATTCACTTTATTGATCTGAGGAATTCATTCTATGTCTCATGCAATCATTGAACAAAAAAAAAAATAGCGTGTTTGAGAACAACAGGACATCAAACGAAAAACCAACAATGCAATTAAAACAAACACAGACATGGCACATTGCAGAAACATTGAAAATGGCTGTTGCTTAAAATAACCTATATGTGCAACCTCCTCAGCCACCCAGACACAACACGATGTACTAAGAGGAAAGTGCTACCGAGTCCTCACTCATCTCTCATAATAGCTTTTAGTTAAATATTAACATGCATTTAGTTTATTTTCTTCGGTAATACACAATGATATATAGGAGGCAATAAGATGTGGATGTTAGAGTGCTCTCTATGAAAGGATATTAGAAGAGAGCCAAGATGTAATTATTTCTACATATCTTCTACCCTTAGATTTCCCTGTTTGTGCACCTTCCTCTGCAGTGAAAGGCATCGTTTCTTCATGTCGTAAAATACATTGCCTGCGATGCTTTCATTTAGCTATGGATGAGCTAGCGAGCAGCATTATCGTGAGCCACGCACAGTCGATTATGTGTCCATTTGTCTGGACGGGGTCCACTGGTCTTCCGATTGAAGCCCGTACAGGAGGTAAACAAGTCTCCGTCACTGCGATGGAGTCTCCCTATTCGACATATACAGGATATTAGAATGTGAAATGTACTTGTCTTGCTTTTGACAACAATGTCTAGGATTTGAACTTGAAGTTCTTCGCTTAAGCACGTGGTGATATAAGTAACGTCAGCTAAATTAACACCGCTTAGCTAACGGTGCCGGACCCTGTCCAGGGGCCTGCAGTGGTCCCCCAGAATAAAGTCCAACGATTCAGCACCTTCACTATATATTACTACTTTGAACTTGTTTCTTTAATATCTGTACGGGAATCAGTGTGCCTCATTGAATGAACAGCGGCCCATTATTTAAGCCGAGGACACACTTCAAAAGATGTTCAAAGACTTACACTCATTTGAATACAACTCATTCTGATCACAGAGCAGCTAAAACACGTTAAAAATAACTCACTCGGTGCGTCGTGAAACCCGCTAGATGAAAGGGGAAGTTTTTGGGAAGCAGCGAGGGAGGACATTTCCTTTCATCTCCGAGATGTAAAAGCGCAAATGCAATGAACAAGTGGACGCAGGGATGCAAGAAGAGGAGAGATCACCAAATGGGCAGAAGTAAAAAAATCGGTGAGATGACCAACCCCACCGAGGTAGAATGACTCGCTGCGATACCCATGGGTCTATTCCGCGATTGACTCGCCAAAACATTGTTCAGCTCTCGTCGTTTCATGTGCCTGCTGCTGGGAAGGGACATTTCTAATGAGCAATCCTCTGGTGGCAAGAAGGAACCACAACACAACAAGACGCACAGAAATCCTCACCATGAACACAGAAACTGGACTCCAGGCTCTGGTTGTCTTTTTTGTTTTTTTTTGTGGGAATCACATTTGATTAGAGAAAAAAACGTGCAACACAACATGCGGTTAAGAAAAAGAATTCCTCCGCTCTGAAGGTGTGCAGCTACACATCTATTCGACTCAAAAGGTAGAGATCAAGAACTGACGGCTTGAGGCTCCGTGTTTTTTGTTTTTTTGCATCTTTTTATTCCCTCGACAGCTTGTTTTGAAAGAGCCAGTTTGACAGAGGCGGAGCGGTCTCGTACTGTTACTTACCCAATTAAAAGGCAACATTCAAATTGGAATAATATCTTTAAGAAAGTGAGAAAGAAATACGCTTACTACAGTGTCAAAAAGTAACGTAACCTAGATTCAGTCGGATTTGGGGCAAAACCGGAGGGGAAGCAGAGAGTGACACAAAGAGATGAGTGTAGAGATGAGCCGATTGGTTCAAACCACCGTGGTTCCACATCCTCTGCGCACACCAGCCTGCTTCAAAGAGGAGATGACTCAGGGACATCTGTTGGTTTTTGATAGACGATGACAGCCAGGTACAATCTTTTTTGTGGACGAAGGTTTGGGAAACAGACACTTGCACCGGCAGTTGGCAGCAGAACTCAAATCTATTAGTCATGACTGGTTTTTAACTTTGGCGGCTTCTGAGGGAAAAGAGAAGTCACGTCAACCGCTAAATGAGAATGTATTTGAGTTCACGTGACCTCCCCCAGGGGACCGAGCTGAACTTACAAGCACATACTTGTGCGACTTTTAACTTCATGATAAGTGAATGTCAACAGGTTTTATGCTACAATTATGGATTTATTTTACCAACCACGTTTTGAAGTAAATCCACACACACAATCACAATGTGTTAACAGAAGAGGCCAATACTGTTATTTTAAAGCCTGCAGTTCTGCTAATTTTCATGCTTTTACTTCATTTGAGGAAGGACATGCTCTCCTAAAGGGTGTGAAAATGAACATTTCAAAGAAACCCACTACGATGAGATCGATGCTTCATAGCAACAAAGAGCGAACCTTTTGAACACCTGATATTTGCCACGGGTTGTCACGGCAGAAACAAAGACAAAAAATACGAATACAGATATTCGAGGATTCCAGCTTAGGTCGAACCTGCGTGCACAACACACCATTAGAGAAGGTAGACAGGTGGGATCTTACTAAAGGTCGTTACCCCCCCCCCCCCCCCCCCCCCCGATGCCCTATGGTTAATTATTGATTCATCTTGCAGAGATAAGTCAGTCAGGGAAGATTGGCCACATGCTGTGCTGAATGGCCGCACGCCATTCGCAATGAGTGTCTCCTGGTTAATGTCCATGTAATTTGACCATTAAAGCAAACCAACCTTGTAGAAAGACCGTGGTCCGTTTTAAATGCCCCCCCCTCCTCCCTCCTGATTATGTTTTGAGCCATTTCTGGTTATTTTAAAATTCAGAAATTACAGATGACATCGGACCTGGACTGGATTTGGCGGATTGCATCTGTATAAGCAACACAGTAATTATCCTTTGGCTAAAAGCAGCAGGCTTTCTGTTATTCTTGTTAAGAGTCATTGGTATGCGACCAGGTGAGGTGAAGAAACAGCACAGCACAAAACCACCAGTCTCTTGTGACCAGGTTTGAATATCTCTGATGCTAAACTGAACCTAAATTGGTCGCTCGAAAATAACACGCTGGAACAAGTCGGAGAAGCGTTGCGTCACACACACACACACACACCTGCTTTTTGAACTGTGACAAATAGCAGCAACATTGCCTCAGCAGCAGCAAACCTCACAGCGGTTCCATTGAACCGAGATGCCGTTGGAATAAGAGCACAGGCTGTGCACTTACTACGCGACAGACGGCATCTATTAAGCCAGAAAACAAAAAAAAAAACGGCATGACATTAAGGGGAAATCTAACGCCGCTTGTCCTCTGCACAGTACCGAGCAGCACTGCAACCCCCCCCCCCCCTCCCGGAGCAGCGAGCTTCACTCGACAGACCCCCCCAGCCCCCACCCGTAGGGCAGTATTGCTCACACTTCTTCTCCTCTCCTACTTTCCATAGCTCCGTTGCGTCTGCTGCTCAGACGGGCCTCTGGGTGGACGGCGCAGCTCTCAAGTATCTGAGCGAACGTCCTCTGACACGCCAGTCAAACGTCTTGTGTTTTTCGAATCAGCCTCCGGCTCTCCGGAGAGTACGTCTGCCTTCCCCCGCATCCCACACAACAGGCAGAGATAGGCAAACTGAAACAAGGGAGAGGATGACGGATGGGAAAATGTGTGGGGGGGGGGGGGGTGAAGGATGATGGAAAGTTGACAAACCTTTCAACCATGTCATACAGAGATACTGACAATAAAAAGAGAAAAACACCAACATCAGGCTGATAACCACCTCAGAGATGTCAGTCTTTTTTCAGTTGACCACATGAGACCAGAATAGGCTCCGTCTCTCAAGCCCTTGAAATCTCTGGATTACCCCCAAAACGCTCTAATTTAGACGTAGCCTCAAGCAGAGAAAAGGCCAATTTCCTCTCGCGTCGAAATTAATGAAGATAATTTGCTACAATGGAAGAAAACACACACGCAGTCGCACAAGCACGAAAGCCCGCATGCAACACACACACACACACACACACACACAAACAGCCACGCAGAAACACACACTATCCTTTCAACTAAACCCAAATGGGGTCAGAAAGCGAAGAGAACTTAATGCAGTTGAGACTAAAACTAGGTTAGTAAATGAGCAGTGAAGTTACACAAAAGGTCTCTGATTTCTGAATAAGGGACAATAATCAGCACACCAGAATATTAGAAAACTAGAATATCTTGTTGTACCACTTGAAACTTCTTTTATATTTTTGAGAAATTGATCTTTAAGTACATTGATAGTAACATTAAAGGCAGTTTTATAACATTGGAAGCTATATCAGACTTATGTTTCACTCAGGGATTTTGTTTTTGTCTTTTGAAGTGTATCATTTTGAAAATGTCTGTGGGGTCGAGTTGCACAGCAACATTTAACAGGAGAATGTTGGGAAGGCTAACAAACGACCAATAAAGACATAGCGTCATAGTGTAGTATAGATTTTTATATTTCACATTCAATTATTCCCATTTATTACCATATGAATGTTTCATAAAAATTCACATTGACTTTATTATGCTAATAATTATTAATTGCAACTATTGGGTGACCTTGCACTGCCATAAAGATGAGTAATAATAGTAAAAGTGGAAGCAGCGAGTTGAAACAACATATCCACATATTCTGTGATCATCTTGGGGTCATACTGAAGTATTACATGTATTCTGAGTAATATAAAGATCATTAATAAAACACCCATTGTGAACACACACAGCTACTGATTACGGTTATTGTAGTGCTTCATTCTGAGTAATAATTGTAATGACACATTTAATATGAGGCTAAAAAAAACGTTGATAAAAAAAGTTAGTAGTGTCTTACTCAATTACAAAATCAACTTTAAAGCCCCCGGTTCTCAGGCAATTTCATTTAGAAGGGTCTTTTTATTACATTATACAGGAATATTAAATGAGTCACGGTACAACTTTTCAGAGTGAACAACTGATTACAGTCACTTCCCTCCACATCCACTAAAGCAAAATAAAGCCGCCTGGTCAGCTTCAATCTATTACCCGTTGGACCCCTGAGGGAAGTAAACAAATAGAAAGTAAATAATTAGAAACATCTCTTACCCGTCGACAAGGCTGAGCGTGATCACATTTTAACTGTTCATTGCAAGAGCTTCCCGTTTGCACAGCACGCATTAAGACTGGTCACGGTGGACAGTAGAGAACGTCTCCTACAGTCGGACCGCCGAAGCGTAGAAATATCAGATATTACAGTTAAACTCGGTTTGATGGTGGTTTAAAAATAGAGAGTAGTATCATTTCAACAGGAAATTAGACCTAATTGACAGAGATGTACTTCAGCAGATAAAGACAAGCTAGGAAAGACCAATGGAGTTATCGGCCCCCCTCAGTGAATCTACATCTGCTGCGGATTGAGAGACAGCTGTTCCTACGGGGAGAGGCAGCGGGCGGACGGAGCCCCTGCGCTCTCCCTCCACGCCGCTCCACACACTTACTCCACCCATCCATCAACTATCACGCTCGCTGGCGGGCTTCCTCCAGCCTCAGTCCCGCCCGCCGCCACCGCCGCCCTCCGGAAGCCCCGGCTTAACCATCCAGGGCCTTCGTTTCCCACCTCATTACCGCCCGCTTACCGGGTGAATATATTCCAACAAGGCGGCGTCTTCTTTTGTTAAGCTGTCAGAGAGGTTGGTTATGTCTGGATGTGCTCCAGCGTCCTCCCAATGGGTCACGTGGAAACTCTGGAAGCGGCCGTGTAGCATCCAACGCAATTAGTTTGCGTTATTTGAGGAAACCTTTGAAGAAATGCGCTGGTTTGATGAACGTAAATGAAGTATTCCGGTTTTCCAACCACGGCTCTTGAGTTGTGGAAAGTGGGGATGTGTAGATTAAGAGTATATTACACAAGATCACTGAAGCCTCAGGACCATTGAGAAACTTGAAGGGACTCGCAACTCAATATTAAACCAGAAAGTTCCTAATCTTAAATTCATCCTGCGCCAATTTACGTGGTTTTGATTATATAAACTGAATGGGACGGCGCTGTTTGGGGCGGCGGGACGCGAGGTCAGGCGATCTCGCTGGTGGTCAATGTGGCCGTCATGCATCACCGAGCGAAGGCCGGGTCAAACTGTGTTTTCCGGCTTTCGGCCATCTGGAGACGACGGCTCGCTCTGCTGCGTGGACGCGCTTCTTACCCCACAGAAATCACAGTTCAAACGTCAATCAAGTTCACGTATGTTTAAAAGCCGCACACGCCCCGTTAGCACTAACAAATCACCAACGGCCACCTGAAAATGTACTCCTACCCCCCTCCCTCCTACCCCCCCCCCCGCCCACCTCTCCCTTATCTGCAGCTCCCGCATGGCACGTGAGATAGTGACGTAAAGAGGGAGGATTCTAGTACAGATCATGGGGTTGAAGTGGTCGTGGTGACATTCAGCCGTCTTCCTGTCCGCCCAAAGGAAATCCTGTTCTTAATTCTGTCTTTGTTAACAACCTCCAGTCCCCCACTCATCCCAGGCTGCGACATCACCCCAGGAGTAAATCTCCATCACCTGCACCGGTGACGCAAGTACCAGCAGCCTGAAGAGTCACGCCGCGAGAGAGAGGAAGCGCTACGGGAGAAGAACGTTTTTTTTCGCCGAGGCCTGTGAAAGAGGGAGCGTTGAAAAACAGCAGTCGCATGCCGTCTGCCCTGGAAGACGCCATCCAGCGCAGGTGAACTGCAGACGCATGCATTTGGCTGCCGCGTTGCTCCGGCGCGCGCCTCGTGAATTCCATTTACTTTTGGGAGCGCTAGTTAGGCGAGATGAGCGCGGGGCAGGTAATAAGACGGCTATTTATGGAGGTGCAGTGGTGTCGGTGACATCTGCATAACCTATTCATGAGGGCCGTGATGGGATCAGTTATCCTCCACTGCAATCTTACAGGGGACAAAAGAGGAACGCCGAGCTGAGCCGGCGTAGAATGATAATGAAGATGAACTGCAGAAAGGAAGCAGCAGAGCAAAAAGGGAGACAGAGAGGAGTAAGAAAAATTGAGAAATGGGGGTGGGGTGGGTGGGGGGCCGTGACGGGAGTAACAAAGGCTCTACTAAATACCGGGAGGCCGAACCACGAAGACGGATATGAAACGAGCTAAAAGATGAGCGAACTCCAGCCCCTTTCTGCCTGCGAGACGGAGAGAAAGAAAGAAGCAGGAGACCGGAGCCAAGAGCGAGAGCAATTACCGGGAGAATGAAGAGAGTATTTCAATAAACCCGTGCGTGTCGATTCCGCCCGGCACATCCGCCACTTGCACCTGCACTCCGCATACCAATGACGTGACGCGCCACAACTGGAATTCACAATCTATACGGACAGCAAGGGCAACGGCATCAGATATTCCTCCGGAGCACAAAGGATGGGGAGGGTGGTGGAGTTGGGAGGTGGGTGTGTGTGTGTGTGTGGGGGGGGGGGGGCGGAGATCCATCAACTCCATGTGGCTTTGCCTAGAAATGAGGGGCCGTGGAGAAGGTGTGTGTCTCGCCTAACAAGTCCTCTTCCTTTTTCAAAAGAAAATGTGCTCACTGAGAAGAGGACATTTAGATCAAGTAACAGAAAACTACTCATCCCTTCAGTTCGTAATTGACCTTCGGTGGTTTGATATCACATGATAGGCCTTTCATCCAGTTTACACATCAAATACTTATAATTTTAAAAATAACTAACCTGTTCACCGGCTTTACCTGCGCAGCCTCAAAGTGGAGGCAGGGGACATGTTCTGGACCCCTGGGGATGTTCCTGACTTCACAACCGCAACAGATGGTGTTCTCCTCCGCCCGGAGCCAGGAACACGGAGACCTCGCGGCTGAGGTTAACCGCAGGGTACGGCCGCAGGCGGCGGACATACCGAGCGCCGCGCCGATGCCGCCACTCTCAAGGGCACAGAAGGGCGGCCCGGTAGCTCACTACACAATAACGACTGACAATGGGTTCAGTTTGGCAAACAAACACAAAAAGAAACGATATAATCCTTCGTGGTACCAGGCGTGTTAAATTCAAAATCTTCAAATGTGAGCAATGCGGTAAATTAGTAATGGACTTTTCAAATCAAAGTAGAAGAGAACAACATACAGTGACTTGGAGACGGTTTTCTTTACACTTCTCAAACTGCCTTTCAAGCCTCCCGCCTGTCAGCATTTAGTCACGAGCTGGATTTTCAGGGGCGTATTTCTTTAATGCTAAAAGTGCACTCACATCACTATATCTGACACATTTATTATAGCAATCTTTAACTCCATCAACCAATCACTCACTCACCTACCCGGAAAACAACCCTGAGGCTTTTAAGAAGTCCTTTGACATTAATAATCGATTATTCCAAACCGAGAAACCAGCTACTTTTACACTATTGCCAGCATCTGTCCTGCTGAGCAAGACAGTTGTGTGGGGAACAAAAAGTCCCCATGCAGTGAGTCCTCAGTGCAAGAAAGGGCATTTCTTTGTGTCTGAGCGATGAATGACTGGGTGTTGAGAACAGTGCTAACCGGGGTGGGAATAAAGTGAGCCAGGTAAGGTGGGGAGAGTTGGCCAGGTGGAGGCCATTGTGTTTTTTCGTTGTGCTGAATTCACTGCTGGAAACAGACAAAGGTCAAACTGAACATGAAATGTCCATGAAACAGCCGTCCAAAAAGAGACGCGTCACCTGGTGGCCAACTGCAAACACTGCTGTTCAGTGGGTTTCTTAGCTTTCGCTTCTCGTTTGGACGTTTCAGACAACATTTGACATGTTGTTAGAGAAAAAAGACAAAAACAATATGCTCAGCTGGAACAACGTATTATCTTCTAGCACTATATTTCACAATTTGTAGAACAAAGACAAGACTTTGCGCAACAACAATATGAAACTTGCAAAGGTTGAGAGGCCTCAACATATTTCAAAAACCTGGATGATCAGAGTGGAGCAGTCTGTGTGTGTGTGTGTGTGTGTGTGTGTGTGTGCGCTCACACAATGCCCCTCTACGCTCAATCCAAACAGGTTTTAGACAGGGAAGCTCAAAAAGGTGTCAAACTGTGCAATAGAGCGCAGCTTAAAAATGGATGTACTGGAAACATGTCTGAAATGTTAACTACAAAAAGCCCCCCCTCCTCCCTGCACCCACACACACACACACACGCACACACACGTTCGTTTGATGAGGAATAGACCATGAAAATTAAACTGTGTCGTTCCATTTTCACCAGAGCTCAGAAACATAATAGCTGGACAGGAAATTGACGTTGTAATTATTTTGGGCCACTTTCTGACACCCATGTAACCATGAGTTGCACTACACCAATACAAACATTCAAATGCTCCGACAAGAGAATATTTGACTGAAAATGAAAGGCAGGAAAGCAGCGTCTAAAGGTTTTCACAACACAACCGAGAAGCAAGCGTTTCCCTTTTCTTTGAGCCGGGAAAGGAAAAACCATGGTGCAATTATATGACTTATACACAAACCTGAATTTTTCTACAGCACGCACGCCTTTGCACCCATTTCCATCTGTGCAGTATAGAAAGATGTTAACTCGGGGTCCTGCCAATACTCCCTTACGAACTATATTTCAGTGTACATGCAACACTCAGCACAGCACGGTATAGATATACATTTCAGATCTGTGCCGAAATTACAGCTCTACGGAGACGATCTGATCTTTCCTCTGCTGTTTTCTTCTGCTCAAAAAGAAAGGAGTCATTTTTTGTATTGTGGTTGGGCCAATGACAGAAAGGCGGGCCGAGGCAGATCTGAATCCCTGCACCACGTCTGCTTTATTCAGCGTGGCCTGCAGAGCGTGACTCCCGGTCACGCACCAACAACCCCTGACTGAAACTAAATAAATAGGCACAGCTCGCTGTCTTGTCTCCCCCTGCTAAACATGGAAATACACAAGCCCCTGATTGCACAAGAGGGAGAAAATAGGAGGACGGCAAATTAAAAGACTCTGCAGTTGGTTTCTGCCAAACCGGCGGTAGACTGTTTTTGCTTGCCTGGACACATTCCTCATGCATCCCACCCTGTTATTATTAGTGTGTGTGTGTGTGTGTGTGTGTGTGTGTGTACAAAGCATGCTGAATATGTTGAGAAACAGTGTCTCTTTGCAACGTTAAACCACTGCACTTACATCCTGTCCTTCAGCTGTCATGACTGGGCTCTCCATGTTAGAAAAATGCATCATTTGACATGTGGTGGGGGTGGTGATTTTGAAAGGGGCAGTAATTCTGTAAAAGAATTAGTTCGCTGATCAACTATTTTCCAGAGATTTAAAGGCTTGTCAGCAAAAATAAAAAACATCATAAACAAAATATGGACAAACTATTGAGGGTTAAAGCAGGGTTTCCTTGTTGAGGGGTTAGGTGACAACAACAACAACAACAACAGGACTCCATCGGGGGACAGTTAGCATACCTCAGCTATTGTCCAATAATACTGATGACATATACTTATTTCTTAGGATGGTTTGAGATGAAATAAAGGGACAAAACTCTAATTGCAGTCATAGTGTTTTCCCAAATCAAAAGCCAAAAGGAAATCCTGGTTGCTTTATTAGGACAGAAAGCATGTGCTCGGCTGAAACAGGACCCACGTTTACCACGTTAAACCACATCCATGAAGAATGAAGAATATGCTACAGTCAGAAATCAATTTCCATCCGCTGTAATCTGCATTTCTTTGACTGTAGCCAATATTCAGTGAGCTCCAGCTATTTGACAGTATTCTATTAGAAGCGGTGTGACCTTGGATTCAAATGAAGCACTTCGTGCAGGAGAGAAAATTAGAGTGTGTGTGGAAGTTGTGAACACACACACTCACACACACACACACAAAACACCTCCCACACCGACTTCCCAACCGAAAAAAGAGAGACCACACAGCTCGCTGTGGCATCACTCCTCTGCCTCCACTGTGTGTTTACCACTCAGAGACAAATGGCCTCCTGGCACTGTGGCACTTTGACGAGCCCGGGGGGGTCTGCGGCAAACACATTTATCGGCACAGTTTTTATTTCGAGGGAACGGCACCTCCCTGCGTGCACACAAAGAGATGGACAAAAAAAACCTCTTTCACTTACTAACGGGATGTTCCGTTATGAGACGGTAAACAGGGAAGCGTCACAGTTTGACACAAGTGAAGCTGAATGGAAAACAAAGAGGCTTGTGAGGTGCGAAGAGACGTCGAACGAGGGAGATTATTACCTTCATGGAAAATACTCCAAGGATATGAGGGCTACAACTTCATGCAATCGCCTGGAAGATGGGAGCGAAGGGGAGAACCAACTGGAACGCTAAAGTCTCAGTTTGTGGATTTTTTATTTTTTGGTGACGCTAAGGTCACATGCATTGTTTTTAAATGATGAGGTTAGCAGAACAGGTTTGTTATCTTTGTTTCGGCATGTAAACCGGCGCTGCAAATCATTCTGCATTGAGTAAAAATGGAATACAATCATACAATAAGCGCACTATAGATTATTTCCGAACAATTCCTTCCTCACAGTGCTTTCGTCATTTTTGAAGGAATCAAGGATGAAGACAACGTCAGCTTGTTCAGTTTACAAAATAAAACCGAGCCCACGGTGATGTTGTTTTTAAAAAGGCTTGAATTGTTGGAGCAACTGACCAAAGATGTTACGTTGATTGAATTATTTTAACCAAAGTGAAGCAGTTCATCTCTTATAAGAAGTTTCAAATAAATAGCTTGATTGATGCACAAACTAGTGGATCAATTCATCGTCCAATTGCGTCGGCAGGGGCAACGTTTCACATCCAGCAGGAGAAGATCTCGCACGCTAAAAGATTGTGTCCAGAGTTGACAGAGGCCACAGCTGGCCATTAAGTTGCCACTTACCGTAACTTCCCCTCTGACTAATCCACCCCATCAGCCATCATATCTACATTAGGGCCAGTGGCCGACATCCAAATGTGCATTAAAACACACAGTCATGCAACACAACTCATTGGACGAATCAATTAGTCCTTGACCAGTAATTTATTTATAATTATTCGGCCATCAATTCTTGCCTTGTAGTATGAGGACATCCGTAACTCCCGGCGGGGGGGTGCGCGTGTGACCTCAGCCATTTCATTAGTTGGATCAATTAGCATTTGTTTCAGTCTGCCACTGGGAGGGAAACACCCGACACAAATGCAGAGAAAAGAGGACTTTAAGCAGCTGAAATCTCCCCGATGTGGCGGCTTCAACCTGGACGTATGGCGTCTTGTTCCCCATTAGCAGGAGGCTGTTAGTTTGAAACAGAAGGACCTGCTGGCTTTGCCAGGCAACCCAATGAGATTACGCATAAAGTAATTAAGACGCCGGTTCATCTTTGTTGGGATCACCGGCCCGATGTAGTTTGGGGACCAACAGGCCATCATGAAAAATGATATTATCTATTCAATCAGCATCAGCGATGTCCCTTTGTCTAAGCTGTACAGCATCAAGGGCCAAACTGTGACAGTCTTTGCTATTTGTTATTGATATTTAAGTCAGTCAGACTTCCATCAAGACCAATAAAATGATGCATCGATTTGCCCCTTCCATAATATATGTATGACGTACTAATAATTGATCTGGTTATACTTAGAAACGTCAACATGGCAGCGGTTTGCTGACACATCGGACTGGGTTCCCCCCCCGACGGCCTCACTGCTGACCCCCCAGCTGGATTAGAGGGTCAACCAATTAGCATTTAGAGGATGGGTCCGAGTATCGAGCCAATCCCCATTTGTGGCCGAGCGGGTTCAGAAACTGCTAATCTAGTACCTGGTCACAACCTCCAACACTACAGGGGCCGCGAGAGGTCACAGGGAGAAAGTTAGAGGGATGAATATGCAGATCTTTAAACTTAACTAAAAAAAAAAAAAGGTATTCCACCAATTGATTTTCACAATATTAATTTACAATAAGATATTGGTACCATTGTGACGGGTGGGCTGCAAGTTTGTTGTACTGCAATAGACAAAGTGGAAGGAAAAGCAAACATACAGAGAGTTTAAAGACACGCTATGCGTTTATTTGGCGAGTTACGTTCAACAACAACATCAACTATTGCTAAATACCACATTCATAAGCGAACCTATTAAATTAACATGAATCATGTTTAAAAAGACGGCTAAAGCAACCAAACGTCCCATTTTTATTGAGATGAGACGTCCAAACAATTAAAGCAAAACATGTAGAAACGTTTGTTTTGTTCTCCACATGCATTATCGGACATTAACATCCACATGAACGAGGGAAGAAATATGTATATTAAGACGAGTACACCTGCCTGCACGACAAATGACCCGCACAAGGCAAAAGGTGTTAATCTCAAGGGGGATTAGAGGAAGCCATGTCACAGCTCCCTTTCACGTCCTATCCGTTTGGGATCTCGCTGGCCGTGTGCTGCAGCTCATTATGATTTACTGCTACTGCCACACGGCTGGTTTTCCGTATTTTAATTTTGATTATATCTCAGCCAGTCAGCAAATAGGTTAGTAGCAGGATAAAATAAATAATTTGATGACAGCCAGAGCTTGTGTCTGTATAGCGTATTCTTTTCCTCTATCCATTTAGTTCTGGCTTATCGGTAGAAAACACGATCTGGGTTGTGCAAGCCTGCAACAATATATAAAGTCTCACTTTTCCATCTCGTATGGGGATGAGGATGAATCTCCATAGTGACAGTGTCACCTCCAGGTTTAGCAAAGCCACAGTTAGCTGATTAATTTAATGATTAATTCCCCCCACTGATATTATAGAGAGAGATATTGAACATCTGATTTACAGTTTCATAGAAATCCACATCTATTTGTAGCCATTTGCTGGTACAATCAGGCATGTCAATTAGAAAATTGGCATAACTTCCCATGGTTGATTGCACAGGTTTTATTTAAAGTGTGCACGGCGATCTCTCAAGTTCTTAATACTATTAAAAGATACGTTTTTTGGATTCAATCAAAACAAAAACATTGGCAGTTGTTAGATGCATTTCAAATTATTCACCAAAGAACTGTATTATTTGATCAAGGATTTTAATGGAAAATATTGCATTAAGGCATTTTTGTCACATCAAGTTAGACAGCGCTGGTATGCGGTTAATAATGCTGAAGAGTTGTGTGTATGTTATTGTAGCTTCAGCACATCAAACATGGAAAAGCATCAAAGTCAAGCACTGCTCTCAAAGAACACGTGTTCTGGTGGATGTGTCCGGATACACTGAAGAGGACCATTGTTGGTTGTAAGGCTCATCACCCAATACATGCAGTCATGTGGAAGGTGTCTAGATCAAACACCACCTGCTATTGGAGGACACAAATTTCGCCTTGCATGCATTCATACCAGTGGTTGCCACGTTTCACTTCATTCAATGAAGATGTGTTAGTTTTGTTGCGAACCGGTCCATGTGTTCTCAGTTCTATCCACAAGCGTTTTCTACGTCACTGTCTTTCTATTTGTAAAAAAGGACTTTAAATTCAATCACACAGCCATGTTTCCACAACGGCTTATCTTTATTGTGACCTTTGCAAAATGCAACAAAAATGAAATAAACAGGTTGAAAAACTTGTCCCTTATCTTTTAATTCATCCTTGGATTGCTCTTTTTCATTTATGTTCCCTCAATTGACTGATGTTTAAAAAAAGAAAAAGAAAAAGTTGAATGAACGAATATACATTATTGGCTTATCAAATGGGACATAAGCCAGGCGGGTTTCACAACAGAGTGCATAAAAAAAGACTGATAAAGGCATAAACTAAATAATAAAAGTAAAAGTCCTGCAGTGAGAGCAAAAATTGATGCAGCCAGAAGATTTCAATTTCATTAGATACAATCTGCAATTCATCAAATCGTGCTTAAAAATAGGTTTTAAAAAGTTTTACATTCTGAATATTTCAGTAGTTTGAGAAAAACGTATAAAAACGACTCCAAAGTATGAACTCTCAACACATTTAGCACGAGTCAAAGATCCCACACTGTAAAAAAGATTTGAACAATAAGTCGTAGTAACGTATTTCTGTTATTTACTTATGATGATTTATACAATTACAGCTTAATTGTATAAGTTCAGTACTTCAGCTCAGGTTCTAAAGCCAATTCAAGAAATTATAAAATGAACAAGTTTAATAAACTGAATACTGTGGGTTTTAATTACGGTTATGTCCAACAGTCAAAATGAAGTTCCAATCACTGCAGTTCTCAAATAGATAGTTAGATAGTTAAATTGTCACACAGAAATACAATTGCAGTTTGCAGTTTTCCCCTCCTGCCTCGTGAGGCGGCGGCCAGCTTTCCGCTCGGCGGGGGACACGGTCTTCTTTAAGGGCAGGGCATTTGGGGACGTCGGGCGGAGCGGGCGAGCACCCGAGGGTCGAGTTGGCACCAAATGTCAGGAAGCCGTTGCTCACCGCCTCCGTCACGTCGTGCTCGGAGCCGCCTTACAGGGCCGTCACAGCAGCTCAGATTTAGTTGGTTTGCATTATGTGTCTTGTAGCAACCCTCTGTCAATCCAACCGCATCAGCGTTTAACCAATAGGAGACTAAAGATAGATCAACCTATTGAATAATGCACAGCAGACTGACAGTTCCACAAACCTCGTTTCCATCTGCTTTGCGGTAAGTGTGCCATCCAAATGTCTAAGCCCCCCCGCAGCTAATGGTACGCACTCGGCTGTCAGATTAAGCCTCATTTACTCCCAGCAAGGTCTTCAATTACCGAATGATTAAAAACCCTTTGGTGTGTTGGTGAGTTGAGCAGAGTTTAGAGAAACACAGGGCGGGACACGGGCGAACCGAGGGGACGTTTTTGTTTACGTACGTTCAGGAAATAGAGGTTGGTCTTTGCACATCACATTTCTCTCGAGAATTAGTGCTGCATATCAGTCACGAGGCAAATTATGATCAAGTGTTCACCTCCGCACCCACCTCGCTCTACTCATCAGTCTCTCCCCTCACCTGTTCCCTCACCTGCCTGTGATCATGTTCCCGCGCCTGACTCTCCACCCATCTCCAACCGACTGACATCCTGTCACCGACCCTTCCTGTCCCTGTTATTCCGGCTTCGCCTGACTCCGAGTGAACCTTCCAGTCTGCTGATCCTGACTCTGATTACCTCCGGCTGCTGCTCCGAAAAGCTTGTAAATAAAAGCCCGAAGAATCTGGCCTCCTGGCCGGAATCTGGTGTGTTGCATTTGGGTCCATATACAACCAACGGCAACTGCATCTCACGTTGTATGCGCGTACCAGGCTTCAAAAAACAATTACTTAATGTCAAGCAAACATAAATATGGTATCAGCTTTGTCCCATAATATTAAGCAGCACCATCTGAACCAGCTTGGTGCTGGTAAGCGACTCTATTCTCTGCGGACAGGCAAACACAGGCTACAGCAATATTCCAGTGGTAAATAGATGAAGAACAACAGAGCTACTCCATTCGAGCAGAGGACGACGTTCTAATTTAATTTGTCATCCAGAGAAAACACAGAGTGACCCGTCATCCCGGGAGCCTGCTTCTGCTCCACCGTGTGTCAGTCTCCATTTCCCCACGCGGCCGTCTTCAACGGCGAGTGCAGTCCCTCAGTGGACGTTGTTTTTACACCGTCAATGGGTCGCACCTTCAAGTGAAATGAAACAGATTCTTGCAGAAAAACAATCATTTTTGAGCTTCAAAACATTTAGTACAACTGTAAAATGAACAATAGCCCGTTAGGTGGCACACGCACTGGAAAACCCATCGCTTTTTAATTCTTAACAGATTGGACTAGCGTGATATTGGAGTTGAGCCAGTTATTCAACTCTCTGCTCAACTACCGGGTGTCCTGCAGCAACAGGCGGACAGTTTTAACCTGGATGCTCAGGCCTGAATTCATTTGCACCATCAGACATACTATTAGTGTACCTTTCATGTCAGCAATGTGCAACGTGTGTTTGCTTTGGCAGTCCTCATGACAACACGTGCGCGCTGTCTACTGGATGGGAGGTAGTGGAAGAGGGTCCCTCTCGGTGAAGCTCTGTACTTTACAGACCGGTATCCAGCGGCGCGTCGTCTTTGGGTTGGTATGCTGTGCCAAACACAAGCATAGGAAGAGAGATGTAGCGGCGTTCATGCCGTTTATCCGCGTGTGACTCTGTAGGGGAGGATTTAAGAGGGCACCAATGATCAGGGGACCACTGGAGGGAGAAATGGGAACACTCCCATAACTCGCCCATTCCCATCATCTCTGAAATGGGCCCACCGAGCTTGGCTGCCTGAGTTAAGCTCCTTTTAGTCACCTGCGAGGGGACCCAGTTGCCCCAGAGCGGCCCCTACTGATCAGATGGAGGGGTTGTCGCACGCTAAGGACGTGTTCCTAACCCTAAAACGTTGTCATGGAAAATAATCTGCAAATTGACTTGTAAATAAGATGTCTATCGCCGATCTAAATGAAGATCAATGCTGTGAAGTATCGCGGGGAAAATCGCTGCCATAAATCAGCGTCACACCGCGTGTTTGCTCCCCGTCTGTGCACCCATTCGTGCACGCCGCGGCTCACGCACACTCACCCCGCCCGCGCCTGTCGCGGGGCATGTGATGTTTTTCTAATTAAACCCTAAAAAACGACGAGCGCGGCGTCTCCATCCGAGTGTATCGGCTGACGACGCCACCAGCGGCTGCCGAGACATACATCACTCTAATTGGCTCAAATGGCTCTAATTCATGCCACCATGTTGCCTTCATGGCTCAGCGGCGTCGCCTTTTTGAAAATCAATACAGGAACAGCGCGACGTTCAATAAGCAGCACAGTGACTCGGGCATTCCAGCGTTGATCCCTGTGCCATCCACCGGCGGAGAGGGCGGTAATCGGCGGTAAATGGAGGGAACGTCAAGGCCTGAGATAGACAGGAGAAGTCAGGACGCACGGTGTTTTGTGTGTGTGTGTGTGTGTGTGTGTCAGTGGGTGGTCTGCGTGTATGTGACCAGTGAAATGTTATTGTAATCATAGGTAGCCTGACGCATAACAAGGGCCTAGGAATATGACAGCGGTGGGAGTGGGAGGTCGATGTTTCAGGGCACTGATGCATAATTATTAACATGTGGGCTGATTCTCCAATGAAGGAGGGCAGGGGGGGGGGGGGGGTCATGTGGTGACAACTGCAATCCCTGTTGGTTTTGTTAAGCATATTGTAAAAAAAAAAAAAGCAATTAATGCACTTGATTTGCTACGAAATACACGTGTAATGGTGATTCATTTTATATGTAAATACAGTATCCGAAACGTAAAATAGTCATTTCAAAGCAAAACCAATAAAACAAGGAAAACTGAGAATATGCAGCACTACAAAGTAAAACACCCTCTTTTATGTTTTATGATAGACTGACACTTTTGATCGTCCCACGGACATGCAGGTGTTTCATCAGCATCTGAATGATATCTTCAAAAAGGGGACATCAAAGTCATATTCTAATAATAGACGGTCTCAGTCCTGTTTCAGAAAAACACATAAAAATCACAGGGATCCAACATGGTTCATTTCCAGTCATACAATTGGCACATTATGTTATCATCTATGTCCCACAGACAACCAGACAACCGTCATGATATTAAACCGTCCCAAAAAACCTCCGGTCTACATTTCCTCTTTTGGATCCAGTA